>NW_006159701.1:5521154-5523074 GCF_000334495.1 Tupaia belangeri chinensis | reverse complement strand
GAAAGAGGGAAATGGGGTGTGGTCATGCCACAATCGTTTCTCCATTTCTCCATCCTGTCAGGATTTGGGGTATATCCCCTGCATATTTTTCAAGCTGCTGGGGCCAGGACTTGAACCGTTGTGGTCAACCATGTGGGGTCTGACTCCTTTCACCACTAGGCTTCAAGGCAGTCCCTTGAGTTGGCTTCTGTCACCAATACCTGCTCCAAGCTCCTCTCCTAAAGGGTGAACCCACTCCGTTGTTCATAACACTAGAGTTCCCCTCTGGGAATTCACCTGCCCTGTGTCCCATGCCCACAAGGCTTCCTTCTTCCTCGACTGCTGAAGTGCCCACCAGACAATACGAGAAGGGCACAGGTGGCCTCTCTGCCTCCGGGGCCGTGACCACCTGCCCTGCCCCCACTGCTATCATCCCGTGGGAAGTGGGCATGCCTCGTGCCTCCCCGAGCCTAACTCTACCCAGAGAGTGGGCGATCCCCAAGGTCAGGGGGCACCCACCTGTCAATGGGGTGAATGATGACGGGGATGGCCAGCAGCCCAAGTGCGGTGGTAGTCCACTTGCGGACAGCCAGAGGCCAGCGGGTGGCGGTGCCCAGGACATAGAGGGAGGCGGCACACACGCGATTGATAGTGAACCCTGGGATGGCCACGGAGGCCAGAGCCTGCCACACGAATGTGTCCACCACGGCCACCGTCACCCTGGTGCTGCGGCCTGCTTCAGGGCTGGGCGCCTGGTGGGCACAGAGACACTTAATTCAGCTGGGATAGAGGCGGGACGTCTGCGGGTCAGGGGCATGGGGCTGGACCAGAGAGGGCCAAGTGGCTGGTGGGGAGGCGACTGGGACAGAGGGAATGTTCCGTGCTCGGCTCGGGACTGCACCACGTCAGGATAGAAAGTGGTTCTGTTCACATGCGGGACCAGGTACCGAGGGCCACATCCAGGGATAGACGCACACCCTACAAGTCGCGCTGGCAGATGGAGAAGCTGCAGGGGTGGGTGAACCCCCCAGGTATGAGCCACGCAGTCGTGGGCAGGCTGGGGTGCAGGGCAGGCTCACACTCACCTCTCCCGCCTTCTTGCCTTTGTCAATGGCGTCGGCCAACACGTAGGAGCTGGACACGCCGTAGCTCAGCCACACCACAGCCCTGGGGACCAGAGAGCGGAAAGCCTCCCCCACCTCATTGGCGTAGCCTGGAGAGAGGAGCCATTTAATGCCCAGACCCGCGCGTCCCACTAGGGGGCGCTGGAACAGCTGTTTTTAATCACAGCTTGCTCTGCAGTCGCTGGGTGACCTTAAGCCGCTGACTTTACCTCTCTGAACCTCCATTTCCTGGTTGGACACTGGTGCGGACTCTAGGGCCACCGCGGGAGGGCTGACACAGCCCCTCCGTGCCGTAGCCCGTGGGTTGGATCTCCTAGCTGACTCTGGGAATATCTGCACTGGAGGTACCGGCCACCATCTGGATGACCCCGCTGACCCACCACTCGCCAGCTGCAGGCCTTCCCAGAGCCAGTGGGCGGCAGCGCGGGAGAAGGGAGTCCAGACCCCCTGATCCACAGCTAGCGCTCGAGCGTGCCAGAGAGGTCAGCTCGCTCACTCCCCGGAGATTCCACCCTGGGAGGGCTGACCTGCAGAGACCTCAGGGCAGAGCTGGACCCACCAGTGCTGTGTGACCTTAGGCAAGTCCTTAGCCCTCTCTGAGCTCAGTCTCAGACCCTAGCAGAATGAGCAGTAAGGTCCTCCCGCCTGCCTCCTGACCCTGGACCGGTGTCGGCGACCACTGCTTCCCCAGCCCGGGGTCGGTGAGGTCGCCGCGCCGGTCGCCCCGCGCTCACCCAAGTATCGCACCCACGTGTCTCGGTAGAGGTCGCGCTGCGCGCCGGGCGGCTGCGGCTCAGACATGACGCTCCGGCCGCGG
>NW_006159701.1:5492939-5520938 GCF_000334495.1 Tupaia belangeri chinensis | reverse complement strand
GCCACTGCAGCTCGCACTGCCTCCACTGCCACCTCCGCCTCCACTAGCCCTCGGGTCGCCACCGCGGGACCAGCCGAAGGTCCGGGCTGAAGGACAGGTCAAGCGATCTCTGCAGGCAGGGAGTATCTGCAAATTCTTCCGCGCACCAAAGCCCCTCTCCCAAGCTCGGGCTTTACAGATTGGTTTTCCTCACGTGTTCTCTGAGCGATCGGCGCAAACCTTTCCCAGGACTGACTGTTGTTTCTGCAGCCAAAGAGGCTGGAGTTTGGACTGGGCGAGGCTACAGTCGTGGCTGTGTGACCTGGGGCAAGAGACTCCTTTTCCGAGCCTCAGTTTATCTATTCATAAAATGGGGACATGACACAGCTGAATGCGAGGGCTCATTGTAGCAGTCATCAGTTAGTGAGTTTACTACTGGCCGGGGCATTCTCTAAGGATTCTTACTTGCTAAGCCCTCCTACCAACCTGGAACCCTGGTTTACAGGTGAGGAAACAGGCACAGAGAAGGTGGTTCACTGTCCCAGGACACACAGCTGCTGAGTGGCGAACCCAGGATTCGAACCTATTGTGGTTCCAGATCCCATGCTTTTATGGCAACTTCAGTAAATGAGGCTGGGGGAGTGAATGGTGGGTGTCCTGAAAAGGTGGGGGCCCCTACCCTGCAATCTCTTCTTGGCAGGTGTCGTGTTTATCAAGCACTCAGATCTAAATGAATTGGTAGGTCCCTAGATGGAAGCTTTTGGGGGCAGGACGTTGAGTGAGTGAATGAATGAATGAATGAGGCAAAGGAGACAGAGTTGGCTTACCAGACTCCAGGGAAATGAAGAGACCAGAATGAGGGGACTTGAGGGTTAGTGATGACAATAGCAAACCCTCCCCTTGTTGGAGCTCAGTTTACCCATGTGAGCAAATGAGTGCACTTGGCTGAAACTCTGAATCCTGGGGGCCTCTCAGGGAGGCAAAAGGCGGACCACTGGATTCAAATTCCAGTTGGATGTCTACTAGCCCTGAGCCTGAGCCCCAGTTTCCACGTCTGTAAAAAATGAGAGTAGCCAGTATGTACTGAGTCCTGCTTGTACCAGGCTCTCTTCTAATCGCTTTGCGCATATTATTTCCTTAAGCCTTTGCAACAACCCAGGGCGCTAAACACAAGTTGTTGTTTTTTTTTTTTTTTTGCATGGCACCTAGAAAGCATTCTGGGTACTATTAAGATTTAGCTTTTATTATCATCAAATAAAGATGGAAAATGAACATCATTGACTCCCTAGTGGTGCCCCCGTTTTCGCCAGGCGCCTCTATTATTGTAGGGTCGTGTCGGGCAGTGCAGTCAGCGGTTACCTTGGAAGGACCTGGGCTTGGTGGGGACGTTGGTGGGAGGGGAAGGACCAAAGCTGTCCCTAGTCCCTGAAACATCAGCAGCGCTGGCGCAGAATTAAGAGACGGTCCCTAACACCACGTGATCTCCCTCCTCCTCCTTCCACCGCTGCGGGCCCCCCAGGCGCGGCGAGCGCTCCCGGGACCAGCACTTGCCAGCGTGCACGAACTACCCGGCACGTACTATGCAGCCAAGTGGGGCGGGGCTTCTGCCCTCACCGTGAAGGCGCTCAGGAGCGTCGTTAGTGCCCTGAGCAAAGATGGCGGAAGACAACCACCGGCTGGGCCAATCAGAAGGCCAGCTGGCTTTAGGCCCATGGGGAAGCTCACGCGAGGAGAGAACGGCGAGGACTTCTGCACTTGCGCCCCGCCTAGTGGCGCGAAGCCGCTGCGGGACGGCTGGTGCCGCTGGAATTTGGGCATTTGAGTGAGGGACAGCGAGGAACCCGGAGGTGGGCATTGAATTCCACTTCCTATGCACTGAACGTGGCTTTATTCATTGGTTAATTTTCCTAGCAGAGCGTTGTAAGCCGAGGCCGGCATGTCCTTCTGTGCGGCCTCAGCCCCCGCGGGTCCGCGCCGGCCCTGCCCCGAGCTCCCTCAGCTTGGTGAGACAACTAGGCCGGGATCCTGGGTCCGCGAGGCCTGGGGTCGCCTTCGGGCGTTCTGGGCAGCCCGGCACTGGGGTTCGTAGGCGGGGCGTGTAGCTAAGTGCTGTGGTTGTGAGGCTGCCTCTGGCCGCCCCCGGGCGTTGTTGGCTCTGCCAGTGCTGGCTCAACCAAAGGCCTCTGCCCGGCAGCTCCCGGCCCGGGCTAGCCAGCAGGCACGAAGAACCCACTGCACCCATTAGTTCTACGCCTCCCGCAGAGCTGCGACTGCCAAGGCCTTGTTAGGGACAGTCAGGGAGCAGTTGGCAGGCACCGTGGGAGACTCAGACTGGGAAATGCCCTGAGTGCTAGTCTTGGCCCCACCTGTCATTTTGGTCTGGGGTGCTCGAATGAAGGGTGAGTTGGTGAGAGGCTGGTGGCACTGAAAAGAAGACTAGGAGCCCCCCTCCTCCCCCCTTTATAATATTTCAGCTCCAGCCTCCCGGCTCTTCCTGGAGCTATGATCCCTGGAGGTAATTTCCTTTGTGCTTGATTTGCATCCGAGAACCATGGCTAGGGCCTGAAGTCCCAGGAAGTTCTGAGTCACTAACAATCTTTAGTCATGAAAGAGGCAGCCAGTGGGTTGGGGAGGTCCTCACCGAGTGAACTCAGGCTATCTCCTGAGATCTGGGAAAAGCCAACAGGTACCCCAGCCTCTGACCCCCACCATAAGCCTAGCAACCAGCTACCTGCTACTCCTTGTGATCTACACTGGCAAGTCAATTGGGAGCAAGTTCCTCCCCTACAGCTGGCTTCCCTGAAGGCTTGGGTCTTTTTTCTAATTTGTTCCCTGCCGCTACCCGGCCGGCCGTACTCCCTTCCCTGTGTCACTGGCACAGCTTATAGGACAGACGGATCCTGTCACAGTGGCCAGCCCCTGGGAACGCCTTAGGAATGTAAAAGGCAAGGAGACCCACTCCAGCCACTTTCCCCCTTGCTAATTCTGAAATGAATCTCTAGATCCAGCCTGAGCTTCCTCCAGCCCAGTTTCTCTGGGCTGTAGGGTTGTGGGAAAAATCATTGCTACAAGGGGTAGACACTGAGAGGGAAACACTGAGGGGGCCGGCCTGCTAGAGGAAGAGGCGTTATTTTGGGGTGGCTTCCCCCAGCTGTTTCATCTTCTCTTCTGAAGCTTTGTCTGGAAGCAGGACTTCCACAGTGAAACTGACCTTCTTGGCATGAATGAAGCTGTACGTGTTGTCGAACCGCAGGACATCTGAGGGGAGACAGAAAACCAGGCCTTTAGGCAGTTCTGACAGAGTTTGGGGACAGTGGTTTTTGTTGATTTTTATTGACTGAGCAAGGCAGCAGGGAGGGAATGGGAATGAAGGTAGCAGAAACAATGGCCTTTGACTTTCTAAAACTTAACCTGGATGAGTTGATAGGATGTTCATGGAGAGAAAAATATATGAGCTAGAACATGCCAGGTACCAGAGTGAGATAATCACATCTGTAACGGCTTGAAAAAAGGGCCTCCCCTTCCCCTCCCCGACAGAAATCACATGAAAGGCTTTTTTAGAGGAGTGAGAGCTTGAACTGGGCTTTGAAATAGAATTAGTAGCAGCAGTAATAGTTGTGATAATAATAGTAATAATAATAAAGGTACTTCATAAATTTGGTGGGAAATGTGTATTATGAAAACACTAGCAGCCAGGAGGTTGCATGGTGGTTAAGGCATGGTCGGACTCCCACATGGCCAACCATGGTTCAAGTCCAGACCTTGTGGCTTGCTTTCTTACTTTCTCTCTCTCCCTATCTCTCTGGTGAGCACATGTATCCTATAGCAAGTTGAAATAATAATACATTTAAAAAAATAATTAAAAAAGAAAACACTATACATAGATTTCAAATATTGTTGTGCGAAAATTCATACTTAAAAAAAAAAAAAGAACATTTCCAGAGAGCTTCTGCATTCACTAGAGAGACAGAAAAGACAGGGAAAGGATCACACCCTGATCCCTTCTCCATTTCTCCATCCTGTTGAGATTTGGGACATGCACCCACATGTATATGGCATGTGGGATTTAAACCACACAGTTGGTCATATGGGATCTGGCTCCTGTAACCACCAGCCCTAAAATTTGTGCTTTTTTTAAAAATAAAAGTTTTGCTGTAGGGAGCATGTACTTTCCAGAGACAGAGAGATAGAGAGATAGGGAGAGAGAAATATTTCCCCCTGGGGGGATGACCACAACACAGTCCCTTCTCTTCCATTATCCTCTCAGGATTTGGGGCACACAGGCATGCACGTGTGCCCAGCATGATTCTCAAGCCAGTGGATCTGGAACTTTAACAGTGCAGTTAGCCATGTGGGATCCAACCACCTTAACCTCCATGCTGTCTGCTGACCCCCTGAAATTTATACTTCAGTTCCACCAGTGTTTTGAAGTCCCCTCTTATACTGTAGCCCACCTCCTCCTTATCCGTAAGGGATACACTCCAAGACCCCTGGTGGATGCCTGAACTACAGAGTACTGAACCTCGAGTCTACTGGATTATGTATTTTCCTTTACATACATGTCTGTCATGAAGTTTCATTTAGAAATTAGACTCAGTAAGGGATTAACAACAACTAAAAATATCGAACAATTATAAAAATATAATAGGAGTTATATAAGTGTGGTCTCTGTCAGAAGAGTATCTCAGGGTATTGTACTCGCCTATTTTGGATGGTGGTTGATTGCAGGTAACCGAAACCACAGGTAAGGAGAGGCTACTACCTTGGCTGTCTATGTGTCATAGTGCTCATTAGTAATCTCTGCATGGTATCTCACGCTTCCTCACTACAGCTCTGAATTCAGCATTCATCCAGTTTTCTATCTGATAAAAAGGAGGTTGTGCAATTCTCACATCACAGAGTGAGGGAACGAAGGAGCCAGAATTTCCCTTCGGTCCACATTACTGCCTTTGTCCTGCCTGACGTGGGCCCTGGAAAACCCAACCCTGTCCAGTTTCCGACAAAAGGTAGAATGTGCAGACTTCTGAAACCAGGAGTTTACTGTAAGAAAAGATCAATGGACAGGGCCAATCCCATAGCCTAGTGATTACAGGGAGTCGGATCCCACATGGCAAACCATAGTTCAAATCCTGGCGCTACCAGCTTGAAAAACACCAGGCACATTTGCATGAGCCTAAAATCCTGACAGGATGGAGAAATGCAGAAGGGGTTGTGGTATGAGCACACCCCTCTGGTGGGGGTGTTTTTTCCCTCTCTCTCTCTCCCAGGTGAGCAGATGTGCTCTCTGGCAATTTTAAAAAAAGAGATAAATAGACAAGGATGTTAATTGCATCCCTGTTTGTAGTAGTAAAAATCTGGGAAGACTCAGATATCCATCAAGAACTGTTCGACAATTTGTATTGTAATCTTTATGATGAAATACTAGTCTGATATGAAAAAAATGAGGTTAGCTACATGGAAGTGACTGTTCCCGACCTATAGGGTCTTCCAAATGTTGATGGAAAAAGTGTTAAGAAAAAACTATGCATAGATTTCAAAAAGTTTTGCACCAAAATAAACTTGTCATTTTTTTTTAGAGAGAGATTTTTGCTATAGGGCTTACGTACTCACTGGACAGACAGGGACAGACAGGAAGAAAGAAATCACCCCCTCCCTCCAAGAGGGGATAGCCACACCACAATCCCTTCTTCTCCATTCTCTTCTCAGGATTTTGAGCATGCATGCACATTTGCCTGGTGTGAGTTTTAAGTTCCTGGGTCCAGGACTCAAACCATGGTCAACTATGTGGGAGTTCAGTGACATTACCATTACACCATCTGCTGGTCCCAGTAAACTTGTGTTTTAATTCCACTTTTCCCACAGACTTTTTGAAGTGTCCTCTATATATCCTGAGATCACAAAAGCAAGTTGCAGAACAGTTTTATAGTTTATAACATTTTTGTTAATATATGTGCTAAAAAAATGTTCTCCTTTAATTTCCAGAGGGTGCATATACTTGCCAGACAGAGAGAGTGAGAGAGAGCGAGAATGCACACCCCCTCTACACACACACTCACACACACACACTAGGTATGGTCACACCACAATCCTTTTCCCTCCATTTCTCCATCTTGTCAAGATTTAGGGCATGCATACATATGTACCCAGCATGATTTTCAAGCTGCTGGGACTGGGATTTGAACCACAGTCAGCTATGTGGGATCCCTATATACAGGGCTTAACTGCTGTGCTCTTGGGCTGGCCCTAAAAAATCTTGTCTTTGCTACTTGGTCTACCCATATTTCCAGGATCCACTTTGATATCACTTTGATAATATCACTCAGATGTTTGTCCTAAATAGAACATTTTCTCAAATTCCATGATGAGTTTTGTAATTTCAAAATTCCTTCAAACATACACTGAATGGCAGGAATAATTCCTGTGAATGCACACATGTGTGTTTTACTTGCTGTTTAGAAACATGAAATCCTACAAAGGGATGGAAAATACCTGGTTGGCCAAAAGACAAGACCTGTTAGCAGTGGTTTCCTCTGGAACAAGAAAATGGGCACACAGTTGGCAGAGAAAGCTTCTGAGCTTTGGCAAGGGAACAGCTGCTTCTATCTGGCCCTGTTTCTTTGAGAAGTTGTTCCATTTTGGTCAAACACCCCTTCAAGAGAACGAAGTGTGAAAACAAAAACACTAGCTCTGCCCCTTTCCTTATCCTGGTCTTTCACTTTTCCCAGCAAGGGGGGAAAAAAAAGCAACTATGTTTTTATGCCCAAGACTTAACCTTTCCCTTTTCCTGACACCAGGTAAAATGCATAGTGTAGACAGGGTAGATACCACTCACTCGGTAAAATGCGTAGTGTAGACCTAGGGCAGACACCACTCTTTCTTCATGGTGGTGTTAGTCATCTATATTCCTTTCATACTGGAATTTTCAGAACCAAGAGTCCTGGAAAGGGTGAAGCATCTGCCCTGAGTGACAGAGCTGTAGCAACCAGAATTATGCCGAGAAGCCCTTTGAGCCCCTTGGACCGAGTACCAGGATTGAACATGACTCTGCTTAGCAAGATATTCTGCCCTCAAAGCAAAAAAGTGGCTGGTTGGAGGCACAGGTCTGAGGAAGTGGGGTCACTACAGCTCTGGAGTCTGCAGGGTTCATTCTGACACTAGCCATGAACTTGCAGAGCCCCCAGAGATCCTCTAGGCTAAGGCTCTGTGTGTTGGGTAACTGACCCCACCTTGAGAATCTCATGAGAGCACACAATTTCAGATTTCCTGGAGCCCATCACAGACCCTCTGAGATAGTAGTTCTCAGTGGGAAGGGTACCTTTCCGAAGTCTAGGAAAGGACAGAGGTAGGTGTAATCTTGCTCTCTCATTATGTATTGAAAACAATATAGATTCCAGGGCCAGCAGGTAGTGTGGTGGTTAAGGCACTGGACATTCCCACATGGCCAACCATGGTTCGAGTCCTGGACCTGGTGGCTTGCTTTCTCACTTTCTCTCCTCTGTGTGTGTATGTGTATGTGTGTGTCTGGTCAAAATTTTAAAAAGAGAAAAAGAATGAGTACATAAAAATAAGTAATTCTTTCAAAAAACAGAAAACAATGTAAATTCTAAATTAGCTTGTTATCTCTCTTCTATATTAAGATAAGAGATTGTATTAATTTTTAAATTATGTGTGTAGGTGGGATCTATTACCTATGAATTTCATTTCACAACAATGAGGAGAATATTAGACATTTTCTTAGGGGAGTGTTTAGTCTTTAGGAATTAGAACCATTGCTCTGGCGAGTCCATAGATATCAGGTTATAATCTCCTGCTCTAGTCTACTCCATTTTAAAGGAGAAAGGTCAGCCCCATAGCTTAGTGGTTAGAGTAAGCTGGATCCAACATGGCCAACTGCAATTCAAATCCCAGCCCTGGTGGCTCAGAAAACACACAGGGTGTATTTATGTGCATGTCTCATAGCTCAACAGGGTGGAGAAATGGAAGAGAAGGAATTGTGGCATGACCATGCCGCACTAGGGAAGGTTCTCTCTCTCTCTCACAGTCTCTTTCTGGCAAGCACACATGCCCTCCAGCAATTAAAAATTAATAAAGGGGAAGGAAAGCCAACTCCAATTATTAGAAACACTTGCTCAAAACACTGGGAGAATGAGTGCAGAGCTGGACTCAGAAACCAGGCCTCCTGGGGTCCACTGGGCTCTTTTCACCCCAGCATGACCTGGCAGGGCTATTAAACCTTCCCATGGTGTTTCAGGTCTTCCGGGGAACACACCCAGTGGATGAAGTTCAGATCTCTTTTTTTCTGAATCTCCTAATTCTTAGTTGAATATCCTATACTGAATAGGCCTTCAGTAAATATGTGGTAAGAGGAAAAAGAAAAAGTGAAATCAATTCATACTTCGGGCCTCCTCAGTAATTTAGTGTACTTGGACAAAAATCCGAGAAACCCGAGCAGAGTTAACGTGTCCTTGCCGTTGGAGACTGGCTTGGGGTTTTCATTTATCCGTTGGGTGATTACATAATCCACTTTGCAGGGGGTCGCCTGGTTGTCCAAGGGTATTGCTGTCCAGCGGATGAGTTTGTAACTGAACACTGGTTCTCTCTGAGCTCGTGTCTAACCTGAGACATGGCCCCAGACAATAGCTGATTCCCCCTCATTGTATATACCTGGGAGGACCATGGGCACTGGGGCCTGACTTCTGCTCCTGGCAATGGGCAACACGCAGGTCCAAAGTCAGGGCCCTGCAGGCAGGTCAAGGCCAGTCAGGAATGTCTCCAAGAGGAGTTAAAAAATGGGGGGCAGCAGTTGGCGTAATGGCTATGTCGCTGGACTCCCATGTAGTCAACCACAGTTCGAGTTATGGACTCGGTGGCTTAAACTCAAACCGGGCGCAAGTGTGTGTATGCCCCAGATCCTGAGAGGAAAATGGAGGAGAAGAGATTGCGGCATGGCCATTCTCCCTGGGGGGTGATTTCTTGCTTTCCGTCTCTCTCTCTTTCTGGCAAGCGCATGCAGCATGCACCCTATAGCAAAAACCTCTCAATATATATATATATATATGTTTGGGATTTGCAGAGCTAAGCCTTGTTATGTTAAAAAGTCATGGTCTCGCTTCCCAGGCTGGGTCCTTCAGCTATTAAAGAGGAGATAAAGGGGTAATGTGCAATGCTGGGAAATGGGTTGGGACTTTCCTACTGGCTCTGTGAGCCAGGGTAAGTTACTTTCATGGCCTGGAACTCTACTCTCTTTGTCACATCAATGACAGATGTCCTGATCGTCTCCAGGACAGTCAATGGGCAAGAGATCCTGGACCAGGAACTCTGAATTCTCTGGTGTCTTCTGTCTTTTGGTGGCTATGACACCTACTCTGTGGGAGAGATTACAACCCTTCTCTAGATGCAGCCTCTCCATCCATTAAAAAAAGAAACTTAAGCTTATGTGTACAAAGTGCTTTATCCTCTGTGCATGAGCGTCTGGGCTAGTGCTAAGCCTTGTTCTTGCTGAAGCGTGCAGTATACATACGCCTTCTCCCTCAGGACCTGGCTGCTTGCTAACAAGAATACTCCCCCTCCCGGGAGAGCCATATTGTGCCACAGAGCGCCTGCGAGGAGGGGGCGGTAGAGTGAAGGTTGCCTGGGATGAGGGAGGAAGCAGACCAGGTTTGGGGATGGTGTGGACAAGCACAGAGACTGAGACATCTGTGCGGTTAGTTGGGGTACCCTGGCGGTTCTGTGGCAGAAGTGGGGCCCAGGGCTTCTCCCATCTTCCAGCATTATCTCCAGGGTAGCTCTTCTAGCCCCACCTGCCCTGATAAAAATGTGACTAAGGGTATTGAGTGCTTGCTGTACGCCATGCTAAGTCCTACACAGACCTTATCCCATTGACTCATCAGGCCTCCCTGTCACATCCCCATTGCAGCAATGTGGATACCAAAACTCAGAGAGGTGAAGTCACTTGCCTAAGGCCATGCAGCAACTCAGTAATCAGAGTCAACCTGGGTCTGAAGATAAAGCCTTGCTGTCATTGTTTCACCCCAACCTTGGCTGTGGCAGAAAGGAAACTAGAGATTTGTGTGTGTGTGTTGTGTGTGTGTGTGCGCGTGTGTATAGGGTTTTTCTGCTTGTAAATATAGCACATGAGCATTATAAAATAATATTTGCAGATAATGGAGAAATAAAAGCCCTCTATAAACATCCTGCCTGCCCCCCAGAGAACCACTGTTATCAGCATTAGCATGGAGTCCCCAGAATTCTTCACTGTATACACACACTTTTTTTAAACCAAAGTCAATATATACCATACACGCTTGTATCAGGCTCACTGTGTAACACGTCGATTTAGTCTCCTTAATGGGTATATGGCATTCCATTGTAGGGATGGACTGTCATTTATTTAATATGACCTTATTGCAGCCATTTGGTTTATAGCCGGTCTTCCAGGCTGCTGGGACCATCCTCGTATGTTTGTGTAAATATTTCTATAGGATACATTTCCAGAGCAGAAGTGCTGAGTCAGAGGGAACTGCGATCAATACTATGAAGTCAAGAGAGGTTATACACCTTTTCAAATGCCTGTCTACCCTTCTTTTTCTTCTTGTGTAAACTGTTCACATTCTGTGCCTAGATTTCGGTCAACCTGGAAACAAATGAAGCTCAAGGGGTCAAGGCTGGACTTTTCAGTACTCTGCTCACCCTGTGACCTTATACCCTTCCAGCTCATTCTGCTGCTCTCTTCTTCTGATTCCTAGGCAGTCACAGACCTAGTTAAACCCAGACCAGGAAGGTGTCCTGAGCCCCTGTGGTCACTTACGACTGTAATTCCCCTGTACCTGGGAGCATCAGCTCAAAGCCCCAGTTAACCAGCTGGGTCAGCCTGAGCAAGTCCTTTCACCTCCTCGAGCCCACTTTTCCCTTCTGCGCTAACAGAGGGTTGAACTGATGGAACACCACTGCTAGTTTTAACACTCTGAGAGCCCGAATCCATGGAGGAAGAGGGCAGGCACAAAGCTGGGCCGTGGTTTCAAGGCATTGCCAAGATAGAGGTACTTACAGATGCCAGGGTCGCTGCAGGTGAGGGTCCCATCCTCAGGGACCATGTGGGAGTTGTACCTCTGGTTGGGCAGCACTTCTGTCATGTCCCCTGCCCGCTGCCGCTCACCCATCTTGGTCTTCAGAAAAATCCCAAAACCAATGTCCGCCCCATCTGACATAAACTGCCACCTATAGGGGATACCACCCATTTAGACATAATTCTCTCAGTGACCTCTCCGGGGTCCCAGCACCAGGGCTTCTCCCACCCCGGTCCACCCAGCTGCACCTATGGGTACAAGGCTCGGGTCTGATGGAAGGGCCCAGGCTCCTACCTGAGGACACAGCCTGGGAAGAGGATCTCGTACTCCACTTGGTGGGAGGAGCCGCGGGAAATTTGCACACTGTGTTCATACTGCTGCTTCACCTGGTCACGCACGTAGTACTTCTTGGGGATGTCACCCCCATAGTTGATCTAGAAGCAGGGCACAGAGTAAGCCACAGCATGCACTGAATCCAGCTTCCCTGCTCCCCTCCAGCTCCTGGCGGCCCCTACCTTGGATTTGCACTTGGGGTTTCCATCGGGGTCAGTCATGGTGCCCCCATACTCCACAGGCACCTGGTCGGGGCTGATATGTTTCAGTAAAACCTCCTTCCAGTTTGCTAGAGGCAAAGAAAGGAGAAAGACATGTCACCACTAAGATTTCACCGCAGTTCTAGTGGGCAACACTGAAGAGGCAGAAAAACCCATGCCTCCCCACCCGCCACCATCCAAAAAGACCATGAGTGTTCGGGGCACGCAATGCATGCATAGCACTGCAGGGCCTTCCTTCAGGAGGCGCTGTCACCACAGGATGACGGGCGGGCCCTGCCCCAGACCAGGGATCGGGGAACCTGGATTCCTGTCCTCACTGCATCTGGCCAGCTGAACTTCCCTCTGAGCCTAGTTCCTCCTGCCTTGCAGGCTTGTAGTGGGAGTGAGTGAGCAGAGGACAGGAGAGGGCTCTGTACACTGGAAAGGGCCCCAGCACGGGAGCGTGCTGTCCTCTCCAGGGACGTGATACAAACATCGAAGCACAACAGGAGGGGGCAAAAAGGGAGGAAGGGCGTTCCACATTGAACAGGGGGTACAGTGGGCAGGAAGACCTGAATCTGCCCTGGTTAGACTGGACTCCGTGAGGGAGGGACCCTCATCTCATCCCCACTCCCCCTACCCCTAATCGCGCTCAGTCGTAACTTACTGAACGAACGTGTCCCTGTAGAGTGGCTTTACCCCAGCCAGGATTTCACTTCCTCTCCCGTTATCCTGGGCTCTTTCACAGCCAGTGGCTTGACTGACTCTCTTACAACCAAGCCCTTTCCTGACCTGGAGAGTTTAACCCTCCCGTAGCCATTCCCGAGAACCACGCCACTAAAGCCAGTGTGCAAAAACGGATGTCCGCCACGGATGGGATCTCCACGCTGGAAACCTGTCGGCGCTGACTCTATAGGACTCATACAGACTGCAGCTCCAAGCCATGAGGACAACCGGTGTCCTCTGTGGTGTGGCTGCAGATCCAGACACTGCCGAGGCTCTGCCAGCCCCACAGGTTTTTAGCCACCAGAGACCCTGAGACTTCTGGGACACAGTGTCTGTGCCCTTAGGGTGGTTCCATCTGCGGTGCTAAGCCCCAGTGACCAGCCTGAAGAGAATTTCAAGAACCTGGGCTGTTGAAGACCCTGTCCCTTCCCCGCCCGAGGCGCGTTTGGTTGAAGGACGTTTAGGTGTGGGTGGGAGAACAGACTGAACCTCCTACGTGGCTCTGCTGCCAGGAAACCAACCCGTCTCATGCACATGGTGGGTGGGAGCAGCAGGAAAACCCAAACTCGTGCAAGCCTTTTGCTCTCCTTTTTTGTCCCCTCCCACAGCTCAGTTGGGGAGTTGGGATACAGCTAGGAGGATACTTCCCATCTCACAGAGACAGTAACTGAGGCAGCTACTCATCTGGAAAACCTCTGCTTTATTTTATTTAATTAATTTATTTTTTAACTGCCATTGGTTGCACGCACTCACCTGAGAGGGGGAGGAAGGGAGAGAGCCCGTACAAGCACCCGCAGTGGGGCGCGGTCACGCCAAGGTCTCCCTCCATTTCTTCTTCTCGCCAGCATTTCAGGCATGCATACACACAAGCTTGGTGTGAGCCTCCAAGGCCAGAATTTGAACCATGGTCCCCACATGGGTTCCAACTTTTCACACACAGCACTTAACCACTGTGCTACAGGGTGGGCCTGGAAATTCTCTGCGTTTAATGTGCCACCTCAGTGTGACTATCCAGAAGGTTCAGAATCCCTATTACCTCCCCACAGGTCAACCCCATGGGTGGCATCAAGCCTGCCTAAGTCTGTCCCAATCCACCCTTTTAGCTCTTTCTCCCATCTCATGCTCCTGCAAAACTGAACTTCTGCCTGTCCCCGGCTTGACTGCTGTGTGTTCTCCTTGCTGGGCTTTGGGTCACACTGTCCCTTGGGCCCTGAAGTCCTCCCTGCTTCCCTATACAGCCAATCCCTGTTGACCCGCTTCTCTGCCAACCTCATTAATCACTTCTCAGTCTCCCTGGTGGGCTTCTCTTTCTCGGCCTGCTCTTGAACTTGGATGGTCCCCAGAGTTCATCCTCCGTTCTTCCATGCAGTCTTATCTACTCAAGCTTTTAGCTGCTGTCTTTATTTGATAACCCAGATCTCCAGATTCTTAAGCCTCAGGCTCAGGTATTCCCAATATCTGAATCTCTCACAGATGCCCAAACTCAACTACAAGCTTATTCTTTGTCATTTTGCAAATTGTTGAAGTAATACGTCACCATCTACTCATGTGAGATACCAAGTAATCATTCTAGATTTCCCTTTCATATTTTCTACACCTTGTCAATTGAGTTCTACTGTTTTACTTCCCTAAATAAGTCTTGAATCTATCTCCTCCTCTCCTATCTCTATTGCCACTGCCCAATTCAGACTTGCAGTGCCTCTTGCATGGACTGGCAACAGTGAACAGAACTGTTCTTCCCAATCTT
This sequence comes from Tupaia belangeri chinensis, assembly GCF_000334495.1. Lineage (NCBI taxonomy): Eukaryota > Metazoa > Chordata > Mammalia > Scandentia > Tupaiidae > Tupaia > Tupaia belangeri. The sequence continues at coordinate 5,506,887 of NW_006159701.1, read as the reverse complement.
TTTATTTAAAGAAAATATTTTTAATTTGCCAGAGGACACGTCCTCACCAGAGAGATAGAGAGAGGGAAGAAGCACCCCCAATGGGACATAGTTATGCTGCAGTTCCTTCTCTATTTCTCCATTCTTTTGGGATTTTTGGGTGTACACGCACACATGACTGGCATTTTTCAAGGTGTGGGACTGGGACTCAAACCATGGTCAGCTGTGTGGAATCCAGCTTCCTTTAACCACTAGGGCATGGGTCCAGCCCTGTCCTTTCCAGTCTTGCCAATGCAATATCTCAGTCTAGGATCATGGTCCTTCCCTACCAAGAACTCATCTCTGGTTCCCAGTGTCCTGTAGAGTCATGGCCTGACACAGTAGGTGCCTGTCTAATGAAGCCACTCCCGGTGGCTCCCAACTAAGGGCAACTTTGCTGCTATAACTTCTGTGGCATCTTTTCTATGTCTTTTCTTTTTTCTTTTTTTAAAAGTTTATTCATTTATTTCTTCTAGGAGAGAGAAACATCCTCTCCTAGAAGCACTCCCAAGGGGGTCCTCATACCACAAACCAGCCCAGAAGTCTTAGCCAGCCTGGAGCATGGGCACACGAGTACCCCGTGTGCTCTGGGAGATCTGGCGGGGGGGGGGGTTAAATCCAGGACCTTTACCATGCGGATCCAGTGCATTACCTCTGTACCCATGCTTGGCCCCCTCTATGCCTTTCCTGTGTTGTTTCTAGTTCGTATTGTAGCGTTCTCTCTGTAGATCTCTTTCCTGTTACACCGAAAGTCCCTGAGGGCAAGGATTGGAGCTTGCTCATCTTTGAATATGTAGCGTTGAGCCCTGTGCTTGTTTCCAGAGAGTCTCATATTTGGGGGGAAATAGGAAGGCCTCAGTTCTGCCCAGCTTGTTCTGGGTGACCCTGCCACCAAACCAGCAGAGGGAGCCTTCGCCTTGGTGGCTGTGGTCACACTTCCTAAACCTCATCCAGTGGGGTCACAGACCACGCTGTGGAGTGAGTAGAGTCTGGGCTACTCACCTCCCAAGACCATGATCTTCTTACGAGTGTCCTCACTCAGGAAGGGTTTGATGAGGTTATAAGCCACAGGGAATAGCTTGGGGGCTGGAACAGACAGCAGGTGACGTGAGGCCAGAAACAGTGCCCAGGCTGTCCCTCAGGGTGTCCTCTCAGCCCTCCTGCCCCACAGGCAGCCCAGGTTGTGAAGGTCAGCACGGGCACCTCTTCGAGGCCCACTTCCCCATCCGTGCAGTAGGGCCCATCAAGTAAGTGGGCTCTCCCCATCTCATTGGGCTGAGTGGCTCCAAGAAGGTGACACATTTTAGTAAAGCTCTGCAAACTGAAAAGCGGCTGCCATCGTCAAGGGGTCAGTCTTCCAAACTGGACCTCAGCCCCCTCTAAGGGCCCACCCCATTCTTCTCTCTTTAGTCTGCCCCAGTGGTATTTATGGTCTCTCGATCCCATTTGGTTTCTGCGTAGGAAACTGCCCCCTTACCTTTAACAACAAAAAGACGCTTCAGTGTTTCGGGATAATTTTCCTCAAACATGCAGAGAAACTGTAGAAACAAAATCACTCTGATTCCTGAAAGTGCAGACCCTGTGCCAAGGAGAGAGGCCGCTTCCTCCAGGCCAGAATCTGTCCATCGCCTCACCCTCCCACCGGGCAGCTTAGCTAGGGGCCCGGCTCCTCTTCCCCCTCCCTCTGCCTTTTCTCCTCCTCACCCCTGCCCCTCACCTCTCCATAGGCTTCCACAGCAGGCTTCCAGAGGTGTTTGAGGCCAAGCCCTTCACAGTCATAAATCATGGTGATGGTCTCCACCTTCTTCCCCAACTGCAGGGAACACAGAATGGAGGGGGGAGTGGGAGCAGGCTCTCCCCCTGCAGCAGCCCAGGTTCAGGGCAAATGCTACACCTGAAGTCTTCCCAATCCAGATAATACCCCCAGGCCTGAATCGTGGACCCAGCATATCACTCTTCCTGCCTTGGTCAGTGTTCTCATTGAGCAAACTGGGCAGATCCAGGTGACACTGTGGTCCCTTCTGTTCTGCAGTTCGGCCTGATGGCCTCCTCCTTCCTGACTTGCCACATACTGTGTGCGGCACCCAGATGGCACCTGTGTAGCCCTCTGGCTCAGGCATAGACACTCTCTGTGCATCCATGTCTAAACTTCCTGCATCCCCAGCCACAACCCCCACTGGGGACTCTGCAGACAGGCGGAATATCCCTTGTGGAATGTTCCAGACCAGAAGTATTTCGAATTTCAGATTTTAAATCATTTGCATACAATATTAAGATACCTCAGGGATAGGATCCAAGCTGGAAAATGATTTTTTTTTTTATGTTTCCTGTACACCTTATATTAAGAGTCCTTGAAAAGTTCATGGGAAATACAAAATTTAAAAAAAAAATGCATGAATTTAAAAAGTTTGCACCCACGCAAACTTGTACTTTAATTCTGTTTTTCCATGAACATTTTGAAGTCCCCTGTATACATAGCCTGAAGGTAATTTTTTTGTTTGTTTACTTTTTCTTTTCAGTCATCAGAGAGTACATGTACTCGCCAGAGAGAGAAGAGGAGTGGAAGAGGGAGAAAACACCCCTTCCCCTGTGGAGCGTGGTCATGCCACAATCCCTTCATTTTTCCATCCTGTCAGGATTTAAGGCATGCATACACACACACCCAGCATGTTTTTCAAGCTGCCAGGGCTGGAATTCAAACCATGATTGGCCATGTGGATTCCAGCTCCCTTAACCACTAGACCATTGGGCTGACCCTTAAAGGTAATTTATTTTTCATTTTAAAAAATGTATATATGGGCCAGCCAGCCAGGGAACATGGTGGTTAAGGCAGCTGGATCCCACATGGCAACGATGCAGTTTGAGTCCTGGACCCAGTGGCTCAAAAAACATGCTGGGAGAAGGAACTGCAGTGTGGCCATCCTCTTTTAGGGGTGATTTCTCATTTTCTTCCTCTCTCTCTATCACTGATTTGGGGATAGCCTCATAGACTGGTGGTTAAGGGAGCCAGATTCCACGTGGCCAACCATGGTTCAAGGTCCAGCCCAGGCAGCTTGGTCCAGCACACTGGGCATATGTCCAGGTGTACCCAAAATCTCTACAGAGAGATGGAGGAGGAGGGACGGTAGTGTGATCACACCCAATTAAGGGGTGCTTTCTCCCTGTTCCTCTCACTTTCTATTTGTAGCTCTCTGTCACTCTCTGGCAAGTGCATGCACCCTCTGGCAATTAAAACTTCTGATTTGGGGACCACTGGGGACCAGCAGGTGGCATGATGATTAAGGTGCTAGAATCCCACATGGCCGACTGCAATTCAAGGCCCAGACCTGGAGGCTTAAAAATCACACCCAACACGTGTGCTTACATGTCCAAAATCCCAGGAGGAAAATAAAAGGACTGTGGTGTGGTCACACACACACACACACACACACACACACACACACACACACACACACCGTGGGAGGTGATTTCTCACTTTCCCTTTCTCTGGCACCTTAAAAATCTTTCTGATTTTGTCTCTAAAGGGACAGTGGAGGAGAAGAAGGCATTGTGGTGTGGTCATTTCCCCCGAGGGGCACTTGATCACTTTCCCTCTCTATCTCTCTCCAGCAAGTGCATGCACCCTACAGCAAAACAAACAAACAAAAACAACAGATTTTGGAGCATTTTGTTTTTGTTTTTAGAACTTTTTGCCTGAGGGTGCATCCACTTGTGGGAGAAAGAGGAAGCCAGAGGCAGAGAGGAAAAGTGAGAAATCACCCCCTTACATTGAAATCCATTCTTCTCCATTCACCTCCCAGGATGTGGGGCACACATGCACACATGCCTGGCATTTCAAGCCACCAGGTCTGAGACTCGAACTGCGATTGGCCATGTGGGAGTCCAGTGATGTAACTGCTTCACCATCTGCTGGCTGGTCCCACGATTCTGGAGCACTTTGAATTTCAAATTTTTCAGATAAGGGTTACTCCACCTGTAGTATTCTTTCAGGGAACATTTGCAGGTGACATTATTGGAATGTTCCTAAATTTTATCACATCATTTCACGGATCTTTACAACTGCTGAGAGACAGGAAGGAGAGGAGACCATGGCGGTGAATTCAGCTTGCTCTGCAGTCATTTTCTCAGGAAGAGACTTGGTTGTCCTTATCTAATAGCAATGCAGGGTTAGAGAAGCACGGAATCTGAGACTGTCTACACCAGTGGTACCCAAACACTTGTCCTAGGGTAGACTGGACCGTGATAAAGATTTCACTGGTCCCCAGCTAAATGGCAACAATAACACTATGTAGCGAAATATTTGTTTTTGTTTTTGTTTTTTAATTTGCCATAGGATGTGTGCAGTCACCAGAGAAGGACAGAAAGAAAGAGAAAGCAAGAAAGCATCCCCAAGCGGAGATAGCCATGCTGCAGTCCCTTCTCCTCCATTCTCCTCTCAGGATTTTAGACATGTACACACAAACACCCAGCATGATTTTCAAGCTGTTGGGTCCGGGACTCCAGCTGCATAGTTGCAGTCATGTGGGATCCAGCTACCTTAACCACCACGCCACCAGCTGGCCTTCAGTGAGTTTTTTTTTTAAATCAATATTTTTTAGAGATTTTTGCTATAGGGCATATGTGCTCACCAGAGGGACAGAGAGACAGAAAGCAAGAAATCACCCCTCCTCCCCCGCAGGGGATGGTGACTCTCATGTAGTCGACCGCAGTTGCCCCCTCACCTTTGCAGTCTGGTGAGCACATTCCTGCAGCAGCAGCTCACAGTCCCGCATCTTGGTCCTGAGTAGGTCCTGTTTGGTGGCTGAGAACAGCAGACCCTTGGCATCCAAAGGTCCAATGATATCATACCAGACTGGGCAGCCATCCAGGTCATAGCCGCACATGCCCCCTGCCAAGTACTGTTGGATCACCTGGGCAAAGACGTTGAAGAGACACTTGGTCACCAGGCCCTGGGCACCCATACCTTCCCTGGATCACAGGGCTTCCTATTGGTTTTCTCACTATCTCCTTCTACATCCCTCCCCTGGGTGCCAAACTGATGGATACCCATTCTAAGAACCATCTAGGCTCACTTGGCATTGACCTTTCCTCTGAAGGTTCCAGTCCAATAGACCCAGGTCGTGGGTCTAGTAGGCATGGCAGAGGAATGGAGCAGGATAATTTGTCCTCACCTCTGGAGGCTGCCAGCTAATGATGTTGTCAATGTCCTTTTGCTTTCGAAACTCCACATGCTGCGAAAACACAATGGGAGATTTTTAAGAGGGGTAGGTGAACCAGTCCAAGGCACAGTGGTTAAGGATGATGAATTTCACATGGCTCACATTGCAGTTCAAATCCTGGACCCGGTAGCTTGAGAAACATGCTGAGCACATGTGTACTTATGGCCAAAGTCCCAAAAGGAGAAGTGGGGAAAAGAGATCGTGGTGTGACCATCCCCCATGGGGGATGCTTTCTCACTTTCCTTCTCTCTCTGTCTCCAGCAAGTGCCCACATCCTATAGCAAATTAAATAAGTAAAAGTGGTGGGGTAAGGGCCAGGGCTTAACAGGCATCCAGCAATAAACCCCAGCATGAACAGAGGACCAGACCACAGGTGGTCACTAGATGGCAACAGGCGGGAATGGAAAAGAAGGCCTGGCCTGTTTGGAGATCTCAGCAGAACAGATTATCATTCTTGACTGGCCCAGAACTATGAAAGCTCTGTGTTTTCAGAGACGGGAATGCGCTTTGTCCCCGGGGATAAGAACAGTGGCCAGCTAATACTCAGATATGTCACACAAGCCAAACGCTGTGATCAGAGTGGCGGGGGAGGGGGACCACAAAAGAAGTCCAAGCAAGGTATGAGGCCAGATGGAATTTGGAGCCAAATGGTTCTCACCTTCCGGAGCATGGCCTCTGACTTCTGCAGGTCGAAGCTTCTTGCTGTAATAGGGAAACATGATCAGAGTAAGGCCAACCAACAGGTGTCTAAGGATGGAAAGATTTCCCTGTTCCCATGCTAGAGCCAGCTCCCCTCAGTCATCTCCTCAGCTGATTCTCGGGCAATCCTACACGCAGAAGCTAATAGGAGGACTGGGGGCTTCTGGAGCTCTACAGCCACTGGGTTATGGGCAGAATGGGTTGAGGTTTAGGGCAGTTGGCAGCACAACTTCAGAGTCAAGACTTTTACTGTAGGGGGTGTGATTGGGTGAAAGGGCCTATTTCCTCTCAGGGAAAGTGAACCCTGGACTCCTTTATCATTTGGCCTTCCCAATTACACAGACAAAGTTTATCTCCTCTATAGTCTAACATCCAGTCCTGAGAACTTGACCTATAGTTCAAAGATGAGCATAGCTGCCTGGTAGAATATTCCAGTGGGGCAGAGGGGTTGATATGTCTCCTTTTAAGTCATGACTTAGAGGATCCACAGGTACCCTAAAAAGACACAAAAGGCCTTCCTCCCAATGTTATTAAATGTTGCAGAATTAAGTTCACCTATGTCAACTCTATATCTTATGCATAAACCCCAATAAGTTGTCCTGCTCAAGCTTGAATATCAAGACCTCACTGCCCACTAATGCCACCTGCTCCCATATAATCAGAGCTGCCATTTGCACTCAGTTTTCACTGTCACTGCAGAGATGCTCAGAGAGTAGAGTTGCTTCCTCAGCCACATGACAACCCTTGTGATACTGATAAATTCTATGCTGTCACCCTGAATATGCCTTCCCTATTCTCATGCTGCCCATCCTTGGTGCCTTCAGCCATTCTTCATAGCTTGGTCTCAAGTCCATCCCAATCTCTTCCCTTTGGATGTTTTCCAATTCACCAATGTCTCTCTTTGACTGTGTTGTCCATAGCCAGCCATAGCACCTGGTCTTGTCTAAGAACTTCCTTACAGGAGGCATACTCTTAACTCAAGTGGAGCATAAAGTCAACTGAAACCCCAAATCCTTTTCACCTGTGCTGTTGCTAAGCCTCCATTCTGTATATGGAGAGGTGAGACATTAGATCCTGCCTGATCCAATTTCATCTTATTATTGTCAGCTTCATCTCAACCCTTCCAGAGTTTCTGAGACCCATATTCTGACTAATTTTGCCACCTGACCTATGAACTGTCCCTCCCAGCTGGATGTCCTCTGTGGATTGATCGCCATCTAGATCTGCTGACAGCCCTAGAACCTGGGCCAGACTGCTGCCCTTTGGACTGTCACCGTTCTCTTAATCATCACTCTCCGGGAGTGGCCGAGCACATTCCCTGACTCTGCTATCATGAAATCCAGTTTTCTCTCCTGGGCCCAGAGGGTGCATCAAGAGATTTAACCAGTGCCATATCTATCATTGGTGCTGGACACAGTCAGCAGAACTGACTGGTCTTCTCTCTTGGGATGTTCCCTGTGATTCTACTTTCCCATGCCTTTGTGGCAGCACTGAGCAGCGTGTAGAAGAGTATCATCTAGGTTTGCATCCTAGTTCTTCCAGTTCTCTCTTTGACCTTGGATAAAATACGGCACAACTCTGACCAAATCATGGAATACACTAAAAACATCTGGAAGACTCAAGGCAACATCCTCTCAGGATGGGAGAATTGGGCCACAAAAATAGGAATCTTCCGTAGGCTAGACACCCTCCTGTGAGGAGAACCCTTATCTTCTAGGGAACAGGAGTGGTGATGAACTGTGAGCCCCCTTATCTTGGGGGAGGCTGCCCAATTAACCCTTATCTGCTAGGTTCCAACATCCAGGCCCTCCTGCAAGGGCTGACCCTGAGGTGCCTTGTGCTCCCAGCAGTTTCCCACCTGGTGCCTCCACCTGCCTGCTGAGTCAGGCTTCTCCAGGGCTCCCCATGCTTGGTCAGGGCCAGCTCAAAGTATGTCATGGAGTACTACCAGAGAGTCCAGCCCAGAGCTCAGCAGGTGGCGTGGTAGTTAAGGCACTGGATCCCATAGGGCCAACAGTGTGATCTGAGTCCTGGACCTGGTGGCTTGCTTTCCCACTTGCTCTCTTTCGCTCTGTTTCTGTCTGTTTCTGTCTGGTGAGCACAAGTGTCCTATAACAAACTTTATATATATATATACACACACACACATTATAAAAGAAATATTTTTGAGAGGTTTTTGCTATAGGAGGCATGCGCTCGTCAGAAAGAGACAGAAAGACAAAAAGGAAGAAACCACCCCCAAGGGGGGATGGGCATGCCACAATCCCTTCTCCTCCATTCTCCTCTTGTGATCTTGGGCACACATGCACATGCGCCTGGTGTGAGTTTAAGCCACCAGGTCCAGGACTCAAACCCTGGTCGACTGCATGGGAGTCCAGCAACGTAACCATTACGCCAACTGCTGGTTCCTAAAATAAATAATTTTAGAACATATTTTTAAAGGAAAGAAAAATACACTGGGTGAGTGCACATGCATTTCCAAAATACCAAGAGGAGAGTGGAAGAAAAGGGATTGTGGCATGGCCATCCCACTGGGGGGTGATTTCTCACTTTCCCTCTGTCTCTCTGCAGCGAGTGCATGTACCCTATGGCAGAAATCTAAAAAAAAGAGAGCAAGAGAAAGCCCAGCCCAGAAGCATACTGGTTTCTCATCTCTAGTCCTGTACAATGTGGAGAGTTGGTCCTGCCCTGCTTTCTTCACAGGGTTTCTGCCATCTCCTTGGTTATCTGTTTTTTCATTTGTTTGGTGCCAGGGGGTGCATGCACATCTATGAGAGAGGAGAGAGAGAAAGAGAGAGAGAGAAAGCACCACCTCCACCACGGGGCCTAGTCACATGCAATCCTTTTTCTTCCAAGCCTCCATTCTCATCGGGATCCTGGGCATGTGCTGGTGCGCCCAGTGCATAAGCCGCTGGGGCCAGGACTTGAACCCTGGTTGGCCGTATGAGACCTGGCTTCCTTCACACAGTGCTTAAGTACTGTGTCACAGAGCCGGCCCCACCTCCTTGGTTTTTCTTGCTGTCCGATCCTCCTTGCTGGGGTAACCAGAGCTCAGCCCCAGCCAGGGGTAGGGAGTGGAGACTTGTGTAGCTGCTCTTATGCCTGGGGCAGAAGCTGAACCCCACACTGGGGAAAAATGGGAAGGAGAAGAACCCAAGCTCACACCTGGGTTGGAGAAAGACATTCTGCTGGTGTATGGCTTGCAGATGTCTCCTTTGAAATCAAAAGGAGAAAGAGAAAGTTTTTTTTGTTTGTTTGCTTAAGGTAACTACAATACATTGAAATTTGTCATAGGGTTTGACCAGGTCTGAGTGCTTGCCCCAGAAACTGAGGCACGAATGAAATGCAGAGACACTTTCTCTATTGTAAGCGACTGAGCTTGGCTTCAGGGGGACATTGGTGACTTACTGGGAAGGATGCTAGCCTGGGAACCTGGAGCCCTAGGTTTCTGCCCTCATTCTGCTTCCCACTCACATTTGCTGGATGCCTTCAGGTAAGTTCTCTCCCCTCTCTGAGCCTCAGTTTTCTCACCTGGCAAATGAAGATGACCACACTCTTGCCATTCCTCTGAGGGGGTAGATTGTGCCTAATAAATGTACTTGGCGAACCCTCATGCCTTATACAAAGAGAGCTTAGCCCGGGACTCAGGAATCGAGGGTGCCTGGGAGACCAGCTGTCAGGACCCCAGCTCCGTAGTTGTCCAACGATTCAACGACTCGTGAAACCACACTTCTCCACCTACCAGCAGCTCCTTAGTTTGATCATCTTGCAGCTGGCCCTTTAAGGAGGCCACTGCCTTCCCACTCTCTCCACCCACCTGCTTCTAGCTACAGCCCTTCAGCAAATGCTGGGCCAAAATTTCCTCCAGCCTGGACTGACTCCACTGCCACCCCCACTCTGCCCCTCCACCCGCTGGCAGGCTGGAGGGTGGGGGGAGGGACCAAAGCTTTTTGGGGGAAGAGCACAAGTGACACTTCCAGAGGGAGGCACATGAAGCCCCAGGTGGTTCTCATGAATGAACCTGCACTGGGGTGTCTGCTAGTAATCCCTCAAGAATATGCAGCTCCATGAAATTTCTGGAAAGCAGGGGGCTGGACAGTGCTGCAGCGACCACAAGGCAAACCCACAAGGAGAGGTTGCTGGTTTGTGTCTGGAGATTGCCCTGAGCACACCAGGCACGCGTGCGCCCACCATCCAGGCTGCCTGAGGCTGAAAGTGGATCGCCGTACCAGGACCCTGTTGAGGGTGCCGCCTCTTTCTCTCTCAAGTAAGAAATAAACTTTTTTGTACATTCCAGAAGACTGGGATAGCAGGTGGAATGAGGGTTAAGGTGCTAGACTCCCATATGGTCGACTTCATGGTTCAAGTCCCAGACTCACCGGCCTGAAAATCGCACCAGGCATGTGTGTGTGCTTGCCCAAAATCCCAAGAGGAGAGTGGAGAAGGGATTGTAGTGTGGCATCCTCTCGGGGATGATTTCTCGCTTTTCTTCTTTCTCTCTCCCTCTCTCTCTCTCTCTCTCTGCCTTTCTCTGGAGAGCACACATGCCCTATAGTAGTGAAAAAAGAAAAATAAAAAAAATCCAGAAGGCAAAGGAAAGTACATCTCTTCACCTGTCCTACGACTCCTAGGTCATGCACATGTGTCCAATAGATAAATAATAGGGTATGATTTATGCTTTAATATGTTGGCATATGATTCTATATCACAGCTTAAACTCTCCTCACCTAACACAGGGAAGTTTCCTTTATTATTTCTATGTCTGGTAAAAATGTCCCTATACACATAAAAAAAAGTGTGTCAGAAGAAGCAGGCAGTCAAGACCAGCAGTTGGCATAATGGCTATGTCGCTGGACTCCCATGTAGTCAACCGTGGTTCAAGTCCCAGACCTGATGGCTTAAACTCACACCGGGCACATGTGTGTGCATGCCCAAGATCCCGAGAGGAGAATGGAGGAGAAGAGATTGCGGCATGGCCATCCCCCCTGGGGGGTGATTTCTCGCTTTCTGTCTCTCTGTCTCTCTCTGTCTTTCAGGTGAGCGCACACCCCCAATAGCAAAAACATCTAAGAAAAAAAAATTAAGAAGCAGCAGCAGGGAAGGGGAACCAGCAGGTGGCATGGCTGTTAAGGTGTTGGACACTCCCACATGGCTAACAACAATGGTTCAAGTCCCGGACCTGGCAGCTTGCTTTCTCCTACCCCACCCCCATGTGCCTCTCTTTGGTCAAATTAAAAAACTAAAATTAATGAATAAATAAAATTAAATAAAAATAATTCTTTAAAAAAAAAGAAGCAGGGAGGATAGTGCACGACTTGAATCACAAGAGAAGAGAAAGGAGAGAATGGAAGCTTTCAGAATTGGGGGGCAGGTCTGAGTTTGATCCCGACGCTTGGAGAAAGATGTACATGTCACCACTGAGCGCACAGCCGTCACGTCCTATCTGGCAATAGCAGGGCGTCCTGTCTCATCCTGCCCTCCCAGAGGAGGAACCTAGGGAGATGTCTGTCCCTAGACCAGGTGCCACAGCCAGGCCAGGGCAGAGCTGGAGCTGGCACTTGGGCACAGGAGCCTCGCAGTGCTTTGAGGAGAGTGAGGCGGAGTTCCCCACATTCCCCAAGCACACTGCTCCTCCTTCAAGCTGCCTAGAGTCCCCCGAGTTACGGAGTTACCGCTGTCCCCATTTTCTACCGGCAGCAGGAGGTCTACATCCCAGCAGGGCACAGAGGCAGCCGAGGACCAGGCTGGGACCAGGACTCTGATTCTAAACCTGGCTCTGCCTCTGGCTTCCCACATGGCTGTGGCCTTTCTCGGCTTTGCTGCTCTTTAGCCCGTGCCCCCAAGTCCATCAGCAGCCTGGACTGATGGAGTGGGCGAGGAGAGTGCCAGGCTGAGTCACAGACCTGGCTTTGGTCTCCTCTCTGCCTGTGGCTCACTCAGTGTGACTTGGGCAAGTCACTTCCCTCCCCGAGCCTGTGTGCCTCTGTCTGTCCCATAGGAGGGTTGGGGTTATGTCACTGCTGGCTCTAAAAGTTGCTGGGGCAGGCTTTCCAGAGGGTGCCGTTCTGTTACCCAGCGCAAGCCCCTGCCCCGGTCACCCACCTCGGAGCCAGCGCAGGAGGAAATAGTCATCCGGGTTCGGCAGGGTGGGCAGCACGTCCTGGACATTCTCCCGGAACTGTGGCGAGAGGCAGCGGGGTGAGTAGATGGCCCCACCCTGACCGCCCTCTGCTCAGGACCCTCTGCAGGGGCCTTGGCTGGGCCTCTCTTTAACACGGTCCAACTCTGCAGACACTGACTGAGCGCTTGCTCTGCATGGGTGCTCTGCCTGGCCAGGGGGTGCCAGGCAGCAGGATAGGAGGTGAGCAGGGAGTAGGACACCGGCCCTGCCTCGCTGGTGGCCAGGCAGATGTGTCCCCAGCCAATTGCACTAGCAGGCACTCTGGTACATACCACGGTAGAGGGCGTCAGTTTACCCAGCATTCCCCAGGGGCCCAGCAACCACAAGTGTGGCTCCAGATTGTATTCACTCCTCACACAGAAACCGTAGAGATCCATTTTACAGATGAAGGGATCGAAGCTCAGAGAAGCTAAGTAACCTGTCCAAGGGCACACAGCTCATAACTAGCAGAGCCAAGATGCGAACTCAGGCCAGTCCGAGTCCAGAGCACACGCTCTTCACACTGTGGTCATTTGCCCCCTTGGTAGAAGGACAAGCGGTGTTGGGGGCCAGGAGCAGAGGGAAGAGGGTGGGCTTCATCTAAAAACTGGCATTTAGCTGGGCTTGAAGGACTTCACAGGCTGCAGAGGGAGGGGGGTCTGGTGTAGAGAATGGTGCCAGCAGGGAGCCATGAAGGGGGAAAGTACAGTAATGCCAAGCAAGGGAGGTGGACAGTGACCCCGTGGGACGGCCACACCCACCCCCAACCTCTCACTATCCTGCAGGTCCCCGAATTCTCTTCCCAAGCCTCTTGCTCAAAGCCATGCACCTTTCCCAGGTCACTGACCTCAGGCCAGCCCCAGACGGGACCAATGAGGACCGGCCACCTCTGCCCCTTGCATAGATCCGCCAGGGACACAGCCACCCCACCCCCCAAAGCAGCCCCCAGCGGCCAGGGACATTGCTTATCCAAAACTGCAGGCATGAAACTAGCCCTCACCAAGGACCCTTCCCAGCTCCTGGTCTCCGGCTTAATCGCCACCTAATCCCTTCTCTGCCTGACTTCCCCTGCAGGTCAGCGGGAAAATCGGAAGCCTCTCTCCAGCCTTCCTAGGACAGGGGAGGCCCGGGCTGGGATAAAGCCTTCTGGAGCTGGGGCCTCCCCACTGCTGCCATGGCAGGACATATGCCCCACCACTGCCCAGCACTGGAAAACTGCCCAGCTGGAGCCTCCAAACTTTGGGACTGGACTCCATCAGCTCTGACCCCGAGGACTGCCCACCTCCGCTCTCCCATTGGCAGCGAGCCGCAGGAGACTCGGGTGTTGGTGAGGGGGGCTTGACCCTCAGACTGTTGCCCCTCACCCCTGCCCAGATGCTGAGGCAGGGCCAGGCTCACCTCCTTGCCTCCTTAGAAATAGCAAACTAAATCCTGAGCCAGGCAGGGGTCCGGCTGGCAAGATGCAGAAGGGCGGGTCTCTGCGCACCCTGACCCCAACCCAGGGAGTCCCCGGGAATCCTAGAAGTCACGCGTGGCCGGCGCGCCTTTCCACAGCAGCTGGCCCAGCCTCCTCGCTTCGGGTCCGTTATAGCTCAGAGAACGACGGGGCTGTTCCCAAGGTCGCACAGCGACCGGTGCGGGTGCAGGGGCTGTCCGGGGCCCTCTCCACCTTCCCCTGCCCCCTGCAGGAGGAAGAATCTCCCGGAAGTGGGAGGAAAGCTGGAGCTCTGCCCCTGTCCCTACCCCGGGCCCGGCTGCCAGTCCGGAGGATGAATGTCGCCTTTGTGCCCTCACTGCCTCCGAGGGCTACCAAGCAACCACTTCTTCCCAGGTGCCGCCGCCCGGGCTGCTC
>NW_006159701.1:5476727-5492654 GCF_000334495.1 Tupaia belangeri chinensis | reverse complement strand
GGAGGGGCGGGGTCGGGAGAGAGGCGCGAGGTGCGACGGTGCCCGCTCCCGAGGTCGGAGCCGCGGGCAGGTGGTGAGTGGGAGTGCCCAACGGGCCTGAGGCCAGTGGGCATCAGAAGATGACCTTGGGTTTCAGTCCCAAATGGGACCTTGGGCTAGACCCCTGAGTTCTCTGGACCTGTGACCCCAGCTGAGCAAGGAGGAGGCTGAAAGGTTTGGTCTAATGAGCGCTTGGAGATCAGGCAGGGGAGCGAAGCCGGGCAGAGAGACAGTTCCAGCAGGGAGTCACGAAGGGGGACAGTACAGATAGTGCCGAGCGAGGGAGGTGGACAGGGACCCCACACCCACCTAGGGGAGCAGGTCCCTACAGGGAGGGACCTCTCTGTGCACCCCTCTCTCTCCACCTCTCTGGTTGTACTGCGCTTCCCACCCAAGCTCTCCTAGCGCAGGGCCTCTCCCCTGCTCCCCCTGAGACGGTAAGAGCTTGCCTGGTGCCTTTATGGTGGGTGATGTCCCCAAGCCTAGCCAGCACTCCTGCCTCTGGGACCTAGGTCATTGACCATTCCTCTCTGGGGCCCTTGCCCTCCTAGTGCCCTGACATCAGTTTATAATCCCGCTTGGGGCTGGGAGGGTGAGCACAGGCCACCAGGTTGAAGGACAAGGAAGCACACACCCCTATCTCCCACCCAGGGCCCTGTCCTCTGGTTCTGCCCTTCCCCACTCCCCCAAAGCCACAGAGACGATGCACGCACCCTCAATTAGTGGAGGAGTGCTTCTCTGGAAATCAGATGCCGTCGGTTTGAATCCCAGACCTTCCACTTTGGATGAGGCTGGAGCAAGCAACTTCTCTCCGACTCCTCCTCCCACCAGAAGGCTGGCCATCCAGACCTCAAAGCAGTGACAGAAGCTGCTGTTGGTAACTCAGTGGGTGCCTAGCCCAGGATCTGGGTCTCATAACCACTTCTACTCTCTCCCCGCATGCCTCTGCTGTTTGCCTGGCTGGGCCTCAGCCCCTGGGTGGGATGGAGGGTAGACATGAGGTAGCCGCCATGAAAGCAGAGGGCCAGTGAACGTGGGCCTGCTATGGGCTCCTTCCCTGGCTCTTGACCAGGGCGGAGCCCTGGGTTCCCAGGGAGCTGTGAGTCTGGCTTGGGGGACCAACTGCGGCCCAGTGGCTTCTTGTTCAGTATGGGCCATCTGGTCATCCAGCCAAGCCGCAGTCACCATTCCTTCCCCATGCAGTGAAGACATTTCCTCCTTGGGACCAGCAGTTAGCGTAATGGCTGTGTCGCTGGACTCCCACGTAGTCAACTGCGGTTCGAGTCCTGGACCCGGTGGCTTAAACTCACGCCGGGCGCGTGTGCGTGCGTGCCCAAGATCCCGAGAGGAGAATGGAGGAGAGGGGATTGCGGCATGGCCATCCCCCCTGGGGGGGGATTTCCTGCTTTCTGTCTCTCTGTCTCTTTCTGTCTGTCTGGCGAGCGCACACGCCCTATAGTGAGAAAAAAAAAAAAAGACATTTCCTCCTTTCAGAGCTCAGGAGCCTCCCCTCCCCCATCACTGGCACTTTAATCCTACTTCTGTCTGTGGTAGCTCATGGTCACATGGCCCAGACCATTCTTCCCTCCTACTGCGTGCCAGGCTGTGGGCACCATTCTGGGACCCAGGAATGCAGCAGAAACCATCCTGCCCTTCCCAAGAAGCAGGCACATCAACTAGAATACAAGTGTGGACCTCGCTAGGGGAGGCGGCAAGTTCCGGGAGCTTTAAAGGGGGAGATTTTGCTTTGGACTGGAAGATTTCTAGAAGGCTTCATGGAGGGAATGGCATTTGAGCTGGAGTGGAGGCCAGCTGGTGATGTGGTGGTTAAGGCAGCTGGATCCCACAAGATCGATGACACGGTTCAAGTCCCGGACCCAGCGGCTTGAGACATGCTGGATGTGTGTGTGTGCATGCCCAGAATCCCCAAAGGAGGGAGAGAGAGAGAAGGGATTGCAGCGTGACCATTCCTCATGAGCGGTGCTTTCTCTCTCTCTCTCTCTAGGGATCACACTGTCCTGTAGTTAAAAAAAAAAGAATACAAATGTAGGGTGGAGGCCAGCAGGTGGCATGGTGGTTGAAGTGCTGGACTCCCATATGGCTGACCAGGATTCGAGTTTCTGAACCTGACAGCTTGAAAAACATGCTGGGCATGTGTGCAGGCATACCGAAAATCCCAAGAAGAGAATGGAGGAGAAGGGA
Source organism: Tupaia belangeri chinensis (assembly GCF_000334495.1). NCBI lineage: Eukaryota > Metazoa > Chordata > Mammalia > Scandentia > Tupaiidae > Tupaia > Tupaia belangeri. The sequence continues at coordinate 5,490,413 of NW_006159701.1, read as the reverse complement.
TTGTGGTGTAGTTATACTCGGGGGGGGGTGATTTCTCACTTTTCCTCTCATTGTCCAGCAAGCTCACGTGCCCTATGGCAAAAAAAAAAAAAAAAAGAAACCTTAGGAAAAAAATGTAGGGTGGGGCCCCAGGTGGTGTCAGGGTTAAGGGGCTGGATCCCACATGGCCAACTCCACAATTCTAGTCTGGGACCCAGTAGCCTGAAGAACACGCTGGGTGCATGTGTGTGCATGCCTAAAATCCTGAGAGGAGAGTGAAGGAGAAGGGACTGTACCATGGCCATCCTCCCCAGGGGTGAGTTCTTACTTTTCCTGTCTTTCTATCTCTCTTTCTTTCTCTCTCTCTCTCTCTCTCTTTCTGGTGAGCACATGTGCCCTATAGCAAAAATTAAAATGAAAAAAATGTATAGTTGGAGGGGACACAGAAGTGAGTGTCACTCATCCTCTGTCAGCACAGTGGCAGGAGCAGAGTTTCGGAGGGAAATGTGACTACAGTCAAAGAGGGGGGCAGAGAAGGCCCTCAGAGCCTCGGTTCTGGGGGAGCCCCAGAAAGGAGAGGTAAACAGGTCATCAGGGATCACACACTTCACTTACTAGCTGGGGACGCCGAGGCCCAAAGAAGCCATGACATTTTGTCAAAAACCACCAGTGGCGGGATACATGTGGCGTGCCCAGTTCCTGGCCTGAGGGAGTTGAGTCTTCTCACTGCTGGGAGTGAAGGCAGAGTGTCCACAGGACGGGAGGAAGCCACTGTGAAAGCCACGGCCCAGTGAGCATGGGCCTGCTCCCGGCCTCCTTCCCTGGTTCTCCACCAGGGATCAGAGCTGTGGGTTCCAGGTGGCTACGAGTCTGGCTTGTGGGTCATACCCCAGTGACCTCGGTCAGCACTCAGTTCTGCAGGAGGCAGGCCCCAGGACTCTCTCCTCCCCCAGAGGGAAGGCAGAGGCAGGTTGAAGCAGGCCAGTTAGAGACCCTTGGAAGGATGTCACCCTGATGTGGCCCTAACCTAGAGATTTCCCTCAGGGTGCAGAGTGAGGGTGGAGGGTCCAGTTTTGCAGCCCGCACCTCTACAAAGAGTGTCCAGGCAGTCCAGTAGCTCTGCCCTAGCTTAAGACTTGTCTGCTTCGGAATTGGGATGAAGTATGGCTGCCTCCCTTACTGGCTGCACAGCTAATTTTATTTATTTATTTATTTGTCTGTTTGATTATTCGTTTATTTATTTTTGCTAAAGGACACATGCACGCACCAGAGAGCGATGGGGAGGAAGGGAGAGTGAGAAAGCAAGCTGTCAAGGCTGGGATCCGAACCGCAATCAGCCATGCGGGAGTCCAGTGTTCTAACCACCATCAACCTACTGGCCCCCATGGCTAAGATCTTTATCTACTATCCTTCCTAGGGCAGGATGTTCCTTACCGAGCAGAACTTGCTCGAACTAGAACAGCCTCTTACGTCATCGCTTTAGCACTTTGCAGCTTACTCTATCGTGTTTTCTGCTCTAACTTCTCACTGACCAGCAGGACGATCTCTAAGATAGGCAGGTCAGGTAACTGAGGAAGGACTGCGAGGGAGGCTGTGGGCACACAAGAGCCTGTACAGAATTGGGAGTTGACCATCCCTGGCTTCTAGGCCTGATGCTCTCAGATGCCCTCAGGCAAGGGATGGACTGGCCTGGGAGCTGCCTGCCTGTCACCCAGCAGTACTTGTCCCTCACCTCCACCCCGGGGAATCCGGAATTACCCAAGATAGCAGCCTAAATTAAGCATGCAGCAAGCAATAGGGTGTGTCTGCCCGATACTGGAGTCATCTAGGAAGGTCCAGGGATCGGATCCCAAGTTTTCCTGAACCCACTGGGCACGCCCATGATCCTGGCTGATTGGAAGGCTGGGAGAAAAACTGCAGTGTGATGAGATCCTGTCAGGGGGTCCCATGAGTGTCTCTCTCCTGCCTCATGAAATAAAGAAAGAATCAACTTAAAAATAGAATTAGTAACTTCCCTGATCTGCCCATCCCAAATCCTGGGGCTGCCTACTTCTTCTTTCACTGAAATTTGTACATCTCTGACTCACTGTGAAAGTCAGTTAATCTGATCATGTAAATCCTAGGTAAATAATCTGGTAAATTTCTTGGAGCTGGCTACTAAGACCCTCTTTCCCAACCCCATCTTTTCTCTACCTCCCAACCCCTGCCCTACAGTCCTCCCTTTCTGCTTGGTATGCGTTACTCCTGCTCAAGAATCCACAATGGCTCCCCAGTTCCTTCAGGAGTCAGCCCAATCTATGGACTCCATTCAAGGCCTCCCCCCATCTCATCCCAGCATCCCTAGTGGCTTGACGGGCGCTCACCCCTCCAGGCTTTCATTTCATTCAGAGAAGCTCCCCGTGGTCCCTGAGACACTCCTCTGCCCTCCCACCTCTGCCACAGCTGCTGTTGTCCCCCGTTTCTTCCTGCCAGATCCTTCTCAGCCTTCCAGACTCTGAGAAAATGTCATCGCCCAGAACCTCTCCTTAATCTGCTCTTCTGCCAACCAGAAGCCCCTCTCTCCTGACGTTGATGTGGGCTGCTTCGTATGGTTGTGGTGACCGCCAGGGAATAGCCTGGCCCCGTAGGAAGAACCCAGCTCCTCCTGGGCCCAGAAGGCTGAACGTGAGAACCTTCTGTGACAGGTGTGTCATTCTGAGTCTCCCTTGCTGGGGACCGTGGTGGAAGGAGTATGGAAAGTGTGAGCAGCTGGGGCCAGGTAGCACAACCAGATCTACAAGGTGAAAGTCCCGAGCTGACATACTGGGACCGCCCTGAGCACACAGGTGCGCTCACGTGCTCCTGGCTGGAGTCCACGAGACTGGGATGGATCATGGCATGAAGACCCTGTTGGGAGTGCCTGCCTGTCTCTTTCACGGAAGAAAAAAAAATTACTTTTTTTTTTTTAAAATATTTTTTAAAGAATTATTTATTGAATTTTATTTATCATTATTATTCTTCAACTTGACCAGAGAGAGAAAGCAAGATGCCAAGTCTATGGTCAGCCATGTGAGAATCCAGTGGCTCAACCACCATGCCACCTGCCAGCCCCAATAATTACTATTACTATTTTTTAAAGAGTTGTTTTATTTAACTTCATTCATTATTATTAGTTTTTTAATTTGACCAGAGAGCAACAGAGAAAAAGAAGGAAGGAGAGAAAGCAAGCCACCAGGTCTGGGACTCGAACCATGGTTGGCCGTGTGGGAATCTAGCGTCTTAACCACCATGCCACCTGCCAGGCCCAATAATTACTATTATTGAAAAATACGGAAGTATGAACAATGAAAGAAGGCTTCTAGAGCTCTGTGATCTAGGAAGAACCAGGGAGAGCACTGCTAGGTTCGGGAGTTAGGGATTATATTCTGGAGTTCAGAGTGTTTTGGGCATAGGCAGGTGCGCCGGCCGGGGACTGCAGAACCTGGGCTCTAGGCCACGTTCTCGAGTTGAATCGTTGAGCCACAGTTCAGCCACAATCCTGTGGGGGGGAAGGGCGGCCAGGCACTTCAGGGCAGTCTGCCCATGCCCTCTGGGTCTTGGTTGCCTCTCACTAAAACGAGGATGTCGGCCTGGAGACCAGAGGCCCCCGCGTGCCCTGACCTCAGATTCTGCAGTGCCAGCGAGAAAGGGGTGGCGCAGAGATTGGCACGGCGATACGAGAGTCTGAAAGAACGGTCTTTCAAACCCTTCAGCAAATATTTGTGGAACACTCTCCTTCCATGGGGCCAGGGCCGGGGAACTCTCTGGAAAGCCCTTGTGCTCACAGACAGCCATGCAGCCATGCAGAAAGGCCCCCACTCAAGCCTCCTCCCCGGTTCCCAGCCCTGCCACATGGGGCTGCGATGGCCTCCTGTCACCTGCCTTCTCTGGGTGCCTGGGACCTGGAGGGAAAGACAATCCCTGTCTCTCTTTCCCAAGGCCGCTGTGAGAATTCCAAGTGAAATAATGGCTGGAAAAGCGGTGAGGGCGCAAACGAGAGAGATCATGATACCGCTATTGTGTGTTGTTTTGAAGGCGCAACAGAAAGTGAGAAACCCAGCCCGGCTGGCTCCTCCCCCAGGGAGCCCCACTTCCTCCTCACTTCCGCAGTCCACCCCAGCTTTGTGAAGACACAAATCCTCTCCCCACCCCACTTCCCACACCCGAACCCCCTGAGTAAGTCCCTTACCTTCCTGGGTATCACTGTCTAATCCCTAAGCCCTTTCTCACCAGGCTCCAGTTGTCGGGGAGTCAAATCCCTTTAGAAGGAGGTGGCCCAGTTAGCTGTGAACCCAGATGCTGGGGGCAGGGAGCCAGGACCTCAGGGCTCCCCCAAAGGGTAGGAGAGCCTGGGGAGATTGCTGGAGACCCTGCTTTGGCTCGGGCACTAGCTGGGCTGAGCCCAGAGACTTGTCTTCAGAAGGGTAGGCTGCCATGTCTACCCCTACCTCCCGGCATCTGAGCTAAGAGATCAGACTACACCACACCAGAGACTCTGAGAAGCAGAATGTCCTGGGGCTGAGCCCACTGACTCTGGAGCCCAGCCAGGATTCAGGTCCTGGTTCTGTCACCTGGCACAGTTACTGGACCACTGTGCCTCAGTGTCCCATCTGCGGAATGGGAGCCACCATCTGCCCATGTGCAGTTGTGATGAGGTCGAATGAGCTAATTCACGAGGCTGACTGGCGGTACAGCGGTTATACCACACTCTGTGAGGCTGACCCGTGGGAAGACTCTCAGTTCATGTCTGGAGACCTCCCTGAACACGCCAGGCACACGCGTGCCCATGATCAGGGGCTCAGTAAGCCTGGGGGAGGATGGAAGTATGACGACTCCATGCTGGTGCTCTCTCGCTCTCTCTTTTTTGCTCATGGAATAAAGGAAAACTTAAAAAACCAAAAACCAAAAACCAAAAAACAAAACACCCAGCAAGTGGCATAATGGTTACATGACTGGACTCACACTCCACCATGGTTCGAGTCCTGGACCCAGCGACTTAAAATTCACACTGGGTATGTGTGCAGATGTGCCTAGGGTCCAGAGAGGAGACTGGAGGAGAAGGGATTGTGCCGTGGCCATCCCCCCGGGGGCTGATTTCTCTCTGTCTCTCTCTCTGGCGAGTGCACATGCCCTATAGCAAAAATCTCTCAAACAAACAAACAAACCCAAGAGGAGAATGGTGGAGAAGGGATTGCTCTGTGGTCATCTCCCTGAGGGGTGATTTCTCACTTTCCTTCTTTCTGTCTCTCTCAGGCAAGCACATGCACCCTATGACAAAAACCTAAAAACAAAACAATCAAAAACAAACAAAAAAAACCACGTTCCCCTGACGCCATCCCTCATCCTGCCCCTCTTGTTGAGACCAAGCCTGAAGTCCCCAGTGGTGATGTATTTCTGTGAGCTAGGCGCTGCCTTCCTCAAGGCCCTCGAAAAACTAGTTAATTAATGAACTTCATGAGAAAGGGAGAGACAGAGACAGAGAGAGGCTTGTCTAACAGGGCCTTTCACTCCATGATCACCCCTACCTGGATCATGGAGGTATGTGTACCGAGACCTCGGGACCTGAACCCCGGGCCTTCCCATGTGTTCCCAACATCTGAGCATGATGTAACTCCTGCTTCACCACAGCTGGCCAATCAAAGCCCTTTTTGTGCAAAACATAGAAACCAACCTTGGGTCCCACTGTGGTCCTGTTCTCCAGGACCAGCCTGCCCCCTGGTGGCGACTTGATGGCATTGCCCTTCTTGGTTCCTGGTGGCCGAATAGGACCTTATCCTGGGTGAGGATTCGTTGTCCCTGCCCCTCATCTCCCCAGAGCACCAGCTGCCGTGGGCCAGCAGAACGCCTCCTCCGCTCTATGGCACCTGCACAGCTTGGCATCCGATTGAAGAACCCATTTTAAAGGAAGGAAGAGCAGCAAGTGCTCAAGCCCCAAGAATGACATTGCCACATGCCTGTTCCCACTTGTCACCACCCCACCTCGACCACATTCCATGCCTCACACCTTCATATCAGCTTCATTTCTTCCTAGAATCTCCTGTAACTTTAGAAAGGTGAGACAAGACGAAGCAATCGAGGCCTCTTTCCTGCAGGTCACCACCTTGTCTGCCCGGATCTCCCAGCTGGGATCCCTCCCTGTCCTTCTGAGGTCCTCCAGTTCCTCCCCCTCAGATGCTGTCCTCCCAGGCAGGGCCTCGTGGTCACTCATCTCGTCTTAGGCTGTGTTGATTCCTTCCTGGGCTTACACTCCTGCCCCAGCCCCGGCCCAATCCCATCCAATGGCAGAAGAGCCTGGCTGGGCTGGGCTGGGCTGGACTGCAGCGCCCACTCAGAGGCTGCAACCTCGAGCTCTTGCCTTTTCCAGGATGACACAAGTTTCCCCGTGGGAGGACAGACCACAGAGTAACTCCGGTTACCGCCACGTTGGCAGGGCTGCTGCAGGGCTAAGTAGACCTTGGAGCCAACAGCCTGGCTAATCACAGGGTGTGTCTTTGCAGCCTTGTCATTGTGCTGAGAGACAGCCTGGGACATTCACAGCGTCAGAGGATCAAGGCTTTGCACGGGCACCAAGGGGGCTCCCCCATGCGTTCTGCAACTTACAAAGAGTGATTTCTTGCATTTGAGAGAATATGGACTGCATGCACAAATAAGGAATGATACAATGAACACCCACGCAATTTATTTATTTCTTTTTAAATTCTAGATGTACTTTTTTAAAAAAAGAACTATTTATTTAATTTTATTTAGCCATTCATTTATTTCAATTTGACCAGACACACACACACACACACACACACACACACACACACACACAGATTGAGAGAGAGTGCAAAAGCAAGCCACCAGGTCTGGGACTTGAGCTGTGGTCGGGCATGTGGGAGTGTCCAACGCCTTAACCACCACGCCACCTGCTGGCCCCCCACTTGTGTAATTTAAAAAGCAGACTGTCACAGATACCATAGGAGCCCCTGGGGTTTCTCCCTGTTTCTCATGAACTGACCTATCCGTTCTCTACAGTTTTGTTACATATGAAAGCTTCCCTGAAAAAAAAAAACAGTCCTGCATGCCGTTTGCTTGTTTCTGTTTTTGTTTTGAGGTTTTTGCCGTAGGGCGTGTGCACTTGCTGGAGAGACAAAGACAGTGACAGGGAAAGTGAGAAATCACCCCCCAAGAGGGGATGGTTATTCTGCAATCCTTTCTCCTCCATTCTCCTCTCGGGATTTTGGGTGTATACATAAGCGCACCCAACATGAGGTTTATTATTGTTATTATTATTATCATCATTATTTTTAATAGAACTCCATGCTGGTGCTCTCTCGCTCTCTCTTTTTTGCTCATGGAATAAAGGAAAACTTAAAAAACCAAAAACCAAAAACCAAAAAACAAAACACCCAGCAAGTGGCATAATGGTTACATGACTGGACTCACACTCCACCATGGTTCGAGTCCTGGACCCAGCGACTTAAAATTCACACTGGGTATGTGTGCAGATGTGCCTAGGGTCCAGAGAGGAGACTGGAGGAGAAGGGATTGTGCCGTGGCCATCCCCCCGGGGGCTGATTTCTCTCTGTCTCTCTCTCTGGCGAGTGCACATGCCCTATAGCAAAAATCTCTCAAACAAACAAACAAACCCAAGAGGAGAATGGTGGAGAAGGGATTGCTCTGTGGTCATCTCCCTGAGGGGTGATTTCTCACTTTCCTTCTTTCTGTCTCTCTCAGGCAAGCACATGCACCCTATGACAAAAACCTAAAAACAAAACAATCAAAAACAAACAAAAAAAACCACGTTCCCCTGACGCCATCCCTCATCCTGCCCCTCTTGTTGAGACCAAGCCTGAAGTCCCCAGTGGTGATGTATTTCTGTGAGCTAGGCGCTGCCTTCCTCAAGGCCCTCGAAAAACTAGTTAATTAATGAACTTCATGAGAAAGGGAGAGACAGAGACAGAGAGAGGCTTGTCTAACAGGGCCTTTCACTCCATGATCACCCCTACCTGGATCATGGAGGTATGTGTACCGAGACCTCGGGACCTGAACCCCGGGCCTTCCCATGTGTTCCCAACATCTGAGCATGATGTAACTCCTGCTTCACCACAGCTGGCCAATCAAAGCCCTTTTTGTGCAAAACATAGAAACCAACCTTGGGTCCCACTGTGGTCCTGTTCTCCAGGACCAGCCTGCCCCCTGGTGGCGACTTGATGGCATTGCCCTTCTTGGTTCCTGGTGGCCGAATAGGACCTTATCCTGGGTGAGGATTCGTTGTCCCTGCCCCTCATCTCCCCAGAGCACCAGCTGCCGTGGGCCAGCAGAACGCCTCCTCCGCTCTATGGCACCTGCACAGCTTGGCATCCGATTGAAGAACCCATTTTAAAGGAAGGAAGAGCAGCAAGTGCTCAAGCCCCAAGAATGACATTGCCACATGCCTGTTCCCACTTGTCACCACCCCACCTCGACCACATTCCATGCCTCACACCTTCATATCAGCTTCATTTCTTCCTAGAATCTCCTGTAACTTTAGAAAGGTGAGACAAGACGAAGCAATCGAGGCCTCTTTCCTGCAGGTCACCACCTTGTCTGCCCGGATCTCCCAGCTGGGATCCCTCCCTGTCCTTCTGAGGTCCTCCAGTTCCTCCCCCTCAGATGCTGTCCTCCCAGGCAGGGCCTCGTGGTCACTCATCTCGTCTTAGGCTGTGTTGATTCCTTCCTGGGCTTACACTCCTGCCCCAGCCCCGGCCCAATCCCATCCAATGGCAGAAGAGCCTGGCTGGGCTGGGCTGGGCTGGACTGCAGCGCCCACTCAGAGGCTGCAACCTCGAGCTCTTGCCTTTTCCAGGATGACACAAGTTTCCCCGTGGGAGGACAGACCACAGAGTAACTCCGGTTACCGCCACGTTGGCAGGGCTGCTGCAGGGCTAAGTAGACCTTGGAGCCAACAGCCTGGCTAATCACAGGGTGTGTCTTTGCAGCCTTGTCATTGTGCTGAGAGACAGCCTGGGACATTCACAGCGTCAGAGGATCAAGGCTTTGCACGGGCACCAAGGGGGCTCCCCCATGCGTTCTGCAACTTACAAAGAGTGATTTCTTGCATTTGAGAGAATATGGACTGCATGCACAAATAAGGAATGATACAATGAACACCCACGCAATTTATTTATTTCTTTTTAAATTCTAGATGTACTTTTTTAAAAAAAGAACTATTTATTTAATTTTATTTAGCCATTCATTTATTTCAATTTGACCAGACACACACACACACACACACACACACACACACACACACACAGATTGAGAGAGAGTGCAAAAGCAAGCCACCAGGTCTGGGACTTGAGCTGTGGTCGGGCATGTGGGAGTGTCCAACGCCTTAACCACCACGCCACCTGCTGGCCCCCCACTTGTGTAATTTAAAAAGCAGACTGTCACAGATACCATAGGAGCCCCTGGGGTTTCTCCCTGTTTCTCATGAACTGACCTATCCGTTCTCTACAGTTTTGTTACATATGAAAGCTTCCCTGAAAAAAAAAAACAGTCCTGCATGCCGTTTGCTTGTTTCTGTTTTTGTTTTGAGGTTTTTGCCGTAGGGCGTGTGCACTTGCTGGAGAGACAAAGACAGTGACAGGGAAAGTGAGAAATCACCCCCCAAGAGGGGATGGTTATGCTGCAATCCTTTCTCCTCCATTCTCCTCTCGGGATTTTGGGTGTATACATAAGCGCACCCAACATGAGGTTTATTATTGTTATTATTATTATCATCATTATTTTTAATAGAGATTTTTGCTATAGGGTGCATGCACTCGCCAGGGAGACAGAGAAAGACAGAGAGACAGAAAGTGAGAAATCACCCTCCAAGGGGATGGCCAGGCTGCAATCCCTTCTCCTCCACTCTCTGGGGATTTTGTACATGGATGCACACACATTTTAAGCTGCCATGTCTGGGACTCGAACTGAAGTCAACTACATAGGAGTCCAGCAATGTAACCATTACACCATCTGTTGGTCCTCCCCAGCATGAATTTTAACCTGCCAGATCTGGAACCTGAACTGCTGTCGACTATGTGGGAGTCCAGTGACATAACCATTATGCCATCTGCTGGTTCCTTTTTATTTTTTTTTAACTTTATTTATTTATTTATTTTTAATTTCACCAGAGAGGGACAGAATCAGAGAGGGAGAGAAAGAGAGAGAGAGAGAGAGAGAGAGAGAGAGAGAGAGAGAGAAAGCTGCCAGGTCTGGGACTCAAACCACAGTCAGTCATGTGAGAGTCCAGTACCCCCAACCACCACACCACCTGCCGGCCCCTCTGCCGCTGTTTTTAATCAAGTGTTTTGTTTTCCTTTGAGTGAAAAATCTAGTGGCATTTAGTATGTTCACAATGTTGTGTACACATCACCTCTGTCTGGTTCCAAAATATTTTTGTTACCTGGAAAGAAAACCCTCTCCCCATTAGCCATGCCCTGCTACCCATGGACACCAATCTGCTTTCTGTCCCTTAGGCATTTACCTCCTTCAGCTACTTCCTAGGAATGGAATCATATACCACATGGCCTTGGGTGTCTCCGTGCAATGTTTTCAAGCTCCATCCTTGTTGTGGCCTGTCTCAGTACCTTGTCCCTCCTCCTCCTCCTTCCTTTTCATTTGCTATAGGGTGCATGCACTCGCGGAGAGATGGAGAGAAAGGAAGAAAGCACCCCCAGGGAGGATGGCCACGTTGGGATTCTTTCTCCTCCATTCTCCTCTCAGAATTTTGGGCATGTACACGCATGCGACCAGCATGTTTTTCAAGCCACTGGGTCTGGAGCTCAAACCTCACGGTTGGTCATGTGAGATCCAGTTGCCTAACAACCACGCCACTTCTGGCGCCTAACAACCACGCCACTTCTGGCGCCTTGTCCACACACAACTGTTTTAAGATTTTTTTAAAAAGGTTTTTGCCATAGGGCACCTGTGCTCACTGGAGAGAGACTGTGAGAGAGAAAATGAGAAATTATCCTCCAAGACGGATGGCCCCACTGTAATCCCTTCTCCACCATTCTCCTCCTGGGATTTTGGGCATGCACTCACATGTGCCTGGTATGATTTTCAAGCCTCCATGTTCAGGACTTGAACTGTGGTCAGCCTTGTAGGGCCTTAACCACTATACTACCTGCTGGCCTCCAGTCTTGACATTCTTTTATTTATTTATTTATTTATTTATTGAGAGTTTTTTCCTGTAGGGTGCGTGCACTTGCCAGAAAGTCAGAGAGAGACAGAGAGACAGAAAGCGAGAAATCACCCCCCAGGGGGGGATGGCCATGCCGCAATCCCTTCTTCTCCATCCTCCTCTCGGGATCTTGGGCATGCACGCACACACGCCCGGTGTGAGTTTAAGCCACCAGGTCTGGGACTTAAACTGCAGTCGACTACATGGGAGTCCAGCGACATAGCCATGATGCTAACTGCTGGTCCGCAGTCTTGACATTCTTAAAGGCTTGAGAGTTGTTAAGATTTATTTTTTTAATTCCTTTTAAAAATTATTTTCTTAATTTTATTTATTATTTTCTAGAAATGTGATATGAAGCATATGCACTCACCAAAGAGGAGAGAGAGCTGCCAGATCCAGGACTTGACCCAAAACAAGACCTCTGATGCAAAACCGGGAACTTCCCACATGCCTTACTCTTCCATTACCCCAGCACAATTTTACTCGGGCCAGTCTAACCTGGGTCATTTCTGATAAACGTTATGTTAGGTAGCTACCTAACTTATGATTATGTGACTGGGAATTTTCCAACAAGTTACCTTAAAGGGGGCAATTTTGAAATTGCAAACCAATCAGATCATTTATTTTTTGCCTTTGTATTTCCCCAATAACTACTTGCCTCAAATGTGTTGTCATTGGAATGCTAGACGCCTATTTCTAAAGTGTTAACTAATTAATTTTTTGAGAGAGACTTTTGCTATAGGGCATGCACGCTCACCAGAGCGGGAGAGAGACAAAAAGAGAGAAATCACACACACACACACACACCCCGTGGGGATGGCCACACCACAATCCCTTCACCTCCATTCTCCTCTCAGGATCTTGGGCATGCACACACATGCGAGCCTGGCATAAGTTTCAAGCTTCTGGGTTCAGCACTCAAACTGCAGTCAGCCATGTGGGAGTCCAGCAGTGTAACCATTATGCCATCTGCTGGTCCCCAATTTTTATTTATTATTATTACTTCGTAAATTTGCTATAGGCACATATACTCACCAGAGAGGGAGAGAGACAGAGAAAGAGAGAGGGGAAGTGAGAAAGCAAATCTCCAGATCCAGGACTTGAACTCTAATTGGCCATGTGGGAGTCCAGTGCCTCAACCCCCATGCCACCTGCTGGCCTTATCAGGCTGTTTAATTCTCCTCATCTTATTCTTTTTTTCATTCCCTTTCTTCTTTCCTTCCTTTCTCCCTCCTTCCCTCTCTCCCTCCCTCCCTCTCTCTCTCTCTCTCTCTTTCTTTCTTTCTTCTTCCTTTCTCTCCACCCCCCCACGGGGTGGATGCACTTGCCAGAGAGAGACAGAGAAAGAGGAAGAAAGCACCCCTAATGGGTCTTGGTCACTCCACAATCCCTTCTCCATTTCTCTATCCTCTTTGGATTTGGTATGGCTTTTAAGCTGGGACAACCAAGATTCAAACTAAGCTTGGCCATGTGGGATCCAGCTCCCTTAAACATTAGACTACAGTCCAGCCTTCTCCCCAACTTTTTCTTCTACAGGAGCATCTTGGCCATTCCACATTAGTGGTTATGAGGGTTTCACTGTACAATTCTTCCAGTTTTCCTGTATGTTTGAAAATATACAGAATTGCTGGAGACAGAGAGACAGAGAGACCGAAAGCGAGATATCACGGGGAGGGGAGTGCCCACGCCGTAATCCCTTCTCCTCCAGTCTCCTCTGGATCTTGGGTTCGCTCGCACACGCAGACGCTTGCGTTTTAAGCACGCAAGCTCCAAGGCTTGACTACGGGGGAGTCCAGGGACATAACTATTCTGCCATCTGCTGGTCCCTTGCGATACACTTTTAAAAAGGCTCAGATTTCAGCCAGCCCTTAGCAATCCCAACCCTCGGAGAAAAGAGCAAGTTTTAGGAGCGTCGTCGTGGAACTTTGGCGTTCCAGTAGGCATCAGAGGTTCCTTGGGGTAAGACGGTGCTGGGTTGCATGCCCATTTCACAGACGCGAGGAGGGGCCCGGCCTCTCTGCCCCACAGAGGAACCGTGCACTTGCCTGTTTTGTCCAGCCCTCTCCCTATCCTCCTGCGACCCTTGCCCCAGCCTCCCCGCTTTGTTACCCACGCCAGGCTCTGGTTCTCTGCCTCCTCTGGTTTTCCACCTGGTGGAGAAGCAGAGGCCGGGGAAGAGGTGGGCATGACTTGGCCACACCTTGAGTCCCCAGCAGTGCAAGGGCCGGCGTCCTGGTCCCCAGACATTCCCCGTTCTGTTCTCGGGACCCGGTCGTGTCTCTGTTTCCCCAGGTCGCCCAGTCGACTGATGTCCCTTGGCCTCCGCTGTTCGTGTCTGCGCTGACCACCTGGCTGGCTGTGACCGCTTCTCCCTCTGACTTCAGCCTCAGTACCAGCACCCGGGCTCCGCCCCTGCCCAGTTTGCCCCGCCGCCGCGGTTCTCCGCCGCCACCAGAGGGCGCGCGTGGCTCAGTCTGGGCGCCCGAGCGGCTGAG
>NW_006159701.1:5467777-5476487 GCF_000334495.1 Tupaia belangeri chinensis | reverse complement strand
CAGGACGCCCTGGTCCTGGAGGGCGTCAGGATCGGCCCCGAAGCCGACCCGGCGCCCAGGCTGGGCGGACGCCTGCTGCTGGTGAGCGCCGCCGAGCCATCTGGTCGCGGAGCCAGATTCCCCTCCCAACCCCCTGTATAGACCTCGCAACAGGAACTGGCCTTATTCCCGGACCAAACCCGGGCAGTCCTGCACCCGTTCCCAGGCTGCCCAGGCCCCCTAGAATTCAGGTTTCCACAGCCCGAGATCCACCTGCCCCACCAACTCCCTCTTCCTCTCCCCGCCTCCCTCTGCTCATGGCCCCTTGCCATACAGATGGACATCGTGGACGCTGAGCAGGAGGTGCCGGTAGAAGGCTGGATCGCAGTGGCATACGTGGGCAAGGAGCAGGCGGCCCAGTTCCACCAGGAGAATCAGGGCAGTGGCCCGCAGGCCTACCCTAAGGCCCTGGTCCAGCAGGTGCAGGGGGCGGATGTGCGGAGGGGGCTGGAGGAGAGGGTTCCCACCGCAGCATCTGGTAGAGCCAGGTCAGGGGACCCAGGTGGGAGAATGAGTCAGTGTGGTGCTGATGTGGGGAGGAGTGAGGGGTGGCCAGAGAGAGGTCAGGAAACTACCAGGCTTTCAGAGTATGGAACATGGAGTTCGTCTTGGGACCAAGGAGTACCCATAGGGCATGGGGAGGGAGGGCAGGAGGAATGAGTTTCTGCCCTTGACCTCAAGGGTCATCTAGCTAGCCTGTCAGGTGCAGAGCCAGGCGCCAGGAGCAGGCCGGCTCAGGGGGTGGGGGGTGCACAGTAGCCTCTGCCCGCCTTGTCCTGCAGATGCAGCGGGCCCTCTTCCTGGGAGCCTCTGCCCTGCTCCTCCTCATCCTGAACCACAACGTGGTCCGAGAGGTAAGCCAGAGCAGGCTGTGGGGTGAGGCCAGGGGACGGGAGCCCAAGGCTTGCTGACCTCGCTGTCCCCTGCAGCTGGACATATCCCAGCTTCTGCTCAGGCCAGTGATCGTCCTCCATTACTCCTCCAATGTCACCAAGCTGTTGGAGGCCCTGCTGCAGTGAGTGGGGTTTGGGCTCCAGAGGACTGGGCTTGGGGGCCTGGGTGCTGGAGTCCCCGGCCCTCCCGTGGGCTCTGAGAATCTCAAGACCAGGGCCTTACCTGTTAGCTTTAAGACTATGCTTTCCGGGTAAGGGGCAGGCAAGGAGGTGCCAGGGCCCAGGGTGAAGAGGTGGCTATGGCAGAGGGGCCTGGCCCCAGCAATGCGAATGCTGCATACCTGGTTGGCAGGCTCTTCCCTGAGTTTGTGGGCTCCCCTGGCCTGGCTGGTATGAGAACCGAGATGGCCTAACGAGCCAGGAAAGGCCACAGTTGAAGGCTTGCGAGGGTGCCATTCTGGGGTATCCTTTTCCCACTGGGCTGCGGTTGCTAGTCTGGGCCTCCCTTCCCAAGAGCCCTTCTGTCTGGCTCCTCTGTGACTTGTCTCCCCAGGAGGACCCAGGTCACAGCTGAGATCACCAGCGGGGAGTCCCTGTCAGCCAACATTGAGTGGAAGCTGACCCTGTGGACCACCTGTGGCCTCTCCAAAGACGGCTACGGAGGATGGCAGGACTTGGTTTGCCTGGGAGGCAGTCGTGCCCAGGAGCAGGTGAGTGCCCGCGCGCTGTAGAGGCCCAGGCAGAGGAGGCTCAAGCGGGGGCCGCATGCATGGCTTTGTCTGAAAATTCTGTGGCCTCTCCTGCCTTGGTGGCAAGGACAGCCTGGCCCACTTCACAGGGCTGTTAGGTTCAGTGTCAGGTTGCAGGTGGGCACTCAGCCCAGCACCTGGCCCAGGATCACGTGCCATCACGTTAGCTACAGTCGTGTTCTCTCCCTCAGAAGCCTTCTTTGGCTCCCTGTTGCCTGCAGAATAAAGTTCAGACTCCTTACCTGGCTTTCAGAGCTCTTCTGCTCACTCACCTACCCCACTTGCCTTCTGTCTGCATCCTGGCCACTCTGTGCTGCTGTCCACTGTCCCCACACGCCCTGCTCTCCTGCTGCTGGGCCATGTCCGTGTGTGGTCATAGGCATGGACACCTTTCTTCTCCATCTTTATGTACCTTGGTCTTTTCAGGACCGTCACAGCTCACCTCCCTGCCTCCCTTGGAAGGAGACTTTCAACTCGGAGTCCCCTTGTCCTTCATCTAAGTCCTAAAAGCGCTCACTCAGGCCTTTCCCAGGACTCATAGGGCTGCCCGTCCTGTTGGGGAGTGTGATTTGTTTCCTGGTGGCCAGGGCTGTTTTGTCTCTGATTTCCCAATGCTTGGCCTCAAGGAGGTTCAAAAGTCTTCTGTCCATGAGACCCGCAGATAGTGTAATGGCTATGTCGCTGGGCTCCCGTGTAGTTGACTGTGGTTCGAGTCCCATACCTGGTGGCTTAAACTCACGCCAGGTGCCCAAGATCCCTAGAGGAGAATGGAGGAGAAGGGATTGCAGCATGGCCATCCCCCCCGGGGGGTGATCACTTTCTGTCTCTGTCTCTGTCTTTCTGGTGAGCACATGTGTCCTATAGCAAAAACCTCTCCAAAAACAAAAAAAGAAAAAAGTCTTCCGTCCAGCCTTCCTGGAGTCCCTGCTCTGTGTGGGGCACTCCCAGTGTGCAGGCCCAGGAGGTGTCGGCTGACATGTGCCACATGGGGCAACTTCCTCGGGTTCAAATCCTGACTCTGAAACCTTAGCTGAGTGATCCTAGGCTGAGTGTTTAACTTCTCTGCTCTTGTTCCTCACCGGTGAACAGGGACAGTGCACTGTACATCCCCCTCCTGGGCAGCCCACACAGACCTATGGACAGGACAGGCCTTTGGTGGGAAGCCGGGAGGTGACAGCAGAAAGGTTGGAGGTAGAGCAGGGAGAGGGGCTGGAGAGAGCCCCGAGAGGTGGGGATGGTATTCGCAGGGTGGTCTGGTGAGTCTGGAGGACAGAGATGAACAGGCTGGGCCGTTGCTTGCCAGCGTTGGGGTGGGCCCATACGTGTGTCGGAAGGCCATGGTAGTTGAGGTGTTTGACAGGTACCTGGGGCAGGTCTCCAGGCTGGCTGGCCTGATGGGCATCAGGTCCTCAGCCCTGACCCAGAGCCATTGCCAGCCCTCCAGCCTCTGGGCATCCGGAGCTGCCACAGCGACATTTCAGGAAGGTCTGCTGAACTATGTCTTAACTGCCTCCCCTCCTACCTCACCTGGGGAGTTGGTCTCTGAGCTGCAGTGGAGCGTAGGGTGACCACACCCTCAGCCACCCAGCACCCATCTCTGGCTGCTCCAAAGCTAGGTCCCCTAGAGCAGGCTGTGCCCTGGAGGGCTTCCACTGTGCTGATCTCAGTGAGTCCTGCCGCGGGCTAGCCTGGGCTCAGGGGTCCCAGAAGAGATCTCTAGAGATAATGCTGTCACTGCTGGGTGAACACTGAGCGGGTGGTGGGCACAGGGCCTAGCAAGAGCTGGAGGGAGCTTCCTGGAACAGGTACCAGCACCCCACTGCACCTGGAGGACAGAGGGGAGCTGGGGCTCACAGGTAATTCTCTGTGGTGACCCCTAGAGTGCTAGGGACAAAAGCAGCATCTTCTGGTCTAGCAGCCCGGGGCCTCATCTTGAGTGGTGGCCTCCTAACATCCAGGCTCTTCTTGGCCCCTGTCCTCACATGCTGGTGGTTGAACTTCAGTGTTGGTCGGGACACCTGGATGGCAGGGTGCTACTGCGAATGCAGAGCTTTCAGAGAGACGCGTTCACCCACCACCTTGGCCTGCCGCCATGAGACGTGAGACAGTGCACCTGTGGTGAGGGTGCCGCTAGGCTTACTCTGCCACGTCAGCCGTGGAGCTGGCTATGCAGCTGTCAACGCAGTCACGTGCATGTGGTGAGAGTTAGTTAGACCAAGGTCAGTGGGGTTCCCTGGTAACTCTGAGGACCCCCTCCCCCGCCAAGGGGCCCCAGGTCTGCAGATTTTAAACGTCTCCCCAGTAGTGTTTCCTTTCCCAGATATACTCGTTACACAGTGTCTAGGTGAGGCCCTGGGGCTACAGTGGTGACCGCGTCAGGTGTGGCTCCCTCCAGCCGCAGGAGCCCATGGACCATGGAGCAGCAGAGCGCGGCGTGGGTGGTTAGAGGGAAGTGACAAGGCTGGGCAGGGGGAAGCCAGTGGGGAGCACTGGCCCAGCTGTGGTGGGTGGCGGTCAGCATGGTTCCCAGAGCAAGGGGTTTCCAGAGGCAATGGCCCAGGGCAGCGGTGTGGGAGGAGAGTTGTCGGGATGGGGGCAGTATATGGAGAGATGGGAAAAGCATGGGACACAGCGAAGAGGGGGACGGTGGGTGGAGGGGGAGGGCACTGCAGGGAATAGCAAGCAGGGCCACCTTGGGGTCAGGTTTGCAGGTGGGATCCCTCCAGCTGTGAGTGGGCAAGGCGGGAGCTACAGAGGCTTGTAGGATTGAGCACAGGAGACCCCCTGGGAGAGCAAAGCAGCAGGGCTTATGAGGTGGGTGGGGCTGAGGGACAGAGGTGAGCGGGTGCTGGCTGGCTGGTGGACGCAGATCAGGAGGAAGTGCATATTGGGGGTGGAGGGTGCGCCTGGGTGGGGAGTCTGGGAGACTGCCAGGTAGACACTTCCACGATGGCAGAACACCAGGTTTGCTGCTCAGGAGAGGCCTGGTCTGGGGACAGGTGTGGCCTCCTCTGCAGCTGGACAGGGAGATGTGTAGGGTTGAGTGGTGGCAGCCGGGGCAGAGCAGAGGGGCACTCAGGCTTCTGGGAGCAGCGGAGGCTGCAGAGAAGCAGGCGCTGGGTGCACCTCACCTGCCTCGGCCCCAGCGTCTCTGACGCCTGTTTTCCCCCCAAAGCCACTGCAGCAGCTGTGGAACGCCATCCTGCTGGTGGCCATGCTTCTGTGCACAGGCCTCGTGGTCCAGGCCCAGCGGCAGGCATCGCGGCAGAATCAGAGGGAGCCCGGAGGCCAGGTGGGAGCTCGGCTGAGGGAGCCCCAGCGCCCCCGCCCACGGGCCTGCGAGACTGCCCGTCTTCTCCCCACAGGTGGACCTGTTTAAGCGCCGCGTGGTACAGAGACTGGCATCCCTGAAGACCCGGCGCTGTCGCCTGAGCAGGGCGGCACAGGGCCTCCCAGAGCCTGGCGCTGAGACCTGTGCTGTGTGTCTGGACTACTTCTGTAACAAGCAGGTTAGCGCCTGGGCACGGACCACCTGCTCACCTGTGACGTCCCACACGCCACTCTGAAAGGCCTCGGACACCCCGCAGGCTCGTCCCCTTCCAGGGCTACAGAAAGCAGAGCTGGGAGAGGAGGGGGCTAGGCCTCAGGGCAGGGGACCAAGCACCCACACCCCCTCCCCACCTGCAGTGGCTCCGGGTACTGCCCTGTAAGCACGAGTTCCACAGAGACTGCGTGGACCCCTGGCTGATGCTCCAGCAGACCTGCCCGCTGTGCAAGTTCAACGTCCTGGGTGAGCAGCAGGGTGGGGCCCGGGCCGGCTCCCCCGGTTTCTTCTGATGCCTGGTTCCCTGTGCTTCTTCCTCCTCCCCTGCAGGAAACCGCTATTCAGATGATTAGCTGCCCCAGCTGGGACTCTGCACGTTGGGATAGACCCTCCCCCATGCACCCTGGCCCTCAGCCTGGGTACCCAGGACAGGACTGGACAGGACAGCAGGCCCGTGGTGGGAGAAAGGACAAGGGGCCTTTGGCCCCAGGCTGAGGGTGCAGTGCCCAGACCTGCCTGTTGAGGGCGCTTTGGGGCCCTTCTCTGTACTCCTGGGATGTCGGTATCTGAGCACCACAAGCAGCTCTGAGGACCCTGGGGAGAGAGAATGTAGACCCCAAAAGGACTCTGCAGCCTGTCAGGACAGCCCTGGGGCAGCTGAGGTTGCAGTGGCTGGGTTTTGTGCTTATTTATTGGGGGGGTGCATTGAGGGAAGAAGTGTCAGCCTTGGGGCACCTTGGCCTGACCATCTTTCAGGATACCACTTGGTCAAGGCTATGAGGTTAAGCCCAGAGGCCTTTCTGCTGCCTGCTGCCCGTGGTCCTTGGGCGCTGGGAGCTGCGGGTGGCCCTGCCCATCTAGCTGGGCTCCTTCCCTGGCTGGCTGGGACCAGAGGCCTTAGAAACCATTCAGCCCTGTACTCCATGGTTGGGGCTGGTCACTGACCAGGATACTTGAAACCACAGGTAAATGTGGTGCATCGTCCAGGGGCATCCATTTTTTAAAAAGAGTTGGGTTAGGGAAGGTTTAATAGTAAAATAAACATGAATATATTTTAATAGAAGATGTAAACATTTGTGTGGATTTTTAAAAAAAAAATTATTTCCATTTGTTATTATTTTTAAATCTGACCAGAGAAACAGAGAGAAAAGAAGAAAGCAAGCCACCAGGTCTAGGATTCGAACCACAGTCAATCACATGGGAATCCAGTGCCTTAACCACCATGCCTCCTGCTGGTTCCCTTATGTGGATGTTTTAACATGAAAAAAAAGGGCCAGCCCACAGAGTGGTGGTGAAGGCAGTTAGACCCACGGAACCCAGTCTATGGCTACTCTAATCTAAGCAGGTGGCTGGATGTGCAGTTGAGTCCCAAACCTAACAGCTTGAGAAACATGCCGGGCATGTGGGCATGGGTGCCCAAAACCCATAAAGGAAGGAGAGGGAGGGAAGGCCTGTAACGTGACCACACCCCACAGGGAGTGTGCTCACCCCGCCCCCCACCTGGAGTGCACACACTCTCTGGCAAAACTGGGGTGGGGGGGCAGAGCTGCTTCCTTGGCTGTAGTGACTGTACTAGGTGGAATTCTAAGACGGCCCCCCAGATCACTCCCCATCCTTAACCACCCTCGGAGAGATTTCACTCTTATCAGTCAGGTTAGGTCACAGATGTGGACTTCAAAAAGTTCACGAAAAATGCATATTATGAAAAAACTATTCACAGATTGCAGTATTTTTTGCACCCAAATAAACTTATACTTTAATTCTATTTTTTCACAAACTTTTTTATTTTGAGATTTTGCTATAAGATGTGTGTGCTCATTGGAGAGAGAGAGAGAGGGAGAGAGAGAGAGAGAGAGAGAGAGAGAGGGAGAGGGAGAGGGAGAGAGGGAGAGAGGGAGAAAGTGAGAAAGCACCCCCAAGGGAATGGCCCTGCTGCAACCCCTTCTCCGTTCTCCTATTGGGATCTTGGGCACATACGCACTTGGTATTTTTCAAGCTGCAGGATCTGGGACTTGAACCGCACTATCCACCACACCCCAACTCTGTACGGCAAGTATTCCAGGGGCCCTGACCTAACCACACGAGCCCATTCGAAGCAGGGTTTTTCCCCCTCTGGCCAGCGGAAGAATGGAAGTCAGAGGTATGAAGGCTGAAGGGGCTTGATGCTCGAAAAAGTCTCCGTGGCAGACTTGAAGACAGAGGGGACACACGGCTGGGAAGGCAGAAATGGGACCTCAGTCCTCGGCAGCTGCGAGGATCGGAGTCCTACCAGCAGGATGAGCTTGCAAGGGGGTTGTTCCCAGAGCCGTGAGGAAGGCAGACGGCCTTGTGGGCACTTGACTTCAGCCCTCTCAGACCCTAAGCAGGGAGCCGGCCACACAGGGACTGGACTTCTGAGTGGACACCGAGCCACGGAGGCCTAAGAGGGCTGTGAGGGGTCCTTGCTGGATGAGGACACATGCCTCCTGCTCAGGGGGCGCCTGAGGGCTGGCTCTGCCCCCAGGCTCCTCAGAAGCAAGTCAGGCAGACCCTGGCCGTGCCAGCTCACCTCCACGTGTGGCCCCTCTTGACCCTTCTCTGTAAACTGAGGCACTCTTACCTAGTGGCCTCCTAGCCAGGGGCAGATGCTGAGGGAAGCTGGGAGTGTCGGACCCTGCCAGGTCTTCAGAACGGTCTTGGATTCTGTCCTTGACAGACACAGTGACTCGGAAGAGGTGGCCTCGTGAGGAAACAGGACTGCTGTGTACCTGGTGTGGCCAGGGGTATCGGTGCCCGGCCACGTGGCATCCTGGGCTGATTGGCTGGAAGGGCCTGGACTAGCCCTGTGTCCAGCTGTCTGTCTGGACGGTGTCTTGCCCTGTCTTCTGTGGCCTCCTGGGGCTCTGGCCACCAGGATTTAGAAATACCTTTCATGCCTCTCATTGCTTCTCCAAAGTCAGGAGTTCCTTATTCTCTGGTCCTTAGTGTCCCCGGGTGCAGACGGGGGTGGTGGTGGGGTATGGTGAAGGCTCTGCTCCCCTCTGCCTGCCTCCACAGGCCCAGAGCTGGGATGTAAGCCCACTCCTTGTTCGCTGTCCTCACTGGCCCTTCATCTGTACACCTCCACCCTGACCCACCTTCCCCTCCTAACTGCTGCCAGTCACCGAGTCTAGGTTTTTCCCTGGCTCTTGCTATGGCCCTTCCTTGGCCTGGTTGCTAGAACCTTCTTTCTGCCTTCCATGTGCCCTCTATGTATACTGCCCGGAGGGAGCAGGAGCACCCACCCGGAGTCCAGGGCCCACAATACCAGGACCCTGCTGGCTGACGACCCACATGGCTCGGTAACCCCAGCCAGGACAGGGAGGGGAAGGGCTTTTCTCCCAGCTCAGCCATGCTGTGAGGTCAAGATCACTGTGGGCAGGTGGCTGGCGCTTTATTATACTGGCCACCTGCCCGCCAGTCCCAACCCTGTGCCGACTACATCGGCCGCTCCTGGGGCTGGTGTG
>NW_006159701.1:5465601-5467699 GCF_000334495.1 Tupaia belangeri chinensis | reverse complement strand
CCCCCCCCCCCCGCCAGTCCCAACCCTGTGCAGACTACATGGGCCGCTCCTGGGGCTGGTGTGCAGAGCTGGCCTGGCCCCGGCCTGGTGACAGTCTCCTCCTCAGCCTGGCCAAAGCTTGGATGGGGTTCTGGGTACACACGGCTGGGTGAGTCACATCTGGTGGGGAGGACCTGTCGGGCCCGCTGCAGGGCTGCCGAGGTGGGGATGCTCGGGACTGGCCTGGTGGGGTCCTGCCCACGCTGCCCATCCTGCAGCCAGGAGAGTGCCGTCTGCCCAGAGGCCTGAGGGAGGACCAGGTGAGATGCCCTGTGAGCGGGGGACCACTCCTCCCCATCTGCCCTTCTGCTCCACCTGTGGCAGAGCTTCACTCACCCTGGGGATGCTCTCTGGGCCTGGGCAGGGGATGCTGCTCCTGGGATCCCCTTGCTGGCAGTGGGCCAGAGCTGGTCCTGTGGGATCAGCTGCAAAGAAAGCCAAGCTCAGAAGGCCCCTCCTCACTGCACAGAAGGGGCGTCATAGCCCGGGGTGGACAGGGAGGGCATGAAGCTGCAGCCACAGTCCCCATCACCAAGGGGCAGGGCTTAGGGAGCCTTCCGGGGCTGTCCTTGACTGCAAGCGCTCAGGGAGGCAATGAGAGTGGGAGGCTGCTTTCTGATAAGACTCCGGGCAGCACTTGGACTAAAGGTTTGGAGGGCGATATGGGGGTGAGAGGCAGGAGGTGGGAGTGGGGGGCCGGGGCCGAACTAGAAGACTGGATCCCTAACATCTTTGCACTTTCCTGAACCATGGGAGAGGTTTCACAGAAGAGCGGCCTAAGCCTGTGTAAGGAGGGCTCTCGGCAGGTTCCCAGGGCAGGGTCTGAAGCCCTCTGCTGGACAGAGGCCTCCTCCAAGTCCCCAAGGGCCTGTCCCCTCAGGCCCACCTTGAGGCCCCCTTGCTGGGCCACCTCTCGGATCCGAGACAGCATCGACTGGAGTCGCTCGTTCTCTTCCTGCAGGACCCGGATGCGGATGTTGTTGGCCCGCACTTGCCTCTCCATGTCATCTGTGACATTGCCGGAGCCTGCAGGGACATGCTAAATGAGACCTCACCCTGCAGGGTCTGCCTCCTGTGCCCAATGGCACCGGGCCTCTGAGGGGACGCATGCCAGGTTGGGTGGGTGACCCACACACGGGGAGAACAGTGCCCTGCCTCCCATTTCATCGTCCTCCTGAGGCCTTGTTCCCCTCTCCTTGTCCCTTTGCCTGCTGGGATGGTGACTGCATTATCAAATTTGAGAGCTGGGGGTGAACATGGGGCTCACAGAACACTTAGCAGTTAAGTGCTGGAGGTGGAGTGTCTTTTGAGGCCACCTGTTTTTGGCAGGCCAGAGAGACAGCGAGGTGTGGTCCACACAGCCAGCTTGGGGACGAGTCCCAAGCACCTCAAGGATGACCTTCCTGTCACTCTGGTGACGGGCACCTCCTGACCTGGGTGAGCTGCTGCCCATTCTGATTCTTGGTTTCCTGGCTTGTACAAAGGAGCCACTGCCCACCACGGGGCAGCTGAGGGGGGACAACCTAGTGCTTGGTGCTCAGGAGTGATGGCAGCACCACCGGCTGAAGGGTGGCGGATCTTCCTGACAGCTCTGCGAATGGAGTCCCTCCCTGCCCCGGCCCAGCTGAAGAGGACTTGGAGGGGCTGGGAAGAGAACCCAGGTCACTTGACACCAGCCTTCTAAGGAGACAGGTACAGCACTCCAGTGCCATGAGGTCCAGGACGCTGGACAGCTCTGGCCTCGTGGCATGCTTTGGGGAGATGCCAGGAAAGGGGACACAGGGAAGTCAAGCAAAGACTGGCCTGTGACACAGTGGAGAGCACAGGCTACAGAGGCAGCCCGCTCTGTGACGGCAGGGCAGCCATCCCCTCTGGGCTTCATCTGCAGAGTGGCTGTCACACAAGCCCCGGGTGCGCCCTCCACTGCCCCCCCCAGCCATGGGCCCCTACTCTGGATCTGGGCCTCTGTGGGCCTGTGCAGGTCCGGGAAGGCCACCAGCAGCCGCTCGCGCTCCCGCAGCTCCACCAGCTCCCGTTCCCGCTCCCAGGTGGGCAGCCC
>NW_006159701.1:5462187-5464707 GCF_000334495.1 Tupaia belangeri chinensis | reverse complement strand
CAAAGGAGCCACTGCCCACCACGGGGCAGCTGAGGGGGGACAACCTAGTGCTTGGTGCTCAGGAGTGATGGCAGCACCACCGGCTGAAGGGTGGCGGATCTTCCTGACAGCTCTGCGAATGGAGTCCCTCCCTGCCCCGGCCCAGCTGAAGAGGACTTGGAGGGGCTGGGAAGAGAACCCAGGTCACTTGACACCAGCCTTCTAAGGAGACAGGTACAGCACTCCAGTGCCATGAGGTCCAGGACGCTGGACAGCTCTGGCCTCGTGGCATGCTTTGGGGAGATGCCAGGAAAGGGGACACAGGGAAGTCAAGCAAAGACTGGCCTGTGACACAGTGGAGAGCACAGGCTACAGAGGCAGCCCGCTCTGTGACGGCAGGGCAGCCATCCCCTCTGGGCTTCATCTGCAGAGTGGCTGTCACACAAGGCGCCTGTGTGCCGTGGTGGCTCGTGGGACCTTGGTGGCCTCCCAGGAGAGCCCTCCACTGCCCACCCCAGCCATGGGCCCCTACTCTGGATCTGGGCCTCTGTGGGCCTGTGCAGGTCCGGGAAGGCCACCAGCAGCCGCTCGCGCTCCCGCAGCTCCACCAGCTCCCGTTCCCGCTCCGAGATGGTCAGCCGCAGGTCTGTGGTCGCCTGCTCCAGGCCTTGCTTCTCCCACTGCAGGCTCTGCAGCAGCTCCTGGGGGAGGGAGGGGCTCAGTCCTAGCCCCAACGATGGCTCCTGGCTTTCCTGGGGACACAGCCCCACCCCCCGGATATGGGACAGGCTTGCAGGTACCAGCCAGAAGCACCACCGGTGACAGGAAAGAGCCCACCTCCATTCCCCCACTCTGCCCATCCCACCTGCTGGGCTTGGAGCTGGCACCGGCCCTGTGCCTGCTCACTCTGCAGCCCCTGCAGCTGTTCCTCCACGTGGGCCCGCTGGGCCTCGGCCTCAGCCAGGCTGCCCCGCAGCTCCTCACGCTCCTGGTCCAGGCTGTCCAGCTGCTGGAGCAGGGCTCGCTGCTTGGCCTGCAGGGACTAAGCAGGAGTGGACACATAGAGGCCCTGAGGCTCAGCTACATGGGACAAAGAAGCCCCAATATCCCCCACCCTCTGAGCCTTTCCTCTCATGCCGTGCACATGCAGAGGGAAGACTGTCACAGGTAGACGCATACCCCATGTGGTCGAGGCCAGGCCCACCTGCTTGCAGACCTGCTGCTCGGCAAGCGGTTGGCTGGCTCAGTCTCACTTTTAAGTTTTTGCTATGGAGCATATGCACTTGCTGGAGGTGGGGAAAGTGAGAAATCACCCCCCAGAGGGGATGGGCGTGCTGCAATCCCTTCTCCATTCTCCTCTCAGGATTTTGGGCACACAACGCCTGGTGTGTTTTTCAAGCTGCTGGGTCTGGGACTTGAACCACGTAGTCAGCCATTGCCGTAACCACTATGCTACCTGCTGGCCCTCGCCGCTTCTTTCTAGTCATACATTGTCCCCACTCAGAGAAGAAGGCTGGAAAATAAATTTTCCTTCTCTTTAGATTTCTAGTATCAGCCCCTGTCATTGAAACCCTATTTCCTGACACTCGCTGAGTGTAAAACAAGAAGAACCAAGGCTGGTGGGCTGAGTCCCAGCTCCGCCTCCTGGCTGTGCAGCCTGAGCAGCTACTGTAAGCCTTGGCTTCCTCATCTGTAAAACGGGAGTGGACGGAGTAGCTCTCTCCTACTGTGGGGCAGGGAGTGAGAACGAAGGCGGTCAGGGTCACAGCAGGCACCTGCTACGCGGTGACTGTGTGTAGGTCTACGTGGGGTCGAAAGGCTTTCCCCGTCCTCGGCCCACACCTGACCCTAGGGACTCCCACTTGGGCTTCTGGCTCCTTGCTGAGCCTGAGGGTGAGCCCATCCAGGACAGCCCAGACCTGCCCTGTTCAATGGGTGACGTGTCATTTGCTCCCTCAGCCACACCCCAGATCCCTGCGAGGCCCCACCCCCACAGCATGGCTGTACACTGGGCCCTGGTTCACCCTCTGCCCTCCCTCGCTCCCCTGGCCGATGGACTGATCACCAGCCACGGCCCAGCTCTGAGGCTGCCTCCTCCCAGGAGCCGTTTTGGATTCCCACTAGCAGATATGACTGTCTCTCCCTGCAGCTCTGCAGCACTTTGCCTTTCAGCCACAGGCAGGAGAGGGGTGGCCCATCTGCTCATCCTTGTGGGTGGGCAGCTCCTCCAGAGGCCTCGTTGTGCAGCATCTATCCCCAGGTCACTGCTCCCCACTGCCGGGCTCAGGGCAGATGCTGTCAAGGTGAGCCAACTAGAAGCTGGTATGACGTGGTGGGGAGCAGGTGCCCTACAGAGATGAGCCCCCACCCCACCAGTGGGGCCTCTCCCTGCAGCCCACATTGTAGGTGCCAGGGCCTCGCGGGCCCCAAGCCTCACCTCCTGGTGGCGGACCATGCTGTCGACGCGGGCCTTCTCCTTGTCCAGCTCTGTGCTGGCCCAGCGGATCTGCTGGCTGGCCCCAGCCAGACGCCCCGCCCAGC
>NW_006159701.1:5459507-5461680 GCF_000334495.1 Tupaia belangeri chinensis | reverse complement strand
CCCCCCCAGCTGCCGCACCTGGTTCTCGGCTGCTGCCCTGCGCTCACCCTCCTCCTGCAGCTGCTGGGCCTTTGCCTCTGTAAGATTGAAAGGCATGCGTGGGGGCAGGGGAGCTCTGGGTTCAAGCCTCTGATCCAGGATGGGAGCTAAGGGAGGGATGTCACAGCACGAACCTGGGCCTCAGTGCCTCAGACATAACAATGTGGCCTTGGACCCACCTGAGGTGGGTATGGAAGAGATGGCACTTCGGCTGGGAGGCGGTACCCCGGCTCGGATCATCGCTCAACCATATGGTTGGTCAGGCCCACCCTCCCTTTTGGTTTCCTTTCTCCTTGCCCAGAAGCTCAGGGGACCAAGACGAAGGATGCTTGCTCAGCACACCGCCAACTTCACGTGGGGCGCAGGGCATCTGATGGGGCTCCTTACCCAGGGCCTGTGTGGACTCCTGTTGCTGCTGCAGCTCCCCTTCCAGGGCAGCCACCTTCGTCTTTAGGTCACTTGTTTCTATGGCAACCAAGAGACAGGCCTTCAGCCCAGCTGGTGAGTGGCCATGTGGAGGGGCCCCCAGGATTGCCGGAAAAGCTCTGGGGAGGTGGTAGGTGGCCTGGGTCCCCACCTGTCCTGCTTCTCACCGGCTGGCTGCTGTGTGTCTGCACCTCTCCAGGCCTCAGTGTCCTCCATAGAGGCCACAATGAGGCTCTGCAAGGGCAGGACTTGCCTGAACCCCTCAGGCCTCCCATCAGGGGCACTGGCTGACTCCCAGTGCCAGTAGTTACAACTCTTTGTCTAGTGGCAAAAGTCAATGCCAAAGGAGCAGCTTTGCTTGGCAGGAAGTGCCAGGGAACGTAATGCCCTGAAAAGCTCTCCATGGTTGATAGGAGCAAGTGTGTAAATACCCCAGCTCCCTCTCCTTCAGTGCCTCTTGCCCCATTCCCCAACCAAGGTTTCTTCCACACAAACCACTTGTCCTCAAAGCTTTGTCTCAGGGTCTGCTCCGGGGAGCACCACACTAAGGTGCTGTAGTGAAGACCTTGGGCACGAGTGCCTGGCACCAGGGCAGAGACCTGCAAGCAGCTGCTGTTTGTCACGCTCCCACTCGGCCAGCCGCTGCTTGGCCTCCTCCGCCTGTCGCCGCTGCTCCCCCTGCTCCTGCTGCACCGCCTGCTCCAGCTTGCCCACCTGCTGCCTCAGTCGGTCCTTCTGCTCTTCAGCCTCCTCCAGCTGGGCCCTGAGTGGCCCGATGAGCTGGGTGAGAGCCCCCATGTGCTTACTGAGGCGTGTCAGGTCCTTGCTCTGCTCTGTTGCCCAGTGGCCCATGGTGGCAGCTGGCAGTGGCCTGAGCCCCATGCTGTCCTGCACCAGCTGCTGGAACTGGCCTAAGGACGAGGGCAAGTTCTGGCTCTGACACAGGCTGATGACTGCCCTGCCCACCTCCTGCAGGCTGCCCTGGACGCTGGAGCAAGCATCACAGGGGACCAGGGCCGTCTCGATGGTCTGTGAGTGGACACTCTTGGTGCTCTCAGAGGTCCTGGCTGGACACCGCACGGGGATGCTCTCTGGCTCTAAGAAGTTCTGGGGCACACTCGGTGCCGGGGAGGGGGATTTGATGAACTTGGCAGTCATACACTCAGGGCTCCTGGGGGGCTCGCCTTTGGCTGTGGGCTTGCAGGTGGGAGTCTCTCTTTGGTTTGGCCTTTTCTGTGGTCAGGAAAAGAAAGGAAAAGCAGGTGAGGGAAATGAGCCTGGGAGGTGATCAGTCCCGGGGATGTTCTGGGACAGCCCTGTCTAGTTCTCAGACCCTCAGCTGTTAGCTGACACAGACGGGAATGGGAGAGAGGGATTTCTCCCTATTTTTTACTGACTCAACTTACCAAGCCCAGGCCTCCCCTCTGCTGCCCCACCCTGCCCCAGGCTTAGTGTAATTATATCCACAGTATTGGGAGGGTAATGGTGACAGTAAAGGTTGCTGGCTCCTGGGCTCTTGCTTAATGGACTCGCTCATTCTCATCACAGTAACTGCTCTTAGTTTTACTGTCCTCCCACGATGGTGATTTGGGGCATCCCCACTGGCTGGTTATGAGGATTATGGGAAAACCCATAACAAATGGATTCCTTTATACAGAGGCATACACTCGGGTTCAGAGTAGGCAGGATTTACCTACAGTCCCTAGTG
>NW_006159701.1:5421297-5458968 GCF_000334495.1 Tupaia belangeri chinensis | reverse complement strand
GCAGGATTTCCCCACAGTCCCTAGTGTAAATAGCAGAGCCAGGAAGCCCAAGGAATGTATTTTTTAATGCCCGAGAGTGTATGCAGGAGAGAGAGAACTCCCTCATCCCCACAGGGCTGGTCACACTGCAACCCCTTTGCCTCCATTTCTCCAGCCCACCATTGGGATCCTGGGCACATGTGATTGTGTGCCTGTGTGCCTGGTGTGCTGTTGCCAGGGCCGGGATTTGAACAGCAGTAGGCCCCATGGGACCCAGCTTCCTTTCCAGTGCTTAACTACTGTGCTACAGGGCCAGCCCAGAGTGTGCATTTTAAACTGCCGCACTGTCCTGGCCTTGACTGGGAGGTCCAGAGTTACTCTGTCCCCTAGGGGCAGTAGGGAGCCAGTGAAGGATGCGGTGCACACAGCAGTGAATTAGGAAGCTGGAGCTGAGGCAGGGTGCAGCGGGGACTGCCGGGGACAGGGTGGGACCGACCCACCTGGGGCACTGCCTCCTGGTATAGCATGCCCAGCCTCAGCAGGCTGTTCCAGAAGCGTCGTACTGTGAGCCCCACGGACATGCAGGGCCCCAGGGCCCGTGGGGGGGGCATCACCTGCTCCAAGCTGAGGTTCTCCAAGTAGCTCGCGCAGCTCTGAAGCAGGAGCAGGAGCCTGTGGGCACAGATGCCAGAGTTGGCTAGGGCTGAGGCTGGTGCCAATGTGACCACACAACTGGCAGCTTCTGCCTCTGGAGAACTGGCTCAAGCACTGGGGACTTGGAGAGCTGCTGTGCTATCTCCATCCTGACCCATTCCTGACATAACCAAGCATCTCCAAATGCTGCACTGTGGGCTGAAGGCCATGCCCTGTCCTCCAGGGTTCCCAGGCTGGTCTAGGTCCAGTGGCCTTTGCCAGGAGCCACTTACATGCACAAGAGTCCAGAGGAAGCTCCAACTAACTCAGAGGGGGACAAGGCAGTCAGACAGGGCGGGGGTGTCATGAGAACTTCAGGGGAAGAGGTGGGTAAACTGGGCTGACAGGTGAATAGGGCTTCTTTTCCGAAACGGGTGGGCAATGCATTCCCAGCAGAGGGACAGCATAATACAAAGCCCTGCAGGGAGAAAGGTGTGGTCTGTGATCACAGACGTACATTACATTTGTAACCTCAGAGGTAACAAATGGCACCATTGTACCAAGGCTCCCGCAGGCCTCAGAGTGGTAACCACGGCTTCTCTGTCCCCAGGCAGGTCCTATAACTGGGGTCCACTTCCCATCTCTGTTGCCTATCTGGCCCCCATGGCTTTGTTGAAAAGGTTTTTGAGCCCCAGGAGCCCAGGTTGCAGTCCCCAGGAGGTGGAAGGCTGATGATCACGTGAACTCTAACTTGGCGTGGTCATGGCAGGGCTGCAGGGAAATCCACTAGCCTCTGCCCAGCAGGGACAGGATTTGGAAAGACACATCTCGTGCCTAGCCTCGTGATCTGCAGAGGCAACAGCACAGCCCATACGATGCCAGGAAAAAGAGCCTGGGATGGAAACTCTGAGCAGCAGCTGTGGTTGAGAAGGCAGTTGGGAGTGGGCAGAGAGGTGGTGGCCAGGGCTACGGGGCTGCAGAGGCCAATGGGCACCCCATGACTCACTGCAGTGGACAGGATTAGGCAGCACAGAACAGCACAACACGCAGTGCAATAAAAGTGAGACCTCCAAGGGTCCTGAGCTGATCTGGCCCCCCACAGGCACTCGGTCAGTGGCGACTATTGTCCCACCATGGGAGAGGCTCCTGGAGCTACACCTGGTTTAAGGGACAGGTGCCAACAGCCCAAGACAGCCAGGTTTGGTCAAGGCCCTCACCTGTCAATGACCAGCTCCAGTAGCACAGCGTGAGAGAGCTGCGTGAACTCAGGGTCCCCTGGCACGTGGTCGTAGTGCTCCAGCAGGGTCACCATGTCGAGGTCGCAGGCCACGCGGTCAGGGAACTTCCAGGAGGGGAAGCGCACAGGCCCGGCACGGGAGAACACGTCCACAATGGCACCCTGCAGGTCGGTGAGGTCCTTGCGCAGGCTGTCCATGCAGGCCTGGCTGCCCAGCAAGTGCGCCATCCTCCAGCTCCTGGGGTGTGCAGAGGAGCTCTGTGAGCCTGAGCCTGAGTGATGTGGCTGCTGCTGGAGGACCCTTCCTTGAAGCCTTGTGCACCAGCGGCTTCTAGGCTGGGAGTCTATCCCAGACCCTGGGGACACATCTGTTTCCCAGCCCTGTTGACAAGGACCAGGTTGTGGGTGGCCTTGCAAGCCTCCTTCCTATTCCCCTCACCCCTTTCCCCCAATGTTCACCCCCTCACCTTGAGAGCACATGTGTGCCAGGCCCCCTGCTAAATACCAGGTAGACACAACTGTGAACAAGAACGTGCCTACCTTTCCCTCCTGAGCAAACCCTCCAACAGGGACACAGACAACTGAAACAGAGTCAAAGCCATAGCAACAGCAGCATGTCAGGGAGTGTGGGGCTATGCCACACGACTGTCATCTCTGCCTAGATCACTGTGGCTGGTTCCAGCAAGGCCACAGGCCTGCCCACTCTAAGCTGACAACTTCAGCTCCAGAGATCTGGGCCAAACCCTATCTGGCCACACTGCACTGGCCAATGACCCTTCGAGACTTCCTGTAGCCTGTGGGAGAACGGCCACCTGCAGCCAGCCACATCCCTCACGTCCCTTCACTGTGCTGGTCTGTAAGCAGGTGGCTATAAGGAAAAAATTATGTAATACGTGTAGTAATTTGGCACAGGGTCTGGCTTATAGCAAATGTTCACTGAACTCTAGCTATCATTATTCTTCTATATTAATTATAACAGCATGACGTATGCCAGCTACTGGGTATGTGTGTGTGACACAGAGAGAGACTTGGGAGAGCATCTCTTCCTATCACTGCCCTATTTTATATATTTTTTAAAGGTTTTGCCATACAGCCTGTGTGTTTGCTGGAAAAAGCTAGAAAGTGAGAAAGTGAGAAATCACGCCGCGCCCCCCCTCGGGGGGTGAGGATGGCCACAGAGCAATCTCTTCTCTTCCATATCCTTATCCGGATTTAGGACACACACGCACACGAGGCGTGATTTTCAAGCCACCAAGTCGGGGACTCCAACTGCGGTCAGCCATGTGGGAGTCCAGCGCCTTAACCACCATATGACCTGCTGGCCCCTCACTGCCTTACTTCTCAGGTGGGAAAACTGAAGTCCAAGCAGGGGCTCCAGCTCGCTCTCCTACATTTAGGAGCTGGGAGGCAGCAGAGAGGATGCAGGGAATTGATCTCAGGAAGGAAGGGGGGGAACGGATACTAGGTGTGTCCAGGGAGGTGGGGGCGTGACCTGCAGGGCCGCACCTGTGGGAATGGGGTTGGAGCCTAAAGAAGCCGCCCAGTTCGAGGTCCTGTGGGACTTGAGGGCGGGACTATGGCAGGTAGAGGGTGGAACTTAGAAACGGCAGGCCCGTGGGTAAAGGAACCCGTGGGAATTAAGGGCGTGGGCTTTGGAAAGGGGACTTGGATGAGAGGGTTTGAAACAAAAAGAGGGCCAAGGGTGTGTCTCTGAGGCTGCAGGAAGGGGCTCTTCAAAGTGAGAGGCCTACCTGACCAGAGCGCACTGAACAGAGAGGGAGCCAGGCATTAGAAGGCGGGGTCCGAGCGAGCGAAGAGCTGGTGTGTGGAGCAAAGGAGCCTCCAGGGCTCCGAGACGAGGGCTCCGGCCGCCCCGCGGGTGCGCTGTTAATGGGGCATCTCACCTGTCTCCGGCGTCGCGGCCTCAGCGTCTGTGTCCGGCTGGCTCGGGGACCTGCCCCCAGCACGCTTGCGGCTCCTGGGATGCTCAGAAACTCCTAGGCTGGCGCTCCGACGGCTGCCATGGCAACGGCGTCGCGCGCGGCCGCACGGGCGGTGGGAGGTGGAAGACACGCCACGGCGAGGGGGCGGATCCGGAAGTGCGTCATTCCCGCCTGTTCGGCATCGACTCCCTCGGCCGCCGCCATCTTGCGAGCTCGTCGTACCGTACGTGCAAGGAGGCTGTGTTGACGCGGCACAGCGCACCGACCAGCAGGCGGACTGGCAGCCCTCAGCGTCGCAGTCATGCCGGCCGGACCCGTGCAGGCGGTGCCCCCGCCGCCGCCGGTGGCCACCGAGCCCAAACAGGTACGGCGCCCCCCGCACCTGGACCAGCAGTCCGAGCCTAGGCCTCAGCCCTCCCCTCCCGCGCGGCCGCTGCATTGGCGGCCGCTCTGGCGAGCTCGGAGGGACTGCACGTCCCAGGAGGCAGCGCGCTTCCCGTGAGCCTCTTGCTTAGGGGAGCGAGCAGCATCTGCACACCTGGGCACTTAACTAGGAATGAATGCAGTGTCCGCCCTAGACCTTCTATCATGATAGGGGTGTGCCTTTTAACAAGATCCCGGGGTGATTGATGAAAGTATGAAAAGCACTGATCGAGCCCGTCTTCTGCGACCCCCGCCTCCCCCAGTAGTCTTTGCCCAGGAATCTCTTAATTTCCCGGCCTGAGAGGTGTGTCTCCGGTTGTGAATTCTCAGCATGTGCTTAATGCTTACACTTAAGCCCGACACCATGCCGGTCCGGACGTCACCAGGATGAATGGCATACGACCTTAGGGAGTTCATAGAAGACAGACACACCTACCTGAATGTTCAACAGATCTCTGCGGTCTGGGTTGTGATACACCGTTCAATGCCAGCCACAGCCCTTAAAAAGCTCTGCATCCGACCAGGGGGAAAGATGAACATAAATAATTTCAGTGCGGTGTGATAGGCTATTTAACAGGAGTGTTAGATATGAAGGCAACCGTAATCTGTAATTAGCATTGCTTGCTGGGTTTAGAGGGGAGATTAAGATAGGGAAAGCCCACAGAAGTGAAAAGGCAGTTGCTTTTAGAAAGATGATCGGAGTTCATAAGGAAAGTGAATGGGGAAGGGAAATAGCATTGCTTTAGTCAATCAGCAAACTTTTATTGAGCACACACAATAATGAATGCTGATGACTGAGTTTAGAATAGGGCAGGGAAAATGACAGAAGAGACTGTCCTGCTTTCCGTGCATATTTAAGTGTCTGTATTCCTGAGATTTTCCAAGGCCCCAGGGAAAAGTAAGATACACTGGAGTAGGAGTCAGGGGGTGTCCCTCCCTGGTCAAGGGTAAATGAGCAGGTGTTGTTGAAGCAGTGTTGGGACAGTGGTGGCAGGACATGCCATTCTTAGAATTTGACCTTTTCCTTGTGGACAGTGGGGAGAAAAGGAAGGGCTTTAAGCTAGAGAGTGGCATTTATGTTCTAGAAATTCAGATAGGTGAGCAGTGATGTAGAAAATTGCTAGGAGAATGGAGACTGGTCACTCTGTTCAAAGGATACTGAGGAACCTGGCCTAGGTTGTGGCAGGAGGATGGGCAAAAAAAAAAATCAAAAAATCACCACGGTGCTTGCTGTCCAGCCAAAGTGATATTTGGGGGTTCTGGTTCTGCCAATTGGGCCACTCAAGCTTTCCATTTCTGTTTTGTCATCTGTAATACGAGGATAACAAGAATACTTACACTTACTTCATAGGGCTCTCATGAGGAGTGTAAGAGTCAGTGTGTTTGTTTGTTTAAGGTTTTTGGCATATAGGGTGCGCACGTACGCTTGCCAGAGAGACAGGGAGATAGAAAGTGACAAATCCCCCTCCCAGGGGGGATGGTCATGCTACATTCCCTCTGCATTTTCCTCCTGGGATCTTGTGCATATGTGCGCACACACCCGGTTTGGATTTCAAACCACTGGGTCTGGGACTCGAATCGCAGCCAGCCACCTGGGAGTCCATCACCTTAACCACTATACTCCCCGCTAGCTCCGAGTCAATGTATTTAAAGTGCTCAGAAAAGGAACTTGGACCTGTCCTGTGCTTCATAATGTTATCACTGAGTGTAGAGGTTGAAAAAGGGAGGGGTTTCTGACCTGGATGATCTGGTAACTGGGAAAAGAAGTTAGGGAGGAAAGTGCCCAGGAGTCAGCTGGGGCTAAAGCTCTGAGGCGCAGGCACACAGGTGATCTGGGGTTCCAGCGGTACTGTCCAGCTTGGAGGTGGTAGGAATGGAGCATGTGGTCACAAATGCCCAACTGAGGATAGCGTGAATACTGTGACGAGAACCATGAACAGAATTTGGAGGGTCTCCAACATTATAGGGCAGGAGGTGAAACAGGAACCAGGAGGGAAACTGGGGTGGAATGGTTAGCAAGAAGGAAGGACCAGTGAGAATGGGGCCTGAGAGTTGCAGGAGGTTTTGTGAAGGAGTGTCACCAGCCACGCCCGTGGAACTGCTGTAGTTGGCTGTAGGCAAGTGTGTTCGACTTTGACAGGAGCACTCGAAATAAATGGGGACCAAATGGGAGCTGAGGAAGTAGCAGGAACTCAGAGTGTTTAGCTACCAGGAGAAGTGGAGGAAGAAGGCCATAGCAGAAAGGAACATGAAGGCAGGGGAGAGATGCTGTTTTTCTTATTTTAGAAAAATAATATACTCTTTACTAAGGGAAATGTAATATAATGTTTACTAAAGGGAAGAAGCTGCTAGAGAAAGAATATTGGAATTCAAGAGAAAATTAACACCTATTCCAGTGGCGTTTCACAGAACTTTGGCATATTCTAAAACCCAGAGTATGGGAACAGAGAGAAGCTGCCAATGAGGAGTTTCCCATTTCTTGAAGCTGCCAATGAGGAGTTTCCCATTTCTTTATTCAGCAATCATTCATTAAATATTCCATGCAGGGTTACAGATATGGCCTTATCAATTCTGAAACAGTTTCTTTTTAAGATTTTTTTTTGGGGGGGGGAGAAGTTTTTGCTATAGGGCGCGTGCGCTCACCAGACAGACAGAAGAGAGACAGAGAGACAGAAAGCAGGAAGTCACCCCCCAGGGGGGATGGCCACGCTGCAATCCCTTCTCCTCCATTCTCCTCTTGGGATTTTGGGCACACTCGCACACGCGCCCGGCGTGAGTTTAAGCCACCGGGTCCGGGACTCGAACTGTGGTCGACTACGTGGGAGTCCAGTGACATAACCATTATGCTAACTGCTGGTCCCCTTTAAGAATTTTTTTAAGAGAGATTTTTTGCTATAGCGTGAACATGTTCCCTGGAGAGAGAGACAGAAAGTGAGAAATCACACCCCCCACCCCCAGGGAGGATGGCCATACCACAGTCCCTTCTCCATTCTCCTCTCAAGATTTTGGGCACACATACACATGTGCCCTGTGTGAGTTTCAAGCTGCTGGATCCGGGACTTGAACCACAGTCAGCCATGTGGGAGTTCAGCAACGTCAGTCACCATTATGCCATCTGCTAGCCCCATCGATTCTGAAACATCGTTTCTCAGAATGTGGGCAAAGCCCCTGCATCTGAATTACCTGGGCGCTTGGTAAAATGCAGATTCCTGGTCCTACTGTTAAGTCTGCCTATGAGGGAACCAGGGAGGCTGCCCTTTCACTGGTTCCCCTGGAGTGGCCCAGACAAGTGTGGTACCGTTAGGGGAACTGCTTTTCTGAAGCAGAGGTCCTAACCCAAGGGGAAACTAGGAGAAGGTTGTATATGCTCAACAATATTCTGGAGGAGTTTAACTGGGGATCCTGCCCTAAGCCAGGAACTTTAAGACCTTATTTCCTTTGCTTTTTACAGCCCACAGAAGAGGAAGGAGCATCAAAGGAGGATTCTACTCCTTCCAAGCCAGTGGTGGGAATTATTTACCCTCCTCCAGAGGTCAGGAACATCGTTGACAAGACTGCCAGCTTTGTGGCCAGGTAACAGCTACTTCTTCTGGGTTGGGTCAGAGGTGGATTTTAGCACAAAGAGATCCCAACTCAGTCTGGGTGTTTCACTGGGTTTTAGAGTGGTGCTGGCTTACACCTGTTACCTTGTAATACTCAATGTGTGGTGAAGTAGCCAACAGGCAGGCCTGGTGCTCACAATACAGCACAGCAGTGGCCAGAGTGATAGTCATACCCAGCCCCACAGTCACCAGGAGCCTCTGTGTCTAACATGGGTCTGCGGAAATACCTGGAAAGCTGTTCTGTCACAGGTGTGTGTGTGCGTGCGTCCATCCATGTGTGTCTATGTGTATCTGTTTCTAATTGGTTGGCCTGAGGAAGATCAAAAAGGGAGTTGATCATTCTTATTGTACGGGGACCACATTCCACAGAGCTTCAAGTAACCCATCTGCAAATTTGAATAAAATGCCACCTCATTTGTGAGGCAGGAGTAAGGTGATGGACCCCGTGTAGTTCAGCTGTATGGTGCCAGTGTTAGCTTAGCTGTCTTCTGTGGTATTTCCATACCAATGGGTATGGAAATTGGTCAGGATTCCTCCCCTAGTTTAGGGTTTTTTGGTTTTTTTTTAAAGAGTTATTTTATTTAGCTTTATTTATTTACTTATTTTAATTTGACCTTAGAGGGACAGAGTGAGAGGGAGAGAAAGAGGGAAAATGAGAAAGCAGGTCCCATACTTGAATTGTGGTCAGCCATGGGGGAGTCCAGCACCCTTAACCAATATGCCACCTGCCAGCCCCTATAGTTTAAGGTTTTTAAAGTATTCATTTGCATCCAGCATGTCATGTCCAGCCAAGAGTGTTTGTTCTTTTTTGGTCAGAGGGTGCATGTGCTTGCTCCAGAGAGAGAGAAAGTGGGAGAGCGTACCCTGTGGGGAATGGTCATTGCCTGCTTAGTGATGAATTGAGCATTATTAGGCCACATCAAAACAAAATAAAAAAATTTTTTTAAAAGATTTTTGCTATAGAGTGTGTGTGCTTGCCAGAGAGATAGAGACATAAAGCGAGAAATCACCCCTCAGGGGAGATGGTCCCGCTGCAATCCCTTCTCCATTCTCCGCTTGGGATTTTGGTCACATACACACCCATGCCTGGCATGAGTTTAAAGCCACCACATCTAGGACTCGAACCACAGTCAGCCACGTGGCAGTCTAGCGACGTAACCATTATGCTATCTGCTGCTCCCAGATTTAGGGCAGCAAGTGTTTGGTTTAACGTAAATGTTTTGGCCCAGCCATGGTAGTACATGCTATCTGATGCTGTTACTCAGGGCTGAGGCCCCATAGGAGAACGGGGTTTGATTCTCAGCTCATCCTGAAAGCCAGGTGGAGCGGCATGTGCCCATAGTCCCTGCTACTCATTAAGCTGAGGCGGGAGGATTGCAACATCTCAAGCCTCTCTTAAAAAAAAAAAAAGTAATGTCTCACAAAAGCGCCCCTGCCTCCCCTTTTCCCTGGTATTTAGAAACAATGTAAATAGGAAAAGGGTCTTAGGTGAGAAATCACCACTCCCTACCACAGTAGTTTCTACCAAAGGTTTTCACTTTCCCATGTTTCCTTCTGGCCCTTGGCACCATTTTTAGATCCTGTAATACCAGCAGAGGTGCTTTCACACCCTGCCTTCCCCTCTAGGCTGTGTGGGAATCGGTTCTCTGTGTTCCGCTGTCTTCCTGACACTGCATTCTCCATTGAGAGGATGTACCAGGTCGAGGCTGAGGGCCTTCCTTCACTTGGCTGACTCTGTATTTTCTTTTGAGGCTGTTTCCAGCATTTCAGTTTGGCAAGTGAAGCTCTGGGAAAGTTCAAACATGTTTTTTCCCTTTTAGATTGTTTCCTTAAAAGAAATTTGTGTGTGGCACCTTGCTGGCTAAAGAGCATATTTGAAGACTGCCTTAACATCTCGCCACATGGACCAGCAGTTAGCGTAATGGCTATGTTGCTGGACTCCCACATGGTCGACCGTGGTTCGTGTCCCGGACCCGGTGGCTTAAAACCCACGCCGGGCGCGTGTGCGTGCGTGCCCAAGATCCCGAGAGGAAAATGGAGGAGAAGGGATTGCGGCGTGGCCATCTCCCCGGGGGGGGTGATTTCTCACTTTCTGTCTCTCTGTCTCTTTCTGTCTGTCTAGCGAGCGCACGCGCCCTATAGCAAAAACCTCTCAAAAAAAAAAAAAATTTTCGCCACATAGCTTTCCAATAATTTCGTGCCGTCCTCTGCTGCCACAGACAATGAGTTTATCTGTCTCTGGATTTTTCTAGTGACAGCCATTGCTTCTTTAGGTATTTCTTATACCTGCACACTTAACTTCCTTTTACCTGGCAGCAAGGGCCCAGTCTCTCACCCAGGGGTAAAGCAAGCACGCGGGACTCAGGGCTTCACCTCTGGCTTCACGATGCCCATGGAGCAGGTTGCAG
The DNA here is from genome assembly GCF_000334495.1 of Tupaia belangeri chinensis. Classification (NCBI taxonomy): domain Eukaryota; kingdom Metazoa; phylum Chordata; class Mammalia; order Scandentia; family Tupaiidae; genus Tupaia; species Tupaia belangeri. Next base: position 5,448,743 of record NW_006159701.1, on the reverse strand, counting down.
AACTCAGCAGCCAAGTGTGGTTTTCCAAAATGCATTTTTCCTCTCTAGCTTACATCTTCCCTTCCCTGCCTTTTCCTGTCAAGACACTGAAATGGAAATTACCCTTAAAAAGTCCCAGCAGCTGAGTTGAGTCAGAATCATGTCTTTTTCTGCTGAAGTCTTTTCCTCGTGATAGAGGATACATTCTAAAATTAACATTAAGCTAATTCAAAGTAACAGAATAGCTTGGAATAAATACTCCTGCCTTGTCACCATGTTATGTTTTGGATTGTTCCCGATGTGGTGAGTTACGGCCTGAGGAGGCAGTATTACGGGAGAGGACCAGAGCCTAGCAACCCTCTACCCTGGCATTTCCTGGGTCTGGTGACCTAGTTTAGCAGGATTTAAGTGCATTCACCCTCCTCGTGTGCAGCTGGCATTATTTCAGGAGGGGGCAATGCTTCTTCCCAAAGCATGAGGTTCCACTTGGACTAGTGCATTGTCACATCGAGACCTCATGGTGTTAGTCATGCTCTAGGGTGTCACCAGAACTCTCTGAGGAGGTAGCTTGGGTGTTAATGACCACCAGCCTGGCACAAATCATTGTGTTGGCTAATCTGGGGCACAGGGCCAGGGGTGTGAAGGTCTGAGGACCGGCACCAGCCCCCAAAGCCGTGCCTTGATGTGTTCGGGTACCTCTCAGTGTGGGCTTCTGGCCAGAGCAGTGGAAGCCCTACAAGGCATTTCCTGTACCCGTATCAACTTGAATGTTTATGAAACAGCCTTTCTGGCCTTCTCAGGAGTGATAGCCCCTCACATTTGTAGGTGACTGTGTGATTCCAAAAGATTTTGGCATCTTCTTGCTCTGGGTCAGAATGAATTAGCAGTGACCTGAAGAGTTGAGTGTGTCCATGTTTTATGTCCTAAGGTTAGTGTGCTTTCTGACACAGGTATATGTAAACGTGGCACCTTGACACATTGCCATTGACACTCTTAAAGTCAGGGCTTCCTAAGCATCATGATGGGACATTTTTGCTCATTATCCTGTTTTTGAAGGCATGCAGACTGAGGGTGTGGGTTCTGTCTGGGGGCACAGAGAGCCATGGGAGAATTCATTCAGAGTACTCCGTCATCTGAGTGTGGTGTCCGCAGCAGCGCAGGTCCAGCTCCTGCTAGGGCAGCGTTCCTGATAGGCTCACTAGTAGTAAATGAGAAGATTTTAGGCAGCATTCAGATAAGGTATTAAATCATCTGTTTTTATGTTCTTTTTTTCAATCCTCTTCATTACCGAAAAGATGAAGTCTCAGTTTGGTGCTGGTGTATCTTTTTTTAGAGAGATTTTTGCTATAGGGCATGTACGTTCGCTGGAGAGACAGAGAAAGTGAGAAATCACTCAGACTGGATGGCCACACCACAATTCATTCTCTATCTTCCTCTTGGAAATTTTGGGGGTACACACACACGTGCCCAGTGTGAGTTCCAAAGCAGCCAGGTCCGGGACTCTAGCAGCAGGAGTCCAGTGCCTTAACTGCTAAGCCACTTGCTGGCCCCGGTGGTGGTGCAGCTTTAACACTTTCCAGTTCTTGCTAATCTCGCTAGTCTCAGCAAACTTCAGGCTAAAGTTTGATAATATGACTTAGTTTTTATTGTACTCACTTTTGGCTGCCTTTTGTTAATAATGTTACACTGATTTTACTTGAAGTAATAATATGTATATTCCTTTTTAAATACACTTTTAAGAGTAACTTTTATTGAAAGAAAAGCTGGACCAACCAGGCGGCATGGTAGTTAATGCAGCTAGGTCCTGCATGACTGATTGTGCAGTTCAAGCGTCAGACCCAGTGACTCGAAAAACATGCCAGGCATGTGTGCGTGCATGCCCCAAATCCTGAGAGGAGCGTGGAAGGTAAGGGGTTTCAGCATGGCCATCCCCCTGTCGATGTTCTTTGTCTCTCTCTGATGGTATAGTGTGCATGCAGCCTATACCAAAAAAACTAAAAAAGAAAAGAAAAGAAAAAACTCAGATGGCCTTGGAAATGGCAGAACTGGTAGAGAAGCTGAGGAACAACCAAGACTGGGGAACCCCTGTATTAGAGGCAGCCTGCAGACCCTGTGAGGCAGGTGGCACTGACCGCTGACACTAGGAGGCTCGAGGAGGATGTTTGCTGTGCTGAGGGACAGCTAGTTTGAGCAGTGGATGGTGGCAGGAAAGCGGCTTGAACGGGAGCAGTCACAAGGGTTGTGGCACTGATTCTTCTGTTATTTCCTCCAACCAGAAACGGGCCTGAATTTGAAGCTAGGATACGACAGAACGAGATCAACAACCCCAAGTTCAACTTCCTGAACCCCAACGACCCTTACCATGCCTACTACCGACACAAGGTCAGCGAGTTCAAGGAGGGGAAGGCCCAGGAGCCCTCAGCTGCAATCCCCAAGGTCATGCAGCAGCAGCAACAGGCCACCCAGCAGCAGCTGCCCCAGAAGGTTTGGAGCCCATTCCCTGTCATTACTTACCAGGGGCCCGGAGGGAGGCTAGGACAGGGAGGGTGGTGCATGATTAACTCTGCTGTCCACACCTCACAGCCACCCAGGGAGAGAAGTGAGGTCGTTACACCACCTGACAGAGGCACACTCTGAGCCCAGATAGTGAAGTGTTGCTGACAGTTGGCATTTCCTGAGCCCTGCTTGTGCTCCGTGCTCAGCAGTTTGTGAGCCTTGTCTCTGATTCCTCGTGGGGATTGCATGAAGAGGCCAGCAGAATGATCATTTTACAGATGAGGAGTCTGAGGCCTGGAGAAGTGTGATTTATCCAGGGCCTTGATCACAGCACGATGACAGTGCCATGGTGTGCACTGACCTACCTGGCTGGCTGTGCTGAAGGAGATGGTGGGGCCTGTGAGCACCTTCCCTTCCATCTCACCTTCTCAGGGTCTCTTCCGCTGGCCTGTCCTATCACCGCCTTCCCTGTGCTGGGCTTGGGAGAGTTGCAGCCAGCACTAGGAGCTGTGAGAGTTGTGGGTTAAGACAGGAAAGGCCAACACCTCTGCCTCCTGTGTAGACCTGGACTTTGCTCTGCTCTTAAATTGTGGTAGAAAAGGTAGCCCCTTGTTTTGCAAAAGGAAGTGAAAGTTGAAGTCAGGTTCTGAGACCTTGCATTATTGTTGGCTTCTAGGGCCTCAGGTTACCTCAGTTTCCTCATGTATGAAAAGGATTCATAGTCCCCATTCTGACTCCCCGTGGTTCATGTGGAGGTCATGGCAGCGCTTTATTCAGCAGGCTTCTCTGCACACATGACAGCCTCACTGCATTTCCTTCCTCCTCAGGTGGGATTCAATAAGCCTGGGCTATTCTACCATCCAGTTTTGGCCCTCAGTTTCAGGGCAAGAGCAGAGATACAGATGGATACAGATCTCACTCAAAGCCATTCAGGGAGTTGAGACCACAGTTGGTTTAGAAATTGATGTTCTCGTGAGTTAGGACTCTGCTCCCAAGTGTCAATGGTGTGCACATACTTAATAGAGGCAGATCACAGCCATCCTGTGGGGAGTACATTCCCACCCTCTCCAGATCTGGAGTCAGCCCAACTGTGCCACTTGCCTTACACACCCTCTGCATCTTAGGTCCAAGCCCAGGTGATCCAGGAGACCATCGTGCCTAAGGAGCCCCCCCCTGAGTTTGAGTTCATCGCCGACCCCCCCTCCATCTCGGCCTTTGACCTGGATGTGGTGAAGCTGACAGCTCAGTTTGTGGCGAGGAATGGGCGCCAGTTTCTGACGCAGCTGATGCAGAAAGAACAGCGCAACTACCAGTTTGACTTTCTCCGCCCGCAGCACAGCCTCTTCAACTACTTTACGAAGCTGGTGGAGCAGTATACCAAGGTACCCAGGTGGGGGGAGGCCGGGGCGCTGGGCCCAGGGAGGCGTGGCTGCTCAGCTCTCCATCCACTCGCTGTCCGCAGGATGCTGCTTCCTCCATACAGGCTGCTGGCAAATGCCAAAACTTGTAGTTTAATGGAAAATCTTATCTTCTAGTTAGTTCTTTTAGATACAACAGATTGCTTATTTCTAAAGAGCAATGGGACAGCTGCAGAAATCAGTAGGTGATTGCAGCATTACGGGACAAGACCAAGAGATGCTAGTTGCTCTTAATTGTTTTTATAGTTTTACTTGTCCAGTGTAGGACCTGAGAAGAAATAAACCAAAAACAGTGACCTCCTATTACCTAATTGTGGGTCCCCATAAGAATCCACTAGGTAAGTGGTTCCCCCACCCCTCCATTTTTCAGAAGCAAATACAGGCTCAGAGAGGTGAAATGATATAATCTCTCCATTAGCAAGTAACTGTGCTGAGATTTAAACTCACATTTGACTCTGAAGCCTTCATTGTCTTTACCTGACAAAATACCTTAAATCAGAAATATCATTTAAATAGGCATTAAGGGTCCAGCCACTAATGTAGCAGTAAAATGTGACATTCTGCTTGGAAGTCCTAGGTGGGAAGGTTCTTGGTTCAAGACCAAGAACATCCCAGAGTACACTAGGCACACGCTTGCCCGTGATCTGAGGCTGGCTGAAGGCTGGAGGTGGGTCACCACATCAGGACCTCATTGGGGGTGCTACCTGACTCTCTGCATCTGATTTGCTTGTGGAAGAAAAAAGGCATTGGCATAAAAAACACTTTAATGTCATATAAGCCAACGTAGCTCCTGTTTGTTGAGCCTGACAGCTGTGTCATCTCCTCTAACCTGTGTAAGGTAGCTCCTGTTACGCTCACTTCACAGAAGAGAACTGAGGCACAGAGAGGTTAACTTGGCCAGGATCGTACAGTGAGGACACCGCATAGCTGCCCTTGAGCTCTGGTATTTTACTGCAGACCCCAAGATTTTAAGGGTCTGCATCACTCCATTGCTGAAGTCAAGAATCTGGACAGCTCGGGAACCAGCAGTTAGCGTAATGGCTATGTCGCTGGACTCCCGGACCCGGTGGCTTAAAACTCACGCCGGGCGCGTGTGCGTGTGTGCCCAAGATCCCGAGAGGAGAATGGAGGAGAAGGGATTGCGGCGTGACCATCCCCCTTGGGGGGTGATTTCTCGCTTTCTGTCTCTATGTCTCTCTCTGTCTGTCTGGCGAGCGCACGCGCCCTACAGTGAAAATCTCTCAAAAAAAAAAAAAAAAGAATCTGGACAGCTCAACATTGGTACTTAAAATAATCAGATTGCTCTCTGGGCTCGGACCTAGTTGGCAGTGATATGGCTAAATGCACCAAGAAGGTCAGCATCGTCTAAATATGGGAACTGCTGTGGTGCCTCCCTCCGGAAAATGGTGGAGAAACTTAAAATCAGCCAGCACGCCAAGTGCACTCGCTCCTTCTGCGGCACAACCAAGAGAAGAGATGGGCTGCAGTGATCTGGCTCTGGCTCCTGCTTGATCATGGCAGCCAGTGGTGCCTGTACCTACACCACCACTTCAGCTCTCACAGTAAAGCGCCATCAGGAGACTGAAGGCATTGGAAGACCAGTAGAAGCTCCACAGACATTTGGAATATCACTAGCCTACAATAAATGTAACAACAATAAAAATAAAATAATCAGGTTATCGGGGCCAGCAGATGGTGTAGCAGTCTCACTTGGCTAACCACGGTTCAGGTCCCAACCTGGTGGCTTGAAAATCACACTAGGTGCGTGTGTATGCATGCCCAAGATCCTGGGAGGAAAATGGAGGAGAAGGTATTGCAGCATGGCCAGCCCCCTTGGGGTTTGATTTCTTACTTTTTCACTATCTTTGTCTCTCTCTCTCTCTCTCTGTTGAGTGTATGTGCCCCTAAAGCAAAAACCTCTTAAGAAAAAAATCAGATGATGATGATGATGGTTATATTGTAAAATATACTGATATAGATTTGCCCATGGTGTACTTCTTTATTTTTGGAGAGGTTTTCACTATAGGGTGCATGTGCTTGCCAGAAAGAGAGATAGAAAGCAAGAACTCACCCCCCAGGGGGGATGGCCATGCTGCAGTCCCTTCTTCATTCTCCTCTTGGGCGCACACACACACATGCACCCTGCGTGAGTTTAAGCCGTCAGGTCTGGGACTCGAACTGTGGTCGACTAATGGTAAATAGCCATTATACCATCTGTAGGTCTCCACACTTTTCTTTTTACACATAACAGTGGATGTTGTTTTTCTTATCTTTGCAGAGGGACGGTCTGTACATCTTTGTTTTTCTTTTTTTTTTTTTGTCAGAGGGCACCTTTGCATGCCGGGGCAGGGGCTAGAGAACACCCCTCAGTGGCCTGGTCACACTGCAATCCTTTTTCTCTTAAGTCTCGATCTTGTCGGAATCCTGGGTGTGCATGCATGTACCCAGATGTTTTTCAGACTATCAGGGCTAGGACTTGAACCATGGTCAGCCATGTAGAGATGAGCTTTCTCTGCACAGTGCCTAACTACTGTGCTACAGGGCTGGCTCTGCACATCTTGATATGCAGAAATGGAATGTTAAAATCTGACTCAGAAAGACTGATGAGGGGCCAGCAGGTAGCATGGTGGTTGAGGCACTGGACTCCCACATGACTGACCATGGTTCAAGTCCTGTACCTGGCAGCTTGCTTTCTCACTCTCCTTTCTCTCTGTCTTTCCCTCTCTGATTGGAATAGAAGAATAATGATAATAAATTAAAAATAATAATAAAATTTTTTAAAAAGATGGATGAAAGTTTTTTTTTTTTTTGGAGAGATTTTTCACTGTAGGGTGCGTGCGCTTGCCAGACAGACAGAGAGAGACAGAGAGAGACAGAAAGCGAGAAATCACCCCCCAGGGGGGATGGTCACGCTGCAATTCCTTCTCCTCCATTCTCCTCTCGGGATCTTGGGCACACACGCACACGCGCCCGGCGTGAGTTTTAAGCCACCGGGTCCGGGACACGAACCACGGTCGACTACGTGGGAGTCCAGCGACATAGCCATTACGCTAACTGCTGGTTCCCAAAAAGATGGATGAAAGTTTTTTTGTAACTTTAATTGCTCTGAGTATATAATAAGAAAGAACTATTTAAAATACCTGTGTTGGGACCAGCAATTGGCGTAATAGCCATGTCACTGGACTCCCATGTGGTCGAGTGCGGTTCAAGTCCTGGACCTGGTGGGTTAAACTCACGCCAGGCATGTGTGCATGCATGCCCGGGATCCCAAGAGGATAATGGAGGAGAAGGGATTATGGCGTGGCCATCCCACTAAGGGGTGATTTCTCGCTTTCTGTCTCTATCTTTCTGGCGAGCACATGCGCCCCATAGCAAAAACCTCTCCAAAACAAAATATAAATAAATACCTGTGTTTAGAGAACAGTTATACACAGAAGCTATAGTTGTATATAGCTAATATAATAAAAATTGAAAGCTCAAAATGAAGGGTTATTTTAAGTACATGGTATCTGTTCTGAGTGAACCTCAGAACTTGGGTGTTGACGTTTATTGTTCTAACCTGGGGCACTGGCATTTGTCTATAGCCATGGCAGACTACGAGCAGGTAGATTTCTTGCAGGGGAGGTACAAGGAGGATCAAGTTGGGGCTGAGCCACTTCACTAGTGGCGGTAGGTACTATTGGGGCAACTGGAATACTGGCTGTCTACAGCAAAAGTTGTGCCTGCCCTTAGTAAATAACGTGTGGAGTGGCAGTCAGGGTGCTGGAGATGGAACTGTGAACAGAAGCCAAAAGTCCCTGTCTTTGAGGGAGTTTCTGGAATGGTGGGGAGGAGACAAGTACTATGTCAGTGTGTGTCAGGTATGCTGAATACTGTGGAGAGAGAAAGCAGGACACAGACATACAGGAAGGTAGGGCACATGGGCCGCAGTCCCGAATAGTATTTTCAGAAGGATGGGAGCAGGTCAGTCTCCTGAAAGCACCATTACATGCTGATCACGTCCTGGGTGATCTGCTAGTGCTTTGCATCCTTTCCTGCTAATCCCTGGAACAACTTTTAAGTTGACAGTGCCACCTCTGGTGGTGCCATCATTCTGTAAAAGGAAGCCAAGTTGTAAGAGGAAATTGCCCAAAGTCCCACAGCCTAGTGGAGCTGGGATTGGGACCCAGAATCCCATGCTTCCTATCTCTTGTGCCTTTCTGCAGGCCCAGGCAGGTCACCTCTCTGTCCTGTGTTGTGATACACTGACAGTGCTTAACCTTTCTCTGTTTCAGATCTTGATTCCCCCTAAAGGCTTATTCACAAAGCTCAAAAAAGAGGCCGAAAACCCTCGAGAAGTTTTGGATCAGGTACGCTGAATAGAATTCATGCCACCAGGTGCTGATGGTGCAAGTTCTACTGAGTGGAATCTGTTTTGTGTTTGGAAATGATCTCTGAGGCCTTACTTTGTTATACGCTAGCACGGGAGTGGTAGAAAGAAAGGCCTTGTGGCCACCAGACCAGAGAAACCTGGATTCTTTATGCTTTCCAGGGTAACACTGCTTTCTGCTTTGCTGTCAGCTTCAGTGGGTCCTCCCCTAATCTAGCTGGATGGCCAACTGGCAAGCAGGTCCTCTGGTGATACATGCCTTTTGATGCTCTTAGGCTCTTAGATCTTTAGTCAAGAAAGCCAGCTGGGGAACCAGCAGGCGACATAGTGGTTAAGGTGCTGGTCTCTCACATGGTCGACTACAGTTTGAGTCCCAGACTTGGAGGCTTGAAACTGAGGTTGGGTGTGTGTGTGCATACCCAAAATCGCGAGAGAAGAATCGAGTAGAAGGGATTGTGGCGTGGCCATCCTCCCTAGGGGGTGATTTCACTTCTCTCTGTCTCTCTGGCAAGTACATGCACTGTGTAGCAAAAATTCTATAAAAAATACAAAGCAGATTGGTACAGGCTATTTTGGGGCTATGTAAAGGCACTTGTTTCTAGGCTCTCAGACATCTGCTTCTGGGGGCAGTAGGTTGTCACTCAGGCTTTCTGGAGGGTTTTGATGCCCTGTAAGCACAGAGCCCCTTACTAACACAAGCAGAAAACTCAGGCTGTGACAAACAGTTGCTCTTCGGGGCCAGACAGCATTTAGAATTTTCATTCTGTCCACATTCTGGGCCTGGCTAAATCAGATGAATATACCATAGTTTGTTCCATTTCCTCATATACCATTTCCCTTCATGGGCAGAGCAGCATCTTATCCAGGAGGAGGTGCTGGCTTTGGTGAAGGCTGTGGAGGTGACAGCCTGGCCGAGAGCAGACCCTGACTTGCTCTGCACCGTGCCATGTCCCATCCTGCAGGTGTGTTACCGAGTGGAGTGGGCCAAGTTCCAGGAGCGAGAGAGGAAGAAGGAAGAGGAGGAGAAAGAGAAGGAGCGGGTAGCCTATGCTCAGATAGACTGGCATGATTTTGTGGTGGTGGAAACAGTAGACTTCCAGCCCAATGAGCAAGGTAGGTCTGATGGGAGAGTGAGCTTCAGGTGGTGAGGCAGGAACCTGAGCCATCCTGAGAGAGCAGCAGGATCTCGGTGGGCATGATCAGTGCCTTCTTTCTCTCTGCTCCCAGAAGACTTCATTTCTACTGAACTTCTGTGCCACACCCTGGGTGGGCTTCTGGAGACGGAGAGAACACAGCCGTAGCCTTCGAGAACACACATAGGTTGGGGCGGGGCTAGTGGGCATACAGCTTTTCGTTTGGTAAAGAATCCCTTTGATGTTGGCCTGCCCTCTGCAGGGAACTTTCCTCCCCCCACCACACCCGAGGAGCTGGGAGCCCGAATCCTCATTCAGGAACGCTATGAGAAGTTTGGGGAGAGTGAGGAGGTAGAGATGGAGGTGGAGTCTGATGAGGAGGATGAGAAACAGGAGAAGGCAGACGAGCCTCCTTCCCAGCTGGACCAGGACACCCAAGTCCAAGATATGGATGAGGTAAGCCCCTGGGTGGGATGACCTGCTGGAGCCACAGGAGAGCAGGCTGATGGTCATGGTCTAGTCATGGTCCAGCTCCCCTGTGAGCCTCTAGAGGGGGCGTGGCCTGCTCGAGCCCAGGCAGCAGAGGACCTCTTTCCAGCTCTGGCAACAAAGCTTCATTCACGGACGAGGATCTCCAGGCCGTGCCGCCCTGTTCTGTGGCCTGCCCTTGGCCCAGCGCCCTTGCTCCCAGTGTCCTGTGCCAGCCCCCAGGGAACACTCTACAGCCTCTTAAGCTCTGGTGCATTTTGAGCTCCTAGCTAGGCTCAGATGATCAGCCGTTCCCAGGACTTCTCTAAATGTAGCCTACACTTCCTTTCAGACTTCCCTACCCCCTACAAGCTAGGCCCTCCAGGCAGGCCCAGAGTCTCTCTCTAGAGCCAAGCTGCTCCCCACTCGGAAAGAATTTGTGTGCAGCCTGAAAAGAAAGGCCCCTGTGTCTGTGGGAATTGACTTTTTCTCTCCCTCCCAGCATTGCTCCATGAGCGGCTGCCATTGAGTGCCGGCTCGCCCCCGGCAGCCCTCCCCAGCATGTTAAGTGCCCTTGGCCTCTTGGGACTGCCTGGTGCCAGCTGCTGGAAATGCCTGGGAGGAGTGTTAGCACCACTGCCCCCAACGCTCCCATTCATGCTGTGAGGAAGCAGCTTGGCCTCCTGCCGCTGGCCCGCCTCCCCCCCCTGCCGCTGGCCTCGGCTGCCCTGGGAGGCTTAGCACATGGACACTGGCTGGCCGGAGCCAGGGCTCCTGGGCATACCCTGAGAGCTGCCAAGGCTAGCTGCAGGGAGGTAGCCTCTCATACCCTCTCTGAATCCTGCCACTGTTTTGCTTTCCAGGGTTCAGATGATGAAGAAGAAGGGCAGAAAGTGCCCCCGCCCCCAGAGACACCCATGCCTCCACCTCTGCCTCCAACTCCAGACCAAGTCATTGTGCGCAAAGACTATGATCCTAAAGGTAGGGCCTGCTTCCCAGCTCTTGGGAAGGTCCTGCATGAGGGAAAGTCCTGCATGCCCTCCTGTGTTCCTTAAATGTGTGTGTTTCTGGGAGGGTTTGAGGCAGCTTATAAAAGCATGGCTAGTTTCCCTGTTACATGCTTCGAAGTAGGGGGACAAGGCCATTTCCTTGGTGCATTGCAGTGCCAGGGACAGGGAGTGAGGGGGGCGCTGTGTAGACAGGTTTGAGTGAAGGAGGCGCAGATGAAACACCATGCTCCTGACCCAGGTTGCTTCCCACAGTTCTCACTCACACATAACTCTTTCCTTTTAGCGTCCAAGCCCCTGCCTCCAGCCCCTGCTCCAGATGAGTACCTTGTGTCTCCCATCACTGGGGAAAAGATCCCGGCCAGCAAAATGCAGGAACACATGCGCATCGGGCTCCTAGACCCCCGCTGGCTGGAGCAGCGGGACCGCTCCATCCGTGAGAAGCAAAGTGATGACGAGGTGTATGCTCCAGGTGAGATGGGAGCCCCAGGAGAGCCTGTGGGTGTCTCTGCGTTAGGCTCAACCTGCTAAAGCAAACCACAAGCAGCAGTTGAGATGAGCAAAAGCTGTGGAGGATCACTGCCACCTCCGCTATTTTAGAACCACCCGTTTTCTCCAAGGTCACTCTGCAGGAACTTTCTCCTGATATCCCAGAGCAGAATCTGGCTGTAGCTTGGAACAGTGTTCGTTGAATGAGGGCATTGATGGCTAATGGAGTCTGAGTACCCCAGTCTCCTGTTGAAACTCGGGCGTCTTGCTATTGCAGTGCCAACAGCTGCATGGCCAGGGGAGAAGGAGGGTATTGCCCAAGGGAGGAAACCAGGCTTCAGTCCTAGCTGCTGCTTATCCACTCTGGGACCCTGTTCCCACAGTCTCTGGCCCACCATCCTTTTTTAAAGCAGAGAGGTTGGATAAGTACTGGGTTTATAGGCTTAGCACTGATTGGGCAGTTCTCCCCAGACTCAGGATAAGTTGGGACCCAGAGCAGCCTCATCTGATGGATCAGCCTCCACCCTGCTCATCAGGAAAGTTCTGCCTTGTCAGAAGGGCACCTGGTTTAGTTTCTGTGCCTTGCTTCCATTCTCAGGTCTGGACATTGAGAGCAGCCTGAAGCAGTTGGCTGAACGACGTACTGATATCTTTGGTGTAGAGGAAACAGCCATTGGTAAAAAGATTGGTGAGGAGGAAATCCAAAAGCCAGAGGAAAAGGTGCGGCTAAAGAGGACCCAAGTCCTTTCCCCATCCTCTGTCTCCCATGCTGGGGCTTAGTTCTAGGAGCCCTGACAAGCTGCGGCTTTGCTCTCCCGTGCAGGTAACCTGGGACGGCCACTCAGGCAGCATGGCCCGGACCCAGCAGGCTGCCCAAGCCAACATTACCCTCCAGGAGCAGATTGAGGCCATTCACAAGGCCAAGGGCCTGGTGCCAGAAGATGACACCAAAGAGAAGATCGGCCCCAGTAAGCCCAATGAAATCCCCCAGCAGCCACCGCCTCCGTCCTCGGCCACCAACATCCCCAGTTCGGCTCCGCCTATCACCTCGGTGCCCCGACCACCTGCGGTAAGGAGCAGCCACGCTGCAGTCGAGTTTTTAGAGCTGGGTTCTTGAGGTGGGATACTATTGGCTGAGAGGGGCGGCTGTCTTTTAGTGGGGCCTGAGTGCTGAGCGGGTCAAGTTAAAAGAGAAGGAGCCTCACAGTTGAAGGAACCTCTAGCTGATCTGTCTGCAGAGGAGGTTGGAACAGGGAGGGAAGCAAGTGGCAAATGTGAGAAGCATGTCAGAGGCAGAGAAGAACTACAGGGCTTAGCAGGTCTTTGAGACGCTCTCCCGTTGTCTGCCATGTCCCAAGTGGAGAGAATGTCTCCTTGGGCCTCTCAGCAGCACAGTATGTCAGAGGCCTGATGGGAGGTGACAGTCTCTCAGCTCCGGGGGCTGAATCAGCTGCCGTTGGTTGGTGCCAGCTGTGTGTGCCCTTGGAGTCCAGCCTTGGCTACTTGTGACCTGTGGATCCCGTTGCCCCCACAGATGCCGCCTCCTGTCCGCACTACAGTTGTGTCTGCTGTACCTGTCATGCCCCGGCCCCCCATGGCGTCTGTGGTTCGGCTACCTCCGGGCTCAGTGATTGCCCCCATGCCGCCCATCATCCATGCACCCAGGATCAATGTGGTGCCCATGCCTCCCTCAGCCCCTCCTATCATGGCACCCCGCCCACCTCCCATGATTGTGCCAACAGGTCAGTGTTTCTCGCATCCCTGTCCAGGCCACAGTGGAGGGTGGGCTACAGTCCAAGCACTGTCAGAACAGTGACCGATGTTGGTGCCAGCAATTCCAGCTGGGGACTCAGCCCAGAGGACAGCCCTAACATCCCTTCTGAAAGATCCCTGAGCTGGGAACTAGGACCCAGAGCACCTGGGAAGAGAGGATGCTGAAATGGTGTGGCTGGTTTCTCTGCACACGAGTCAGGCCCCACACAGGCTCAGAGGCCTGACGGGTGCTCATTGTCAGCTGGTACCTGCTCCATTATTAATCCTGCCCCTCTTCCAATCCCCTGCAGCCAATCGGCAGCCTCCTAGGTACCCTTGCCACGGACTTGGCCAAGAGTGGCACTTCACACCTCTGGGCAAGGCCTTTGCAATGTCCCCCTCTCAGATTTTCATCTGCCTCGAGTCCTGGACCCCTGCCCCTGACTCATGAGGTTGCTTATTTCTGTCTTTGCAGCCTTTGTGCCTGCTCCACCTGTGGCACCAGTCCCAGCTCCAGCCCCAATGCCCCCCGTCCACCCCCCACCTCCCATGGAAGATGAGCCCACCTCCAAGAAACTAAAGACAGAGGACAGCCTCATGCCTGAGGAGGAATTCCTACGCAGGAACAAGGTACGGGGCGGGGCGTCAGAGTTGGGGGCAGCCTGTCCGATCATACACAGTACCCTGGCTGACCCTGTTCTCCCAGGGTTTTGACTTCCAGGGCCTAGGTCAGCCACCGAAGGCTTCTGTGCACACTAAGTGTGGGGTCAGCAGTTGGAGAAACAGGGTGGCGGTGGTGATGTTGGTATGGACTCTCAGAGGCCAGCAGGGAGGCCCAGCATAGAGGTTGGAAAGGGGTGTTAAACCCCTGTGGGAGATCCTTAGTGTGGTTCTTAAATTCCGAGTCGCCTTCTCCTACAGCTCCAGCCCTTAGGAGGCCTGCCTGTGGGAGTGGGATCCTGGTGGGGTGCTGGAGTAGGGGGAGGTGGGAACCTTGGCACTATTGGTCCCTAGGAAGCTGTCGAGCTCTGATGAGGGACTGAAACAGTTCCATCTCCTGTTCCTTTAATGCATTTGACTAAGTATTTTTCCTGGTTGCTTTTCTAATAACAATGGCCCTATCTTAAGCCTTTTACTCAAGTGCCAGAATAGAGCCAAGTGCTTTACAGGCACTTTCCCTTTAATGCTCACAGTGGTACTGTACATAGTTGTGATCAAGCGTGTCCTGGGGATGACGACATTGGGGCTTAGTGAAACCTAGGTAGCTGGGAAACTGAGTTAGGCACCCAGGTCTTCTGACCTTTTTGGTCATGTTCTTCCTCTTGTGGTACATCATGGGGGTTTTAGAGCATTTGACCCACTTACTCACTTTAGCTCCAGACTCACCAGGAGGTGAGGCAGAGATCTTTTTATTTATTTATTTTTTTTACAGGGAGAGGTTTTTGCTATAGGGCAAGGGTGCTTGCCAGAAAGGCAGAGAGACAGAAACTGAGAAATTACCCCCCAGGGGAGATGGCCATGCCACAGTCCCTTCTCCATTCTCCTTTCGAGATCTTGGGCACTCACGCACACACACATGGCGTGAGTTTAAGCCCTTGGGTTCAGGACTTGAGTCATGGTCGACTACATGGGAGCCCAACGACATAGCCATTATGCCAATTGCTGGTCCCAAGTCAGAGATCATTTTTTAAAGAAGAGAAACTAGGGACCAGCAGATGGCATAACAGTTTTGTTGTTGGGCTCCCACATAGTTGACTATGGTTCAAATCCCAGACCCAGCAGCTTAAAACTTGTGCTGGGCGCATGTGCTTGCCTGCCCAAGATCCCAAGAGAATGGAGGAGAAGGGCTTGTGGTGTGGGCATCTCCCCTGGGGGGTGATTTTTTGCTTTCTCTCTCTCTCTGGCAAGTGCATGCACCTTATAGAAAACTGCTCTGAAAAAAATATCTGTATCGGGAACCAGCAGTTAGCGTAATGGCTATGTCGCTGGACTCCCACGTAGTCGACCGCGGTTTGCGTCCCAGACCCGGTGGCTTAAAACTCACGCCGGGCGCGTGTGCGTGCGTGCCCAAGATCCCGAGAGGAGAATGGAGGAGAAGGAATTGCGGCGTGACCATCCCCCCTGGGGGGTGATTTCTCGCTTTCTGTCTCTATGTCTTTGTTTGTCTGGCAAATGCATGTGCCCCTGTAGTGAAAACCTCTTCAAAAAAAAAAAAAAAATCTATATATGTATTTAAAGAAAGAAAGAAGAGAAACCAAATTGAAGAGGAGTGACTTGTATGACATTGCAGGTGCTGTCAGTAATGAATCAGGGGCCAGAGCTCAGGACCTAGGACAGGTGACATTGTCTGGACTGGCCCAGGGATAGCAGAGCATAGCTCCCGGTTAGCTGAGTATCTTGGGGTATGATGTCCACCTCCTGTTTTGCAGGGTCCAGTGTCCATCAAAGTCCAGGTGCCCAACATGCAGGATAAGACGGAATGGAAACTAAATGGACAGGTGCTGGTCTTCACCCTCCCTCTTACGGACCAGGTATGGATTGTGGCCACCAACTGGCATCAGGTGCATGGGAACCAAGGGGTCCAGGGATGGCTTCCCCCGACTGGCCTTAACAAAGGGATGAATGACCTCTTCTTGGTCCCCAGGTTTCTGTCATCAAGGTAAAGATTCACGAAGCCACAGGCATGCCCGCAGGGAAACAGAAACTACAGTATGAGGTAAGTCAGAGTGTCCACATCTTGGGTCCCAACACTGTGGCATCCCAAAAGCTAAGTCATAAGGAAACACAGAAGAGTGGGCAGAGAGCTGGGTGTGGCCTTCTGAATTCATCCCAGAAGTGGTGATATTGCCTGGGAGTGCTGGGGGGGGCAAGCCTGACGGTGCAAGGCTCTGACAGCACCGCTGGTGTGGGGTCCATAAAGCCTCTTGTCTCAACAACGAGGCAAGACTTAAGAGCGCCCTGGTGGTTCCTGATCCAGTGCTGGGGCCTTCCTGGCTGGTGCAATCTAGTACTTTGACTTTGCACCTGGTCATGGAGGGGATAGTCCAGCTCGTCCTGATGTGTACCAGGTCACACGGGATGCTGTGGTTTCCTGCTGGACTTCCACAGGTGCCCACTCAGGGCCTGTTTCCTTTCCTATAAAGTGAGGTGGTTGGATTAGGTCATTTATAATTGTCTTAAGATTTGATAGTCAAGACTCCGTGGGTTGGTCAGGGCCAACTTCTTAGGGAGGTAAGCTTTGAGCCAAATGTTGACAGAGGGAAAGCATAAATTGGTAGAAAGGAATGAAAAGCATTCTGGAAGGAACTGGAGCCTTCTAGTGCCTGTCCCCTGCCTTCCCTCAAGCTCCTGACTTGCTAGGTCCAGAATGAATGGCTGAAGTTCAGAGTTGTGCAGCTGTGGTCATGTGCCCAAGGCCAGGGTGCCCTGCACTAAGGCATGCCATCTGTTTTCCAGGGCATCTTCATCAAGGATTCCAACTCGCTGGCTTACTACAACATGGCCAATGGCGCTGTCATCCACCTGGCCCTCAAAGAGAGAGGCGGGAGGAAGAAGTAGAAGAGTAACCTGCTGTCAGGTCCCCACTATTTTGCTACTCTGCCCCCCACTCCCTGCTCTAGAGGCCTACCTGGGGCCTTCCTGCTAATTTGTTTCCTCGTAACTCAGTTTGGAACTTCAGATCATCCTGCAGAGGTTCATTCTCCCTACCCCACATCGATAGTAGTAGCAGGGCTTTCTACGCTATTCTGGAATCCCCTTGCGTGAGGGTCTTGATTTGAGGGCGTTCATTTCTTTGGGCAGCCTCTTAGGAGCTGAGAGCCCCAAGGGGTCCTATAGGATAGTTTTATAGTATGGGGTTGCACTTGGCTGATAGAATATTGTTACTGTCATTGTTTTGTATCTTGCCACGGGCTATCTAATAAACCTCTTGGACCCTTCTTGTGAGAGCAATGTAATAAGATTTTCCCTTTGCTACCTGTGTCCTGTCTAGACTCACACTGTGAACACCACATGGTGCCCTGAGGCTCCTCTCTGTTGTGAGGAATCCTGGGCTTTGTAACTTCTTGCGACAGCGTATCGTTTATGTATTAGAATGTTTCAGAGTCAGCAAGTAGTCTGGTGGTTCAGACTCTGGACTTGAGCATGGCCAACTGTGGTTCGAATCCTGGATCCAGTGGCTTAAAGATTACATTGGGCATGTGTGCCCAAGATCCTAGGAGAGTGGAGAGGGGAGTGTGGTGCGGCCATCCCTCCTGGGAGGTGATGTCTCACTTTCTCTCTTAGGACAAAACCTTAAAAAAAAAAAGTTTCTTCTTAATTTTTTACAAAGCATTTCATTTTAATTGCCCTTTTAAAACATTGGAGTCCTGTGTATTTATACAGTGTATTCTGGTTGGGAAAATTTGTTTTGTATGCTGCGGTGATGTACAGTGAATGACTGTAAAATAAATACACTTTAAAAACTAAAAGTGAAAAATAAAGAGACCCCTGGGGCGCACTGTGGGCTGACTGACTAATACAGCTTGCCAGCACCACAGAAGAACAAAGATGAATGATTTGGTTCCTGGGTCATGGGCAGTAGATACATGCAGGTGAGTGTGCAGGGTGGCAGTTTCCTGTAGGCCTAGTTCACCCATCGTCTGATTGACTCTGTGGCCCTGGGCAGGTGCCTCACCTGATGTGCACATAGGGACATGATGTGTTTCTTTAAAATGTGTTTATTAATAAAGACTGTCAAGGCTGAGCCCTATTCTAAGAACTTTCTAAAAGTTAACTAATTTACTCCTTACCGTTTCTAGCACGTGATCAGTTTAACTCTATTATCATCTTCCTGTCAGCATTCCTGTTTAACACTTAAGTGACTGAGACCCAGAAAGGTTGTGTCACATGCTTATAGTCACATGGTATGAAGATGAAAAGAGACTATGTGTAAAACACTTGGTGCAGTCCTGACCTTGGAGTAAGGGCCACACAGAGGCTGTTATTTTTGGAATTGACCTATCACGGGAAGATAGCCACTTCCGTGGATGTTCAGCGGGGAGAGGGTAAGAGCCTGCTGATAACCATTTCTTGGTTTTAAACCCAAGGCTGACTTCTTTCTGAAGATCTCCTGTGTGTTAGCCTTTTTAAAAGTTCATGGAAAATGGGATTAAGGTACAAATTTAGGGCCAGCCCTTAGCCTGGTGCTTAAGAGAGTTGGGTCCTGCATGGCCTACGTGGTTTGAATCCTCCACCCTGTGGCTTGAAAAGCACACCCAAGTACATGTGGGTACACAAAGAACTGCCAGGGTGAGAAATGAAGAGAAGGGATTGCATCATGACTAGGCCCCGTTGGGTGCTCTTGCCGTTTCCCTCTCTGGTGATCACATGCTGAATCCCTCACTTTTGTTTTTTTTAAGATTTTTTTTTTTAATTTAAATTTTTATTTTTTTAGTTTTTGGTTATAGGGCATGTGTGCTCACCAGAGAGAGAAAAGAGACCCAAAGGGATGGCCACAGTTCTCCATTCTCCTCCTAGAATTTTGTGCATACATGCACGTGCTCTGCATGATTTTCACGCTGCTGGGTCTGGGACTAGAATTGCTGTTGACCATGTGGGAGTCTAGCACCTTAACCACCATACCACCTTTAGGCCCCTGGATCCTTCACAGTTTTAACTTTGTTGATGGAATGTCATTCCTCATTCTGACATGTGCCTCAGTCCTGGTTGCTAGGAGTTTGCCCCAGGGGCCAGAACTGAAACTTGCCTTCCTGAAATGGGCTTCTTAATGGGGTTTGGGTACTTCTTAGTGGGATTTGGGCATTTAAAGTGAGCCCCCTGCCACCGCTTCTACACAGCCAACTCCAGGAAATCCCTGTGGACACCACCTGGTCTTGTTCCAGAGGGAAGGAGGTCAGGAGATGTGAGGGAGTCCTAGCTCCAAGCTCTCCTTTCTTCTGGGATTGGGGGGCAGGGCAGCTGGAAGGCTGTGACTGGCCAGGAATGCTGCTGGGTGGAATATAAGTGAATGGGTCTTTTGAGCCGCCCTCTGGGGAATGAAACAGTTTCTGGGGAATGAAACAATTTCCTGTAGCTCCTGAATGAACATCTGTCCTGGCTCACTCAATTGCAGGAGACCCATTGACCACAAGGCCTTGTGACCATCAGTAGCCACGGGTCCAGTGTGCGGCCCGGCACTGCACTTCCTGTTTAGGGTCTGTGGTCACATGTAGTGCCTCATGGTTCACAAAGCTGCCCAGATGGCTCTATGGCTTTCTCAGTGCAATCTCTTGAGGGTTATCTACCTCATTTAAGGTGGACTGCTCAAGGTCGTGTGGCCAGCGAGGGCTCGTCACTCCTGGTGAGCTCACTAGCCCACTGCTTCTCTGCATCAGCTGAAACAGGAAGGAATGTTCCTCCTGTGAGATTGGTGGAAAACTTGGACAGGACTTGATGCTTTGGAGTCACTGTAACATTAAAGACTTGGCATACAGAAGGAAGGCTCCAGGAGTATTGGCATTAAGGGATTGCACTTTATCTTTTATTTTTTTAAAATAATTCTTTGATTTTATTTTTCATCATTCTTTAAGAAATTTGACCAGAGAGAGAGGCAAAGTGAGAAAGCATGCCTGCAGGTCTAAGACTCGAACTGCTGTTGGCTATGTGGGAGTCCAGTGCCTTAACCACCATGCCACCGGCTGGCCCCATTTTTTTTTTTTTTTTTTTTTTTAATTTTGTTACAGGGCATGTATGCCTGACAGAAACTGAGAAAGCAGGCTGCCAGGTCTGGGACTTGATCCGTGGTCAGCCATGTAGTTCAGTGCCTCAACCACCATGCCACCTGCTGGCCTGGTGGTCATGCCACCTGTTGGCCCAGGATTGCATTTTAAATTTTACAAGCTGCTTGAAATGAGTTCTTGTAGCCCAGAGGATTCCTCCTAATTACACCCATTTTACTTTAAAATTATATAGTGTGGGCCTGCCAAGTGGTGTGGTTAAGGCGCTGGATCCCACATAGCTGAGTATGCAGTTCCAGTCCCTGACCTGGTGGCTTGGAAAACATGCTGGGTATGTGCACGTGTATCCCCAAAATCCTGAAAGGAGAATGGAGGAGAGGGAATTGCGGAATGGCCATCTCCACTGGGAGGTGATTTCTCACCTTCCCTCTCCATTAAGCACACATGCCTTATAGCAGAAAGTTTAAAAAAAAAAAAAAAGAACAGTGATATATATGTATAGTTTAGGGAACATATAGAGTGGTTTTATAGGATTATGTTGGGATATATAATAGATGTGAATGAATATGTGCTATGTACTATAATAATAGCAATCATTTAATATTTATCCCTGTAATTAAATTTGGAAAGCC
Organism: Tupaia belangeri chinensis; assembly: GCF_000334495.1. Lineage (NCBI taxonomy): Eukaryota > Metazoa > Chordata > Mammalia > Scandentia > Tupaiidae > Tupaia > Tupaia belangeri. The sequence continues at coordinate 5,428,284 of NW_006159701.1, read as the reverse complement.
AAGGAAAAAAATTACTTTTATTTATTTTATTTTGTTTTATTTATTTTAATTTGACCAGAGAGAGACAGAGAGAGAGAAAGTGAGAGAGCAAGCCACCAGGTCTGGGACTCAAACCATGGTTGGCCATGTGGGAGTGTCCAGCACCCTTAACCACCACACCACCTGCAGGTCCCTAGAAGTTTACTTTTTTTTAGGGGGAGAGATTTTTGCTATAGGGCGCGTACACTTGCCAGAAAGACAGAGAGACAAAAAGCGAGAAGTCATCCCCCCGGGCGGATGGCCACACTGCAATCCCTTCTCCTTCATTCTCCTCTCGGGATCTTGGGCATACATGCACACGTACCTAGCATGAGTTTAAGCCACCAAGTCTGGGATTTGAACCACAGTTGACTACATGGGAGTCCAGCGACATAGCCATTAGGCCTACTGCTGATCCCCCTAAAAGTTTAGTTTTTTGAAAATAAAACAAGACTTCAGAGTGATGATCTCTGAAGATCATCAAAACTCTACCCGGTTTGAGGATTTGTCATTAACTTCTGCGTTGTATTGTAAAAACAGCATGTAAGTGAATAGTTCTGCTATTCCTGGACTCTACCATCCATGAGTCAGGACAAGATAAACTCCTGTTCTTTATCAGCGTATCATTACAGAGGAGATAGGACTGTTTTCCTAAGCCAGTTCAGTTAAGTCCATCCCTGATTTGTAGTGATTAGATCAGAGTTAGGCATGTGACCTGATAGAAATGACCACGAGGAAGTACAGCCGCCTCACCATTGGACAGAAGCTACCAGAAGACCTGTTTTGGGACCAGCGGTTGGCATAATGGCTAGGTTGCTGGACTCCCATGTGGTTGACCACAGTTTGAATCCTGGATCTGGTGGCTTAAACTCCCGCCAGGCATGTGCCCGTGCGTGCCCAAGATCCTAAGTGGAGAATGGAGAAGGGATTATGGTGTGACCATTCCACCTAGGGGTTGATTTCTGACATTCTGTCTCTGTCTCTTTCTGACTTTCTGGTGAGCGCACGTGCCCTATAGCAAAAACCTCCCAAAAAAAAACAAAAAACAAAAAAGGCCTGTGTGGATATGAAGGATTAGACCTAGAGCTGCTTTTTTTTTTTTTTTTGAGAGGTTTTCACTATAAGGCGCGTGCGCTCGCCAGACAGACAGACAGAGACATAGAGACAGAAAGCAAGAAATCACCCCCCAGAGGGAAAGGTCACGCCGCAATCCCTTCTCCTCCATTCTCCTCTTGGGATCTTGGGCACGCACGCCCACGCGCATGCACACACGCCTGGCGTGAGTTTTAAGCCACCAGGTCCGGGACGCGAACTGCGGTTGGCTTACGTGGGAGTCCAGCGACATAGCCATTACGCTAACTGCTGGTTCCCAAGGGCTGCTTTTATAAGAAGCTGTAACTTGAGGATGAAGCAGCCACAGGAAAGAGGACAAAGAAAAATGAGGTCCTGGCTCTAGTGATACAACCTATAGATCAAACTGCTGTCGAATCCTGCCCTACCTATGACTTTTAAAGCTATAGGGCCCGCTAAATACAGTTTTAATTGAAGCCTATTTGAGTTGTATGTCCTCTACCACTTGCACCAAAAGTGTTTTTTTGTTGTTGTTGTTGTTTGTTTTTTTAGATTTTTTTGCCATAGGGCACGTACACACAGGCGAGTCACAGAGAAAAGGAAAATGAGAAATTGTGGGGAAGGGATGGCCACTCCCTCATTCCCCTCTCAAAAATTTTCACACACACCCCTGCTGTGTTTTTTGGGCTGCTGGGTCTGAGACTCAAACCATGCGGTTGACCATGGGGCGGGGGGGTTCCAGCTGCCTTAACCAAGGACCGGAAAATTTATAACTTACTGTCTGTGCTGGGATAAATAAGCTTTATAGTTTGTCTGCTTTTCATAGGCTATAAGGTACCAGCTGTCTACCTTCTGAGCCTCAGCTCTGGTGTCATAGGAAAAAAAAAAAAAAAAGACTATGGCATCTGGACTTTTGTTCATGACCAATACTGACAGAATTCCTGAGCACATGCAAACTGCATCCCAGGATCCAAGAGAGGGGCCTAGGTGAGTGCCTTTAGCTGCAGGCCCAGCTTTTGGGAATGACCCCAGCAGGATGAGACTCTGGGACACCAGTGTTGTCGTAGCCTAGGTGAGCATCTCATCTTCAGAAAGTAGTCCACAGCAGCCGGTCCACAGGCTGTATCACGCGCTGTCCAAGGCCTCTAACTGTACTCCAGGGAATCATGGGACCCTGCAGGGCAGTGCTCTTTGGTCCTGTATTCGTGTGTTCACTCCTCCCCCTGCATTCTCACTCCAACCTAACCATTGTCTTCTGAGCTGGCTTCTCTTTCAAGGGGAAGTTTTGCACCTGCTGCCCTGCCCCACACAGGGGCTCCTTCATTTCTGCCTCACTCCATACCCCGACTTTCGCCTCGGATTCTTTGTGCCTTCCCGTTTTACTTCCTTCACTCGGCCTGACAAACGTTCTGTGCTTGTTCATCTTCTCCCTCCTCCACTGGACTGTAAACTACCAGGCCAGGACTTCGGCTCTGTTCACTAGAGTGATGTCTGGCCCATTACGGGTGTATCGATAAGTTAAAGAGCTCCAGAGCTTGGAGGAAGTAATGAAACAGTTACTGAGTATTTACCATCCTGGTGGCTTCAGGGGCACAGCGCACTGGCTCCTCGCCAAGGAGTTATTGGCATTTCTGTTCTTCCAAAGAGGAAAATGAGGTTCTGAATAGTTAAGTAGTTTTGCACGTGAACACCCAGTTGTTCAAGGGGCAGGGCCTTGAAGCAAAGCTGCCTAAGCTGTGTGCCATCAATTCAACTGGGGTGACACCCCTGCTGCAGTCACAGGCTGTGATGGGAAACGCTGCAGATAAAACATTTGCAGGTTGGGACTAGCAGTTGGGATAATGGCTATGTCACTGCACTCCCATGTAGTCGACAGTGGTTCGAGTCTCAGACATGGTGGCTTAAACTCATACTGTACGCACGTGCGTGCGTGCCCAAGATCCCGAGAGGAGAATGGAGGAGAAGGGATTGCAGCATGGCCATTCCCCCTGGAGGACGATTTTTCGCTTTCTATCTCTCTGTCTCTCTGTGTCTTTCTGGTGAGCACACACACCCTATAGCAAAAGACTCTTTAAAAAAGAAAAACAAATTGCAGGTGTTTTGCAAACTACAAATGCCACCACTCTTGGGTTGGCCATCTCCATGTGCCAGATACTTAGCACCTATTATCCTAAAGACTCAGAACAACTCCAAGGGAGCTGTTGTTTTCAGTATTTCCAGTTTACAGGTGAGGAAACAGGCTCAGAGAGAAACATTAAGCTGAAATTCAGAGAGCAGAAATTTGAATCCTGTGTGGTCTGATGTAGGAAATTAGAAGCTGGGGCATCGAGGCCTTAAGTGGAGTACCATCTATCCAGTCCCCCAAAGCCAGACACCCAGGTGCCTCTAACCTATCCCCTAGCCCTACCCCAATACTCTTGGGGTAAATCTCTGTATACAAGGGGTCTTCAAAGAGTTCACGGGAAAGTGTATTATGAAAAGAGCTAAATGTAGATTTAAAGGTTTTTTTTTACTTATTAATTCCATTTGTTATTAGTTTTTAATTTGACTAGAGAGAGAGAGAGAGAGGGAAAGCGAGAAAGCAAGTGGCCAGGTCCATGCCACCCCCCAGCCCTGAATTTCTGCACTGAAATAAACTTGTCATTTAATTTAACTTTTCCATAAACTTGGAAGTTTCCCATGTGCCTTTAAAGAGCAAGAATGTGTGTGGGATGTGACCCCTGGGTCAGAATGACAGTCAGAGGGTGGTGGACACCTTGCTTTGTGCTTCACACCTGCTCCGGGCATGTCGGACTCCTCTTCCTTGTTTAAGATAGGCTCACACTCCCATGTGAGGCCCACTCTGCCCCTCCTGGGAGCTGGGACTAAGGGCACACTACTCTTGAGCCACTGGAGAGGAGGGATACCTACTAAACTGAGGGTTTAAGACCAAAATAGCTTGTGCCCACTCCCATGTCTGCCGTTGCCCTGTTTACGGGACACCAGAAACCCGTGGAATGTGACCAATGCACAGTGAAATCTTCAAGAATGTCTGGGCCAGCCACGTGGCATCAGGAACAGCTGTAGAAATCATTTAAGGTTTAAGACCCCATCTCCTTGGGGCTTGCCTTGGGACCCTTAGTGGGCCCCTATCCTGGGCCCTGTGGCTCAGTCCCTTCCTCTCTCTGGGCCTGTCTCCATGGGTCTGCAGAAGAGTGTCAGATGACAACATGGTTGTGATTTATAGGCAAAGTGAGGAACTATCATTATAGCTCTAATAGTTGACAATCCAGGGTCAGCAGTTGGCTGCTGAGAGCTGAGTCCATGTAGTTAAATTTGGCTCATTCCTCTCAATTTCGGTTGCTTCAAATGCTGGCTGTGGCCTAGCTGCGGTCACGTGGCGGTGGTACTGCTCTGCAATGCTAGAAGTTACGCAGAAGGCTGGTTCAGTTTCTAGATTGACTTACATGTGCTGAACATACATGCCCGTGATTTTGGCTGGCTGGGAAAGGCACAGAGGAGGAGTGGGAGGAGTGAGTGGAAAATGGCATGAGACCTGCTGAGGGTGCTTTTTTTGTCTCTCAGGAAAGAAATGAATTTAAAAAAAAAAAAAAAAAAAAAAAAAAAAGGAAAGAAAATTCTGGCTCTGCCATAAGTTCGTTCTGGGACCTTAGCCAACTAACTTTACTTCCCAAGACCTCAATTCCCTTAACTGTAAAATGGGACTAATAATAGTATATGCCTTATGCTGGCCCATAGCCAGAGAGCTGGTTAAGAGAGCTGGATCTCACATGGCTGAGCACAGTTTGAATCTCAGCCCCAGGGGCTTGAAAAACAAGTCAGGTGGGACCAGCAGTTGGCTTAATGGCTATGTCACTGGACTCCCATGTAGTTGACCACTGTTCAAGTCTCAGACCCGGTGGCTTAAACTCACGCCAGGCGCGCATGTGTGTGTGCGCCCAAGATCCCAAGACGAGAATGGAGGAGAAGGGATTGTGGGGTGGCCATGCCCCCTGGGGGGTGATTTCTGTTTTCTGTCTCTCTGTCTCTGTCTGTCTAGTGAGCATACACACCCTATGGCATAAACCTCTCTAAAAAAAAAGGAAACCATGTCGGGCATGTGTGTGTGTGTACCCCAAATCCCAATAAGATGGAGAAATAGAGAAGAGACTGTGGTGTGGCCATGCTCTACTGGGGGTGCTTACCCTTCTCTCTGGTAAGTACCCATGACCTCTAACAGTGAAAAACAAACAAACAGTATATGTCTCATTGGCTCATTGGTAGATAAGAGATGCTGTAACCAATTTGGAAAACAGTTTGCCAGTTCCTCAAAAAGTTCAAGAGTTACCTTATGATCCAGAAATTTTACTTCCAGGGACCCAAGAGAAATGAAATGTATGTCCATACAAAAACTTGTATCTATTTTTTCAAAGAATTATTTTATTTACCTTTATTATTGTTATTTTCCAATTTGACCAAAAAGAGACAGAGAGAAAGAGAGGAAAAGTGAGAAAGTAAGCACCAGGTCTGAGACTTCAGTCGGCTATGTGGGAGTCCAGTGCTTTTAACCACCATACCACCTGCTGGCGTCCAAAAACTTGTATTTTAATATCAGGTCAAAGCAGCATTATTTGTGATAGTCAAAAAATAGAACAAAATGACCATCACTAATGAATGGGAAAACAAATGTGGTATATCCATATATTGGAATATTATTCAGCTATAAAAAGAAATGAAGCACTGATACATGCTTCAATGTGGATGAACCTTGAAACCATTAAAGAAAAAGAAGACAGACACAAAAGGCCACATATTATATGACTATATAAATTGTTTAAAAAATGCAAATTATAGAGACAGAAAGTAGGTTAGTGGTTGGGGATTGAGGGGGAGAGGATGGGAAGTGACAGCTTAATGTGTAGAAATCTATACATTTAGCATTCTAAAATGAGATTATGGAAATGGCACGATTCTGTAAGTATGCCAAAAGCCATTGAATTGTACACTTTAAACAGGTGAATTTATGTGGTATTAAATCTCAATAAAGCCATTGATAAAAATGACTAAAGGAAGTAGGTAGAACTTAGGGCAGTACATGACTCCATAAATATTGGTTTTTTTTTAAAATAATTATTTAAAAAATAATCATTTTATTTAATATTGCTTATTTTTTAATTTGACCAGAGGGACAGAAGGAAAGAAAGTGAGAAAGCAAGCTGCCAGGTCCAGGGACTGAGCCCCCAACCACCAGGCCACCTGCCGGCCCCTCATTATTATTTTAAAATTTGTGATAGGGCACATGCACTCACCAGAGAGAGACAGAGAGCAAGACAAAAGTGAGATAGCGAGGCTGCTGCTCTGGGACAGGAACTGCAGTCTCCCATGTGAAAAGTACAGCAACTTTAACCACCCCACCACCTGCTGGCCTCTGGTTATTATTCTTAATAATTAGGTCTCTCACAAGCTACTTTAAAGTCCTGGAAACAGCAATGGGATAGGGTTGCCAGCCTTCTGAGTCTGTGCCTTTAAGCTGTTTTGTGTCCCTGGGGGAGTCTGAGTCAATTTCTGTCTCATCAGAGCTCTTTATAAATGAAGGGGTAAAACAATCCCCGCTCACGTCCCTGGGGTCTCTCGAAGAGCGGGGCCCAGGAGGCAGGTGTGGAATCCCCTGCGGAAGTCCTGGGCCCTTTGCCCTAGAGCGACTGCAGGTGACAGGCCCCGCTGGGCCAACCCGGAAAGGCTGGAAGAGCTCGTCCAGGTGAGTTCTCGTGATTGGCAGTCGGTGGGGAGGGCCTCGAGTGACGGCTGCCCCGCCCCCTCACGTCGGGCCTGTTGGCGCCAGCCTGGGAGAGGTGGGCGGGGCCCGGGGTCCGCGGTGCCCATTGGGTGTGGGGGGAGCTTTTAGGTGGGCCTAGAGCC
>NW_006159701.1:5397847-5420975 GCF_000334495.1 Tupaia belangeri chinensis | reverse complement strand
CTCGGAGGCCACCGGCTCCGTCGAGCGCCGGATCGACAAGTTCGGCTTCATCGTGGGCTCGCAGGGCGCTGAGGGCGCGTGAGTAGCGCTGGGGGTCGGGGCTGGGGGTCAGGCCCGCGCGCGGGAGCCGCGAGGGGGGCCCTGGACGCAGCCAGAGCTGCCTTCAACCGACATGTCCCCTCCCGACCGGGGACAGCAGACCCCTTCTCTGCCGCCCCACCCCCTTTCCTCCTTCCCCTGCAGACCCGCCCCTCGCCCACAATCCTACTTCCAACCTGGGGGACAGGCAGGCCCACGTCTCCCTCCCCCACGACCTCCCCCGACTGGCTGACCCGCCCCCAGGAAGGACCGAACGTGCACTCCTCCAAACTGGGGGGCCGAACGACAGGCACCTCTCCCAAACCCATGCTGCCACCCTGGCCTTAGGGCTGATTGCCTTTGCCACCCCCTCAGAGGATCACAGATGGCTTCACCACCCCCTCAAGCAGATATTCGCCATCTCTACTCCCCCCCCCCACAGGCCCACAGCCGCCCTGAATCACCACCCCACCTCCCACCCCTGGAGACCTTAGGCAGACTTCAGAAGGACTGATGGCACTGCCCCCACCCCTTCCCAGGACAGGCTGACACCGACCTCAAGACGCCGACCTCAGGATGGACTGACATTGGTCAGCTGCCTGACAGTCCCTTCCTGAAACAGACAGTCCCTTTCTCTCCGGGAAGGGTCAGAGTGTTCCCTCCTCCCTTAAAGACAGCTTTCTCCACTGTCACTGGCAACAGGTGGGCAGACACTCCCCCCTCCCAGTACCTACAGCGTGACAGCGCCCCACCTCCAGGACAGCACAGGAGCCTGCCAGGCAGACTTCATGTGCACTATGAGGACGTGCATCTCCTCCCAAATACAGGTCTGGGGGGTGGGATTGGCCAGGAGGCAGCAAGGGCACACCCAGGCACACCCAACTGGCAGGCGGAGAACTCTGAGGTAGTGGAGCAGCACCCTCCCTCCAAGCTGGGTAGCCACGCTCTGCCCCACAGAATTCCCCTAGGCCCAGTCCTCAGGGAGATCATGTGTACAGGTTGGTGGTCCCCTTAGAAAAGATCGACTCCAGACCCCATTCCCAACCTTTCATGTCACATGAGACCGCTGTGCACAGAACAGCAAGCTTCCCTCCTGATGTGCCTCCCATTCAACTGAGACAGCCCCTTACAATCACCAGTGGATGCCCAGCCATGATCCTACTCGAAAGAGAATCCTGCCTGCCTTCTCTGACCAGTCATGACTGCCCGACTTCCCCAACTGCTCTCATGGCTTATGGAAGTGCCTTGACTATCTAAGAAACCTACGCCACATAAGCAGCCCCATGAAGGTCACTTCCTGGATTTTCCCCAGCCCCAAAGCCTCTTACTCACCAGACCTCCTCCTTTGGAGAAATCTATACCCCTCCCCTAAGGAAAGGTCCCTCCTCCCCACTGGATCTATCTCTTCCAGCCCCACCCCACTTGCTCCCAGCAGGCTAAGCTTAGTCCTGTCCAGAACTCAAAGAGCACCCCTCATTCTTATCCCTCATCCTGATTTGATGCCTTGTCACAGTTCCCCAGGGGAACTGTGGGCCCACAGGGGATGTAGGGTGTGTTTTTGAATTGGAAAAAGTCACTAGGGATCAATGCCCAGGGAGGGGTGGGATCTTGAGAGCTGGGAAGGGAGTTCCCAGTTGCATTTGTGGGGTCTTGGAAGGAACAGCTCAGATTTGTTGGTGAATTCTAGGGCATGAGAATTCCTGCTCCAGGCTTATCAGGAAGTTAACCAGATCTTAGGGTACAGAGCAGTGTGCTATAGTGGGAAAAGGCCAGACTTAGACTTGCTGACTGTGTGACCTTGGGCAAGATCCTGAATCTCTGAGTCTGTTTACTCACTGTAAAGGGCAACAACACCTACTTCCAACATTATTGTAGATTTAAATGAGATCAAGTATGTGAAAGTCCCTAAGCACAGTGCCTGGCACAAGTAGTGACCCAGAAAATATTCATTTCTTTTCCTTTCCTTCTAAGGGTTTGAGAAATGAGAAAAATGAGGGCAAACCTCTGGTATTTGTGGGCAGAGAGAAGCCCCAGTGGGAGTACCTCCCTTTGGCTGTAGGCCTCGACCAGGCAGCCAGACATCTGTCTTCCCCACCCTCCAACCACAAACCCGGGTTGTAGCTGTGCAGACTCCCTCTATATACTGATGTCTGTAGGGCTGGAGCTGAGGTGGGATCCCAGGTCCTCTGCTCTCTCCATGCCTCACTTTCTTGAGCCTGTCAGGTCAACCTAAATTTGCTAATATCTGAAGGCTTGGATGTTCTCTGTGTAGTTTACAGTGTGGTTCCAAAAAAGCCAAAAGTAAGTCCCTGTTCAGGCCAAAAGAGGGGAAGTTATAGGAGGTTTCAGGGTGACCGCCCTGAACCCAGTCTCGTGGTCGAGGGCTAGGAATCCATGTGCCATCCCAGAGAAGTGAAACATTAGCACTGATGCGTGGAGATGGTGGGGACTCTGGCTCCAGATTAAAGGTTCATTTCAGTCACTCGGGGCCAAAGGTTGTCTCAAGACAATCAGTTTAGGTAGTTACTAGGAGCAGGGGTGGGAAAGGGAAAGAAAATGGGTTAGAAGCTACCTGGCTCAGGTGGCTTTCAGATACCTGGCATGGAAAAATCATAAAGTCATAGACTGTTTGAGCTGGAAGAGTTCTTAAGAGATTGACCCTTATCTATACAGAGGAGGAAACTGAAGTCCAGAGGAGAGAATAACTTGCTTCAGATCACATAGCTTATTAGTGGCACTTGAACCCACCTGGGACAGTTTCTATGCCTTTACCATCCATAAATATGACCCGTGGCCCCAGCAGGAAGTCAACAGAACAGATAGAAGCCTGCCTGTCCTCACTTTCCCTGACTTAGCTCAGCACTTTTGACTCTCTTTGCAGTGTAGGAAGCTACGAGGGATGGCCCAGAAGAATAAGAGTGTGCTGTCATTACCAGTTCAATAGACTGATCAGCTTCAGGGCTGGGTCCAGACTTACTCACCTTTTCCTCCTCAGGCCTACAGTGGAGTAAATGCTCAATATTTATTTTTCGAATGATTTACTGATAGACATTCCAAACCAGAAAGCAGAAAGTGACCTTAGAGATGGCTTTCATCATACACATGGGTTAACTGAGGTCTGAGAGAGGTGTTTAAGTCTCTCCTCTTCAGTTCATTAGGAGTAATTGGGAATTGGATCCAAAATTCTTCATTCCCAGCTCTGGGCCTTACTACTTCTTCCCTTGTCTGTCTTTTGGGCCTACACTGCAGGGGACCTTTGGTGGGACCCGGGTGGTCTCTGCCTGCCCTTGAGATTAGTCAGAGAGAAGTAAGAAAGCAACAGCTAGCAAACGACCTATGGGGTAGTGCAGGCACAGACAGGGTGCTGCCAGCATTAGTTCTGGTTTGACTGGAGATTGAGCTGGGCATTGAAGAAAGAAAGGGAGGGGCAGGAGTGAAGTTACTCTTCCTATTACTTTGGGGTAGGAAGAACAGACTCATTTGGTGTCCCTTCTGCAGCCTAGAGGAAATAGTGAGGAAAGAAAGAAGGATACAAGTTGTAAATGGATCTCCTGGCCCAAGGGAAGTAGCCTGGAGGGTGAATCTGTCACCTTTCTCTCCGGTTTCCACGTGATTGTCAGGACTGGTCTCCTGAAGCTAGAGCTTCCCACCCAGCTTCTGTCTGCTCAGTCTGCAGGCCAGATGGGGTGAGGAGCTAAGGTCTCTGGGATTCCATGGGCGTTGGCTTCCTGTTAGAGGATCAAGGGATCTGATCTGGGCCCAGGGAGAAACATCTGGAACATCAGTATTGCCTTCCTCAGTTCCCCTGTTCTCTGGGCCCTTCACTTCTAGCTAACTATGGCAGTCCTACAACTTTGGAAGTCATAGAACTGGCTTTAATTGGCATCTCTGTAGTTAGGTCTGTGCCAGTTTTTGCTGGGGTGGGGCCAGGACCCTCCTGGCAGGCCAGAGCCTGCCTCCTTGCCTTCCCACCAGTTTCTCTATAGTTTGTAAGCTCAGAGCATCCACTCTTCTTAAGCTGTTACAGGTCCCAGGAGAGCATGGATCTGGCAATGGAGGGATCCCTGGGTGGCCCATCTGGAAGAAGGCAGCTGTATATGTGGGGCCTTGTGCTGGGACTCTAGACCACAGGCCCTCCTCCCATTTTTCTCTTCTCTTTCTCTCATCTCAACCTCAAAGGAAAATCCAGTCCGGTAGCCATGTGGGTGTTCTAAGGCCTTAGACAAGACCTGACTTGGTAAAGAAGGGACTGGCACACCAGCTGCTGTCCTGGGAAGGTGCCTGTGTGTCCGCCTGCTAGGAAACCCTATGCTGTGGGAAAGAGATAAGGCGGCAGGGCCTGCTTGATGTTTTGTCCTCTCAGCATCTGGGTTTGAAATAGGACCTCCAGAGGGGCAGTGAGGCCTGGCTCTGGTCCAGCCACCCTGTCTGTTTACACTGACGCGAGGGAAAGAAGGTGCTCTGTGCTCTCTCGTCACATGAGCTCCAGAGTCTTGTCTGTCTGTATGACCTTGGATGTGCTGCTTCATGTCTCAGTGATTCTCATCTGTGAAATGGTTATGATAATACTGTCTGCAGTGTTGTGAAGTTTAAATGAACCAATAATTGAAAAGAGCCTGGCACAGATTAGGTACTCAGTGAATATTCTTTGCCTTCTTAAAGATTAGAATGACTAGTGGTCCTGTCTTTTCATTTACTACTGGCTGTGATGGTGTGTCAGTGAGGCCCAGCCCCTGAGGGCAGCAGGGAATCTTACTTGCCCTGAGAGGGGTGGTTACCCACATTCTGTAGATGAACACACCAAAGACCTGAGAAGAACGTGCCTAAAGTTTGCCAGTTGGTAAATGGAAGAACTAGGACTAGAACCTGTTTGTCAATGCTGAATCCAGTGACTAAGACTTGACAAAGAGGTAGCCAGCAGGTTGCCAGGTGCTCGCCAGTCTCTGAGGCTCCCACACCCAGGGCAGGAGTTAGCAGGAACCTCCCTGTCTTGATGTGGAGAGAAGGCAGGTCTCAGTACAGTGAATGAAAGTTCCTGGCCCTCCAAGTAGAATAAAGGCCCAGGGAGGAAGATCCTTGGAGAGGCACTGGAAACATGGCTAGGTCAGGCCTGGCCTAGCCCTCCCATGGGTCAGAGTCCACAGTGCATTGGTCTTGAACTCCAAATGCTGCATAATAGCCATTTGATTTTGATGTCTAGTCTGTGCCTCTTGGAAAAAGGATTTCTTTGTAAGTCGGGGATTATGTTTCTTGCACAAGACAGGAATCTGAAGCTTGGAGAACCCTTGCAGTTAGTTAACAGTGGAGCCTGATCAGAGAGGGATTGCAGGTCTTCCTTCAGCCCAGTTCTCCTCCAGCTGCATGGCACTGCTCATTCTCATCCTACTGTCAAGCTGGTTGAGCCTCCAGGTCCAGGATGCATTGCCCACCAAAGCAGAGCCCGCTGTCACCCTCTGTGGTCAGTACACTGGCTGACCATTTTCCTCTATCTGCAGGAAGCACACTGGGCTGGTGGGGGCTGGGAGTGGCCTCCTTTAGCTGATCAGTCTGCCTCTGGTAGATCTGCTGCTGTCCTAGGCCCAGGGACCTTCCCTGGCAGGGAGAAAGCTGTTCTGGCTGCTCCACTGGCAAATCTATGCTCCTGATGCTTAACCTACCTAGAAGCCCCCTATCTAGGAGTTCGGTGCAACTGCCAACTTTGATTTTCTCTATCACATCTTTCCCTTCACCGTCTCTCCCAACCCTACCCCACCCTACTCCATTCCATGCCCTCTCCAGTTCCTCAGAGGCTGTTGCAGCAGCTTAGCTCTTTGCTCCCCTTCAGGTAGGGAAGTAGGCAGCAGACTTGGCCACAGGAGAGAGCAAGCCATGGCTTCCTTTTGCCAGCTTATCCATCTTAGCAGTGAGTTTGCTTCCCAGTTATCAAGCACCTGCTCAGCCAGAAACCAGTGACTGGAACAAGAGATACAAAACTGAATGAGATGCCCATGTCTTGTTGCTCTCAGGAGGTTCACAAACTGGTTGGAAAATAGAACCACAAACAAATCTTTACAGTGCCAAATGATACCAAATGATAAAGGCTGTAATTGAGGCATGTACTTGTTCTGGGAGGATTTAAGAAGAAACAGCCAGCTCTGCTTACAGAAGCCTGGAAAGAAATGATACTTGAAGGGACAATGAAGAGACTTCCATTGGATGGAAGATGGGATGGGAGAGGACCCATGTGCAAGACTCCCACCCAAGCCAGCTGTTTGTGCCAAGAGCAGAGGTGTCAAAAAACTAGGGAGCAAGAGGATGATGGGAAGCGAGATAGGCTAGGAAAGGAGGCTGGGCAGGCCGAGTCTAGTCTTGGGCATCAGGTCAAGGCCTCCTGTTTTTTATAGTTAGTCTCAGTTTGGTGCGGGGAATGTTGCAACAGGGGATGCAACTGAAAGCAGTGAGGCCTATTGGGGGAGTCAAGGATAGCCTGAAAGGACTGTGGTGAGGCCTGGAAGAAGTTTGGAGCAGGGAGGGTGAAGAGGCCAGTGGATCACTAGGACTGAGTTCATGACTGGCTATGCGGACTGATGGGGAGATGGGAAAGCTTCAGACAACTGTAAGTGGCCTGAGCCTCTCACAGACCCATTCTGGAGCCTTCTAACTTGAGGAAGGCAAGACCGGCGATGGCCTTTCTCTGAGGTGGGCACTGGCTGCTGCTGACAATGTTTTGTTACCACCCTGGGCTCCCCAAGGTGCCTGACATGGTTGGCACACCAGCCCAGGGCACATGAAGGGGCTCTTTGTCTACACCTGCAGCAGAGCGGGTTAGCTGACCTGGTTGTGGGTGGGGGATGGTGAGTGGTACTGAGCTTTGTGATCGCTGCCTGGTAAACATATTGGGTGGCAAAGAAGGCACTGAGAATCAGGCTCCTCTCTGAGGAGAGAAGAGTAAGGCCTGAGGCCCTGGAAAACCTGCCTTAGGATGGTGTGGCAGCTGGGCCTTTGGGCAGAGAATAACCTGAGAGGAGGCAGGTGGCAGGTAAGGGCCTATGTGCCCTTACCTAGCATCTTTATTCTGTTCTTTGGAGCTAGTGCCTACGTTGGTACCGTTGAGAAGGCAAATTCCTCAGCATTTATGGGCACCTTCAGCAGATCTTGGAGATAAGAGATTCTGGCTGGAAATGTGGATTTTGGCTGGTGTGTGGGAAAGGGCTCTGAACCAGGCATAGGGGTGTGGGTGCTGGTAGGAGCTCCACTATTTTTTTCTAAAGAATTATGTATTTAATTTTATTTATTGCTATTATTATTATTATTATTTAATTATTCTATTTAACTTTATTTATTTATTCCAACTTGACTAGAGAAGGACAGAGTGAGAGGGGTGGGGGAGTGAGAAATCAAGCAGCCAGGTCCGGGACTTGAACTGCAGTTGGCCATGTAGGATTCCAGCGACCCCAACTACCATGCCATCTGCTGGCCCCTATTATTATTATTTTAATTTGCTATAGAGCACATGTGCTCACTAGAGAGAGTGAGGGAAAGTGAGAAAGCAAGCTGCCAGGACTTGAACTTGGAACTTCAACAGCGGTCAGCCATGTGGGAGTCCAGCGCCTTTAACCACCATGCTACCTGCTGGCCCTGCAGCTCCACTGTTCATCTGTGAGGTTTGTGACTTAGATGTGTCCCCTGACCTGGACATGGGGCTGATGCTTCCCGTTTTTCATCCTGCACTATGTGCAGCTCTGTGCTTGGGTCAGCCTACAGACCTGGTCCTGTCCTCCTAGGACTTACAGCCTAGCAGGGAAGTCAGGCATTAAACAAGTAGTTGCAGGTGTGGCTGTGGACAAAGGCTTGCAAGGATCAAAGAATTAGGATTAGGAGCATGGCGTAAACAGACTGCTGAACAGGGATCTGGAGTCCTGAGACCTGGGCCTCATTGAGCTGCTCAGTAGCTGAGTGACCTTGAGAATGTTGCTTAGTCTGAGTAAACCTCAGTTTCCCTCACATATAAAAGAAGGCAAGGTGTTTTTTTTTTTTTTTCAATGTTCTTATTTAACTTTATTTATTTGTTTATTTTAGAGTGATAGAGTGAGAGAGAGGGAGAGAGAAAGAGAGAAAGTGAGAAAACAAGCCACTAGGTACAGGACTCAAACCGTGGTCGGCCATGTGGGAGTCCAGTGCCCTTAACCACCACACCACCTGCCGGCCCCCAACAAGGCAGTTTTAATGGGATGGTGTCGAAGAGCTCTTCTGCTCTAACATTCTGAGACTGACCTTGGAATGTGTGAAAAGTGCTTCGAGAAGTTTTTTATGTGGTACTACACAAGTACAAGAGGCCCCCCCAGCCTATCCCGTGGAAGCCAGTACATCTGGCATTCTCTGTTCCTCTAGAGAGAAGACCTCTCTTTGTGTGCAGGATCAGTGGGCCTCATGTCTTTGGGGTTGTAATCAAATCAAAAGATGCTTTGATTCCTCTAGCTCTTTATTCTGCAAAGTGCTTTCATTTCCATTGCCATGATCCCTTATAGGAACAATGGAAAATTGGTAGGGTATGTATTTTTTTTGTTTTAATAATTTAACTTTATTTATTTTAATTTGACCAGAAATGGGGGGGAGAGAGAGAGAGAGAAACTGAGGAAGCAAGCCGCTGGGTCCAGGATTCGAACCGTAGTCAGCCATGTGGGAATCCAGCACCCCTAACCACCATGCCACCTGCAGGCCCCCTCTTTTTTTTTTTTTTAACCCACTTTCTAGACAAGGAAACCACAGCTGAGTGAGTGATGGAACTGGACCTGGAACCCAGGACTTCTCCTTCCCAATTTTCCATCTTACTAAAAAGCTGACAACCATCCTGTGGTCTCTCTTCTTCTCTATCCTAACCTTAGGACTTTAGCACAGCCCTGTGCATCTGCACTTCCCCTAACAGCTACTTGGGTTATGTTGCTGGGTTGTTTTGATGAATGGTACAAACTGCCCAGGTCTCCCCACACACAGCCCCTCCCATGTACCCCAAGACAAAGCAGGAGCAACTGGCTTGTGAGGGATCTAGGAGGGAGCGTAAGTGTGGAGGGAGACTCCTTAGCGCACTCTGGGCCCTGGGTGTTATGTCAGAAGCGGTCCTTCCCAGGCAGCCACTTTCAGGGGATGCTGCTGATTTCCATGCCCTCCCTGAGAGTCCTAGCTCTGTCACTTTGTGGGCACGTGATCTTTCTGAATCTGTGAATGGGCCAATGGTGGCAGTGGGAGAGGAGGGCAAGGATTAAGAGAGATGGTGTTGATAAAGCACACTGCATTTTGTCTGCTACAAAGTAAGGACTCCATGGAACATGGTGGTTCTCACAATTTGGGTGTGAATTACTCTCTGAGATTTCAGTTCCGGCTTTTGGCATAATGGTGAGGAAGCAAGGTAGCCTGGGCATAGAGAACTGACTTCCCACACGTGCAATCCCTGCCTACCCCAAGACCTGCAGGCTGAAGCAGGAGCCAGTCCTACTCAGCTTGTACTCGAGCTTCTTGGCCGGTCAGGACAGATTGGGAATCCCCCCAACAGTTCCTCCTTGAGTCATTTGGAGCAGAGCCCTCACACACCCTTGACTCTGAGGCCCTGATCTTTCCTCCTTGCCGTGTAAAGATAAAGCAGAAGTGAGAACTGAGATGGACCTCCTGAAAGATTGAGCTTGAGGCATGTAACCACAGGGCTGCCTGGGACCTCTGCCCACCTGGATAATGGCACTCACTTGGGGAGGAGTCTGAGTTTACTTCATAATTACCCTACCCTCCTCTGTGTTCCTGGTAGACTTTCATCCTGGGCTTCCTGTCCTGCCTCTGCGTGAACCCCTCCATCCTCCTGGCATAGTCATGGTAACACCATTTCACAAAGGAACCTATATGGTGGACAAGGATCTTACCTGCACCACCTCGTTTAATTCCATGTTATCTATTTGTCATTGCGATCCTCATTTTACAATGGCAGAGACCAAGTTCCAGAGGTAAAGTACTTTGTCAAGCACAGGGCTTGTAGCTCTGGGTTCCAGGCTCTCCTGGGAGCAAGGCTGTATGCAGCCAGACTAGGGGACAACACTTAGTACTGGGGCTGACTGCAAGGCCTGTGGTCACCTCCCAGTTCTGTCGCCTGCCTGCCATGGTCCTTGGCTAGTTACTGGCCTGCTGAAGACCCGAGCTTCCTCATCTACAGAAAGTGTTGATAATTAGAAGGCCCATCTCATGAGCTTGTTGTCAGGATTAAATAAAATAATTTAAGTGCTCAGCAGTGTCTGGTACACAGCAATTGCCTGGTAAATGTGCTAACAGACATTCGGTTAAGTTAATTGAATATTAGAATTGTAATTATAAAAGCTATTGTGAAACAGATCTGTGCTCAGCCTCATGCTAGACCTCAAGGAAGATCTAGAGCTAGTTTCCAGGCCAGAGAGAAGTACCCTTTATCAAGCTCTTATCGTGTTTCACCCACATGACATCAAGGTAGAGGAAGGACAGTGTTCTCATCTCACTGCTGAGAACACTGAAACTCAGAGCACCCGAGCTCATGGATCGTCCACACGTGTTTATTGTACACCAGCTAGGAACCAGGCACTGTTCCAGGCCCACAGCCCTGCAGAGAAGGAGACCTACAGAGTCACTGCCCTCCAGGAGTGCACCTTTGCCGTGGAAGTCATACCTGCTCCACTGGACTGCTCACATTCCCCAGACAAGCCCACACTTACTAACCTGCACTTACACATACTAGGCCTTTCCCCTTTCTCAGCCTGGCCACTTCCTGTCACCCTTCAAACCCCAGTTTGAAAATCAGCTCCTTTTAAAGTTTTCTCTAAATACCCCCGGCCTCACTCTGGGGACTTTTTGCAGTCTCCCAGCACGTTTACAGGCTTCTGTGACAGCACTTGGTCTGTGTGTGCTGGTTATTTACCCACCCGTCTGTCTCCTCTGCTGCCTGACCTCCTCAAGGGCAGCGACTGCATTTTATTCATCGTTGTAGATTCAGGGACTGGAATATAGGCTCTAGAGCGATGTGTATGGAATGTAATGAGGCACTGATTGTGTTTTCTCTGCAGTTGTTAGGAAAAGCTTTGTAGTGATGAGAGGGAATTCTGAATGAGGCCTCTAAAGATGAGTGAGACCAAGTTAGAGTGGTGTGGTGGGAGGCTGTGGGAGGGCAGCTCAGGGAGGGGTACCTAGAGATAGGACTAGGGGAGAAGAGAAGGGTGACCTGGGGAATGTGTCAGGAGAGCCCGAGAGCCAGGGGCGAGGTTTCTCTTCCACAAAGGGGACAGCAGGGAGCTGTGAAGGGGGCTGGGCAGAAGAGAGATCTTAGATGTATAAATAGTGAGTCAGACTAAGTTGGTTAGGATCTATCAATACGATCTAACAATTGGGCAGGTTAGGTGAGAGGGCCGTACATGAGTTGGGCTGGTCCCTGGGTGGTCCCTGGGTGCTGGCAGTGAGATCATCATTTGAGGACCCAGTCACCAGCAGAGAATTTCAAGCACCAATCTAACTGGTAGGCAGTAGGATTTGGGGTGGGATGTTTTCTGTTGCGAATAGTCTTCATACCTTTCTGCAGTTGTCAGGGAGAGCTGCATTGGGGGATTCTGCTGTTGTCTGCACTCTTCTCTAGCTGAGTGGGCTAGAGGAAGGGGGATGCCTTGATTTTTGGACCTGGCAAGGCTGGTACCTAAAGAAACCATTTCTTCTGGCTCGCATCGAGCAGGGTGGAGCTGAGCAGAGTGGAGAGCTGGGCAGAGGCCCAGGGCACCAAGGCCAGTGAAGGGTGGAGAGAACCTGTTTACCATTGTGCACTGACCCAGGGCTGGAAAGAGCAGAGCCAGGGAATTCCTCATGGGAAAGAGAGGCAGGCCCAGAGCTAACTTGTCCTGAGAGTGAGGGAGAGTGAAGCAAACCCGATTCCTTCACCCAGCTCCAAGGCAGGAGTGGCTGGGCCAGGCTGCAGGAGGGAGTGTCAGACTGCTGCAGACCATCTTCCTCTTCCACACTGACTCACAGCGTGGCCTTGGGCAGATCACTTACCTGCTCAGCTGGCTGCAAGCTTCTAAGACTGTCTAGGGAGGGGCGGACTCACTAAGTGATCCCATGGGCTTCCCAGCCCTAACAGTTGACCATTGGCACACCACTAACTTAACTCTGTCCTGCACTCTGGTTTCCCATCATGACTTCTTATGGAACTGGCCTGAAAGCTATTTATACTTTCAGTCATTACCACCTTTCAGAGTGGGAACTCTAGAGGTTGTTACCCAGCATGCAAAGTAGGTCAGCCTTCTTGTTTATCCTCACTTCTCTTTTGAGCTCTGGGTGGGAGAGAGCTCTCGCAACTTTACTTCTCTGGATTGTGATTGGCCACACTTTCTCTGTACATCCACTCTCTGCTTTCCAAGTTTGGTGGGACTTCTCTGGCTGCCTCCCTTCCGTCTTGGAGACCCAAATGTGAGAGGCCACTTTCATGTCATTTACTTCTGCCCTTTTCATTACAGAGGGTGGTGAAGAAGAGGGAACGGAACATGTCAGAAATCAAATAGTTCAGTGCCCAGTGGCAGCCTCCAAATCCAGTCTGTGTAACTGTGGGCAGATTACTCCACCGCTGTGAATCTTAATGTTCTTCTCTATTAAATGGAGATAATAAAGCTACTTCCTTGGGGAATTGTGTGCCTGTGTAGCACTTGGCAGAGCTGGCGTGCAGCCAGTGCTTGGACCGATCGGCTCTTGTTGCCTCATGTCGTCTACACTGCTGCTCTTGGAGGAGGTGCTTTTCCTCCATGTTGTAGATGGAGAACCGGAAGTGAGAGGGTGGAGCTACCTACCCAGTTTCACACAGCTGTGAAGTGGTAGAGCTGGAATCAGAAGCCGGGAGTTATAGTTTGTGTGTCACTGAGCAAATTACGTAATCTCTTAGGGCCTCGATTGCTTCATAGGTAAGATGGGGATAATCCTGCCCTCCCTGCCACAGAGGGCTAATGTATAGAGGCCAGTCAGATGAGAAAAGGGATGTGAAAGTGCTAGGTAAATGCAAATGCCACTCACATAGTCGCTTCTATTTTCTGGCCACCCACCAGGCCGGCCCTTGTACATACTCATTTCTCATTGCAGCCCTATAAAATATGAGGTGTGCATTATAGTCCCACTTGAAGAAGTTGAGCATTAGGAAGTCAAGAGTTTTGCTCACGATGTTCTAGCTGGTTGCTGGAGGAACTAGAATAGCTACCCAGACCCTAAGGTCACCACTCTGTTTATTCTTCCCTAACACCCCACCTGGCTCCCTGATGGGTGAGATGAGGAAGATAGTCCTGTGGTCTGTGACCTCAGGCGTTCTGAGAATAAACTGGTTCAGAGAATGAGGCTTGGAGGAGGGGATTAGACCAGTTCCTTGGGATCAAGGTTCATCTTCCACCACAAAATAAAGGGGTCTGGGCCACAACGCCATCGCTGTTGAGTTTGCTACATGGGAGGGGCTGAGACATGCTTGAGCAGGGGGCAGATGTCTAGAAGGACAAGGGGTAAGGGAACCCAGCCTTAGTCTTGGTAGCCTTGGGAACTGATCTTGTCCCTCTGAGCTTTTGGAAGCTTCTAGCCTCTGGGTTTCAGGAGAAGGCTGGGAAACTGGGAGCCTGCAAAAAATGTGGTCGGAGGAGAGTCACTGCTGCCTTGGACCACAGCATGGCATAGCATAGCTAAGCCTAGCTCAGCCTGGGAACCGGACAGGGTGCGTGATCAGGCACCGTTGTCTCCTCGGAGCCTCTCTTCCTCAGAAGACGGCTGCTGGCAGAGGGTTACCCTGGCTTACCTTCTCCAGCTGAGGTTGTGCTTGGCAAACTGTGCCATCTGATATATTGTCTCCCTGAGCATTGCTGGGTATGGGCAGGCCCCTCCTTGGACAGTTGAACACTGGATGAGGAGAGGAAGAAGTTGTTAGACTGTCCCTAGGGCCTTGGGGGCCAGAGATCGAGCCACACAGCAGCATCTGGAGAAGGGCCTCATTTCCCCACAGCCTTCCCAGGGGAGTCAGAAGCAGCACACAAGTCACTGGAGTGGAGGGAAAGCCCTGGCTCAGCCACTTACTAGCTTTGTGACTTCACCCAAATCATACAGCTTGTCTGACTGGGTAAGTCTTTCATGGGCCAAATGGAAATAGTAATTAGTGTATGAGGGCTCCACCTCACTGGGCTATTAGGAGGACAAATCAAATTAGTAGGCAAAACTGGCTGGTAGCCCTGAATGGCGTGCAGACGAAAGTAATGATGTCATGGGGAAAACCAGGCATCTGTTGGGCACCTGAGTGTGTGGTGGGTGTTACAGAAATTGTTCAAGACCTGGTCCTGTTAGGGAGGGGTAGTGCCCAGCAATAAAAGCAAGTTGCAATGAAGGGCTTGTTTCAGGCGGTGGTGGATGCTGCTGCTGCTGCTTTTTTTTTTATATATATATATTTCCTTCCATGAGAGAGAGAACCCCAATAAGGTCTTGATGCTATGACCCACTCCCAACCTCAGCCAGACCCAGATTGTGAGTACGTGAGTGCTCAGAGTACTCAGGGAAGTCCCCAGACATGAACCTGGAAACCTCCCATGTGGGCTAGCCTTGCAGAGGTTGCCTTTTACCTCTGTGAACATCCAGACTTCCTGGCTTGACTCATTCATGAGTTGGTGCTAAAATTAATTTTAGAGGATTGTGAAAAACATTAAAAAGAGGGAAAGAATGAAAGAGAAAGAGGAGAAAAAAGAAAATTGAACTGAAAATCTCAGAGTGCATTAGTAGATTTAAGAGCTACTTGCTTCATAAAACATATTTTGGTTTTGTTTCTGTATGTGTGTAGGTTATGTGTGTAGGTGTGTGTGTGTGTGTGTGTACGTATAAAATGTGTTCCTTATGTGGTTCTCAGTTTTAAAAGTGTGAGAGATGGTGTTCTAAGTCAGGGTGAAGGTCTTCAAGTTGGAGAGTTGGTAAGGTTTGGGCAGGTGGGTAGGCAGGGCATGTAGGAACAAAGGTAGTGCAGGGATGAGAGCATGGGCTGTGGAAATAGGCAGGCCTAGGTTTGAATCTTAGCTCTGCCATTTATAGCTTCATAGTTGTTTTTGTTTTTGTTTTTGTTTTTGGCAGTATATGTGCATACTCAGTAGATAGACAGAGAGTGAACACACACCTGAATGGGATGTAGTTAGCATAATCCCCTTTCCGCCAGTCTGTCAGGATTTAGGGCATCCATGTACCTGGCATGTTTTTTAAGACACTGGGGCCAGGAATCAAACCAAGGTCAGCCATGTGGGATCTGACTATCTGTCCTTCTTTCTTTCTTTTTAAGGATTTTGCCACAGAGCACATGTGCTTACCAGGGAGAACAGAGAAAGGAAAGTGAGAAATCACCCTCCAGGGGGAATGACCACACCACAGTCTCTTCTTTATTCTTTGTTCATCTCACGATTTTGTGCACACATGCCCATGCGCCCAGTATAATCTTTAAGCTACTAGGCCCAGGACTCAAACTGTGGCTGGCCATGTGGGAATCCAGCGTGTTAACCACCATGCCACTGCTGGCCCAAGATCTGCCTTTCTATACACAGTGCTTAACCACTGCACTTCAGGGCCAGCACTGTAGCTACATAGTTTTTTTTTTTTTTTTTTGGGGGGGTTTTTTTTTTTTTTGGAGAGGTTTTTGCTATAGGATGCGTGCAGTCGCCGGAAAGACAGAGATAGACAGAGAGACAGAAAGCAAGAAATCACTCCCCAGGGGGAATGGCCACGCTGCAATCCCTTCTCCTCCATTCTCCTCTCGGGATCTTAGGCACTCACACATACACACCCAGCATGAATTTAAGCCACCAGGTTGGGGACTCGAACCACAGTTGACTATGTGGAAGTCCAGTGACATAGCCATTATGCTAACTGCTGGTCTCACTACATAGTCTTAAGCAAGGCACTTAACCTTAGTAAGTCTTGAACTCTACTATAAAAGGAGGAGAATGATATTATGGTAGGATTATTATAAAATGTACATGTGATAAATGTATGTAAAGCATTGAGAAAGTGATTGATAGATATTAAGCGGTATGCAAATGTAATTACTATTGCTGATGTTATTATTGTTATAATTTGTAATGTTCTATTGGGCCCTGAGGGTAATATGATTTGAAAAGGAGAGAAGAACGGGCATTCCAGGTAGGGAATGGGTGGGTGACAAGGTACCAGTGTATGTATGACTGGTATGAGAGGGGTCTAAGAATTGTGAAGCCTCAGAGGGGGCGTTATGATACAGATAGAAGGTAGCAGGAAAGGTTTGGCATAACACGGGGGTGAAAGTTTTGGTAGCAGAAACTAGGGCTGGCCCCATAGCCTAGTGGTTAAGTGAGCTGGAGCTTACATGGCCAACTTCGTACTTTTAGTCCTGCACCTGGCAGCTTGAAAAACACGCCAGGTATGCATGTGTGTGCTTGCCCAAATTCCTAAAAGGAGGAAGAAATGGAGGAGGAGGGCTTGCGGCCCAATCATACCCCATTGGAGGGTGCTTTCTTCCTCTCCTTTTTCTGTCTCTCTGTGTCTCTCAGACAAGTACATATACCCTCTGCCTCTGGCAAACTAAAAATCATACAAACATACAAACAAAAGAAACAAAAACCAAAAACAAAAGAAAAGAAAACACTGTCCTACAATCGGTGGCTTCACCAGGAGGTAATGAGACCTGTCCCTGAAAGAGTCACAGCAAAGGCTGAACCTGTGAGAGACTGTTCTTATTAAGCTCTTTTGGTTGCAGACTCTCTCAGGCCACCTTAAGGAAAGGAAAGGAAAGAGGGACTTTCTAGAAGGTGAGTAAGTCCCTCAGATCTGAGGCATCCCCCAGGAGCCATTTGGTCCCTATATTAGGTTAACTTCTCTCTCACTTCATCTGCTCCTGCCCTCCCTTGGCTGTCAGAGGAAAGCTACCTTAGGACCTTAGAGCTTGTCATACTATTTACAGGGATCCTCCTCCTGACCCCAGCTTCATCTCAAAGCTCCTCCCTGGGCATACTTTGAGTGTCAGTTCACAATACAAGCCTGTCCAAGCATTTAGGAAAACAGGCTCATGGAGGGGAGGAGACTTACTTTTTGTAGAAGGGATTCCTATATCAGACAGCAGTCAGATTGGATGCCTTCTAAGACCCAGACTGATTCAACTGAAGGATACTTGAACCTTCTGATTTTTAAAAAAAATGGGAGCATGGGACCAGCAGAGGGCATAATGGTTATGTTGCTGGACTCCCACATAGTCAACCATCGTTTGAGTCCTGGACCTAGCAGCTTGAAACTCATACCTGGCGTGTGTGTGTGCATGCCCAAAATCCAGAGAGGACAATGGAGGAGAAGGGATTGCAGTGTGGCCATCCCCCCAAGGGTGATTTCTAGCTTCTGTCTCTCTGGTGAGTGCACATGCCCTATAGGAAAAATCTCTCTCTAAAAAAAGGGGGGAGCACATCCTACAATAAAGAAATGTCTACCGCCAGTGAGAGCACGTGGTGTGCTGGGACAGCCAGACCTTCGGTGTTTTCTTCTCACTGTCCCCACATAGGTTAAACGCCTCTGTTTCTGGAGGGAAGCTATCCAAATGATCGTATTTCCTCAATATTTTCCTAATTTAAGGTAAAAAAAAAAAAGTCTGTCCATTGACATATGCATTTAAAGTAGTAATGAGTTCGTTTTTTGTTTTGTTTCTGAGCAGACCTTGCCAAATCAATGGTATGTAACTTAAAATCAGTGGGTCTTCGTATCCAGGAAATACGGTCGTTTGTTTTGTACCTTAATGAAATTCCGGTTTGAGGTTAAACGTTAGACTTTAAAACTGCCAAAGTTGTTATCTGGCATCAGTAAAAAGAGCCCTCAACTTAATATGCTTTTCTGTGTATCTGCAGTTGGAAGCGTGGGTACCTGTGAGGCCCTGCAGTCAGATTTAATCAACAAAGCCAGACCCGAGGATTGGGGTGTCAAATGGGCACATATTTAAAAACATGGGAATTCTTTGGAAACTGGTGATCTGGGGTGAAAGCCTAGTCCTCTTTGAGCCTCAGTTTCCTCATCTGTGCAGTGAGAGGATTGAATCAAATATTATCTACATCCAGAACTGCCAGAACTTCCTGTTGACTCAGTGTGGGCAGTCTCATTTAGTCAACTAGCAGGCTTCTCCCTGGCTTGTTGCATAAGCGAGCGTGTTGCAGGCAGTGAAAGGCCTCATGGCCTGGCAAGTGTAGGTCTTTGGTTTTGGCTTCCTGCGTGTTTGGGGGTTGCCTGGAGAAACATGTCCCTTGGTAAATGTCCCAGGTTTTCTCATATGAGGGAAAGGGAGTGTCCTTTGTGCCCTAGTTTTGCCACTAGGTGGTGAGAGGGGCAACAGTTAAGAAGAGTGTCAGTGTATTGAGGGGAGAGAATTTGCTCCCCAGCAGCAGCCCTTCCTCAGCTGTTCAGTTCCAGCTGCGCACTGCCTGGACAGTTCCGTAGTCAAAGCACACTGGGGAGGAGGACCTGCCCTTTTGTGTCTTGGAGGCCTCAGCTCAGCCAGCGCCCCTCCCTCTGCTCTTCCAACCAGTAAAAGTCATAGCAGCACATTTCCTTCCGGCAGAGAGAGAACCAGAGACCCGAGGCTAGGGCCAAGCCCCAGCGCACCATGTCCTGTTCTGGAGGGCCTCCTCCAGCTGCCTTGAGCACCTCTGGCCCCGTGCTCCTTGCTGGGAGGTCAGGCAGGACTGAGTGCTGGCTCTGAACGAGGATCTGACTTGGATTTGTGCCTGTTTTTTTTTCCACTGGTTTGCTTTAAATTCTGAACGAGATGCCCTCCCTGGGTATCTTACCTCTTTGAGCCTCTGTTTCCTCATCCATCATACTTTCACTTTGTTAATAATGTTGAGTACTTTTTTTGTTGAATTCTCCCCCTCTGCAGACACACAGAAAACACAAAAAGAAATGTAAAGGATCTGTTGGCCTCCACTAAAATTATTTTAAGAAAAGACTGTCTCTCTGGTGAGTGCACATGCCCTATAGGTGTGTGTGTGTGTGTGTCTGTGTGTGTGTGTGTGTGTGTGTGGAGCATATGTAGAACACCCGGCCTGCAGGTGTTAGCCTCCTTTTCCTCTTTGCCCCTCAGATTGAAGTGAACTCATGAGTTCCCTGGGACCCACTCCTTGGAGGAAGCCCAGCCCACCTCTGCCTGCTTTGGGAAGGTCTCAGTGCTGAGGTGTTTTCCCCATAATCAGTTGACCAGGTCAACTCCACGGGGGTTGGGACTTTGTGCTCGTCACAGGACTGCATCCCCACAACCTGCCCAGAGGCACTTGCCCTAGAATAGTGCCAGCATGGTTGTGATAGCCACTCACAATGTCGATGTTAGATAAACACAAAGGTGGTGTTTGGTGGGGCTTTGAAATATGCGTAGGATTTTAATAGGTGGAGACCACTTGGGGAACATTCCAGCAACGGGACTGGCATGAGTGAAGGTTGAGAGGTGGGAAAGGGCCACCGCATAATTGGGGAAACTCTGAGTAACTAGTTTGGCTTGAGTGGAGAGGGCAAGCATGCTATTTCTGTACTTGTTTGACTAGTTTTTGTGTCCAACTCTGCACCTCACACACAGGCCCTCTGAAGAGGATTATTTACCATGCAGACCTAGGACAGAAATGCTTTGCTTCTTTTCTTTCTTTCTTTCTGCCAGAGGGTGCACACATTGGTCAGAGAGAGAAAGAGAGAGGGAGGGAGGGAGAGAGAGGCACCCTCCCCCCCACCCCAATGTGGTTATACTGCAATCCCTTCTCTATTTCTCCATCTTCGGATTTGGGACGTGCTCACACATGTATACACCCAGCATGTTTTTCAAGCTGTCGGGGTCAGGATTTGAACCATAGTCAGCCATGTAGGATCCAGCTCCCTTAACCACTAGGCCACAGGGCTAACCCAAGAATGCTTTGTTTTGGTATATAATGCAGACTCTCAGTTTCTACCCCAGAGAGGCATGGTGACCCTGGCTAATGGAAGAGTAGGCCCTCTAACACATTGTCTCTCTGGCCTATGCCTCCCTTAACCACTAGGCCATGAAGCCGACTCAAGAATGCTTTGCCCCTTGACACATTGAGGGAATAAGCACTTGAACCCAGTGTCTCTCTGGCCTAGGCCTCCCAGGGAGGTGGACAGCCTTTCCTTTCATCACAGTGCATTTATGAATAAGGAATTGCGAAGGGAATGGCAAGGATAGAGGGCAGGGGGAATGGAGGTCCAATCAGGCTGGCGGCTGGGGCCAAAGCCAGGGCCTTTGCTTCTCTTGGCACATCTGATGGGCCCTGCCCTCTGCTCCACAGGCTAGAGGAAGTCCCCCTGGAGGTGCTGAGGCAGAGGGAGTCCAAGTGGCTGGACATGCTCAACAACTGGGACAAATGGATGGCCAAGAAGCACAAAAAGGTGAGAGGCCTGGCCTTGGGCTGGAAGTTGGCAGCCTGGGGAGGAGGAAGTAGAGGAAGGAGCTTCATCAGCTTAGGAAAGCAGGGACTTTTCCAGCTGCCAGTATTCTTAGGTGTCTTCCATCTGCCAAATGCAGAACAGAAGTTGGCTGGAGGGCAGGTTGAAATTTGGGGCCTCAAGGACCCAAGTGAAGGTTGGGCCCTCATAGATGCCTTTAGACCCATGCAGAACTTTGTCCTGGAGTTAACTTTAAAACCACTCTTAGCCAATAGCTTTCCTCTTGCCCTCCTGGGAGGGGGGCCTTAGGGCTGTTTATCACCTATCTGGGAGGACTTTATAGTACTAATAGCTAACTGCAGGGACTGTGCAGCGTGCTGTGCGCTTGACTCAGATAATCCCTGCACTGCCCTGGTGAGGTCAGTAGTAGTGGTATCTCCATTTCGTGGATGGCCCGCAGAATCAGGATTTGAACCCAGGCAGTATAATTTTAGCACCTGCCCTCTTAACCACCACAGTAAGGAGCTGCCTTCATCCTCTAGATTAATTCGATTTCTTCCCTCTCGCTTCCTTGCCAAAGTAAAAGGAAAGAAAAGTAACCTCACAGTTTGAGAGTAGTCTTATAAAAATAAAAACACCCTGTTTTGGTCAAGCCAACTTTTGGCACTAGCTCTGTCATCCCACGTGACCCTCCATGCCCACCACTCTTCAGAGTGTGCCGATGTCCTTGGCCGCCCTTGGCAAGGCCTAATTTACTCTCCTGCCTGGAGGAGGCCTGCCTGGAGCTTTACAGCTGGAGTCACTCGGCACAAGTTCCCAGTCCACAGAGTGAGTCCCACTGCCCCCCATTGTCAGCTGACACGCTGGGCTAGTCCAGCTGGCTGCAAGGCCTATAGAAAGCTCAGGACTGAAAGTCAGGTACAGGCTGGGACCACCCTGCTCCCTTTCCCTCCATGCCTGTGGCTAACGTGTGACTCTGGGCAAGCCATTTGACCCTCTCAGCCTGTTTCCTTGATCAAGTGGGAGTCAAAATTCTATTGTGAGGCTTCCACAAGGCAGTGGCTGTAAGTGCTTCATAGGCTGTAAAACCCTGTGCCCTGGAAAGAGAGGCTCATCCAGACCTGGGCCATTTAATGTAGGCTTTGGGGGCACTCATTTTATTTTTTTTTGCTTATTAGAAAGTCTCTATTTTTCTAAGGCAGTTATTTCCCAGTCGCTTCCTGCCTGACTTGGTCTGTTTCCCTGATTTGCCCACTGTCCACCAACCGATTCTCAGCCTCTTACCCTGGGCTGTAGCTTGCACTCCAGCTGCCTGTGGTAGAGACTGGAGATCAGTCTCTGCAACAGGGACTGTGGCTCTGGCCTTGCCCCAGCCTCCTTTGTAAGTGGGGGTTCCAGAGGGGAGCCTTGGCAAGCTCCTTTCAGCAGATCAGCCCACAGCATTTCCTCTTCTCTGCTTCGCTGGCACTGTGGTTAGAGCTCCAGGACTGCCCCTGCCTAGCAGAGGCCTCCACAGAGTGCTTTACCCGCCCTAGCCAGAGGCCCTAACCCACTACAGGGTGTCCCCTCTGTCACCTTGGCTGTAATTACACTGGGCCCTGTCCTGGGAGTTTTTTCTGCCCGGCTGTGGTGGCCTGCTCAGGAAGAACGATACCTGTTTCAGGAAATGGGCTCAAACCCAACACTTCTGGGCTTATCCACAGACCTGCTGGGAGGGTGCCTTCCTTCCCTTCTCCCAGCTGTGTCCAGGTCAGAATGCTGGGCCTGCAGGGAGGCAGGGCTGTGGCTGGAATGTTGTCTTCTGTGTAGGGCCGTCCCTTTCCAGACCTCAGCAAGCCAGGGTGTGGCCTCACTTGGCTGTCATCAGAGACCTGCCCCCCCTTCGCCTCAGCAGACGGAGTAACTGCTTTCTGCTAGTGCTTTCTCATGCTTTCTCCTTACAGCTGCCCACCATCCTGAAGCAGGCTGGGTAAGAGACGGCCATCCTCAGCACAAAGGTGCTGAGGACACGAAGCCAGAGTGGATTGGCTATACTCCTGCTCTGACGTGCAGTGAGGACAGAGCCTCTCTGGGAACCTTAGTGGACTGAAAGTGTGCCAGGGAGCAGAGGCTAGGGGGTTGTAGTGATGTGGGTTGGGAGGCTGCCTTGTGCCAAGCTTGGCCCTGCAGGGAGCTTAAAGGGCCTATGGCTCTGGGCTCTGCTATGTCCCTTGACCAAAGCCTGCTGGTTTCCCTAAGGAGCCTCTTATCCCATGCAGCAGGAAGCCATTCCCAGAGTCTAGGGCAGTTCCCTTCCTCTCCCCCTTTTCAGGCAGGCCTAAAAGCTCCACTGGTCCCAGTGGCTCCTGGGACCAGCCACTGCTGTTCTTTCTGCCCTCAACCTGTCTCCTGTCTGCCTGTCTCCTTCCTGGTTCTTGACTTCTGACCCTTGGAAAGTTTTCTCCTGTTCACACTGGTTATCCGGAAGGCCAGGCCTCTGTGCTGCCTCTGAGACCTTCTCCTGGGATGTACGAGGGGGTTTCCAGGTGAAGGATGTTCGGTGGAGCCCAGGCCCTGGCGCTCCTGTGTCAGGCATCCCCCTGGCATGGAGGGTGGGAAGAAGCCATGCCTGCTGAAACCACTAGTGTCCGGCCCCGGGCTG
>NW_006159701.1:5377748-5397050 GCF_000334495.1 Tupaia belangeri chinensis | reverse complement strand
GTGTCAGGCCCTGGGCTGAGCAGGTTTTTTTCCCTACTAAAGGGATCCTTCCAGCAGCTCTGCTGAGTAGAAGGTGTCATCATTCTAATCCTACAGTTGATTAGAAGTGATTGACTTAAGGTCAGCCCTGGGTTTAAACCTACTTCCAGGTGCTTTTCTCACGCCCCAAATGCCCATCTCCTTTACCAGGCCAGGTGACTTACTGCAGGGGCTGAGGGAGCATCAGTGGCCAACCCCTAGCACTCGCCGGCCTTCCGTAGGAGGGGCGCCTCTGCCTTTGCCCTCGCCTTTCTAAACATCCAGGTCAGGGCAGCTGCCTCAGAACGTCATTCTGGCCCCAAACCCTGGAAAACCCACCTTTCCCGTCCATCTCTAAGAGACTAGTGAATTGGCAAGTGCAGGGAGTTGGTCCCTCCAGCCTGAGGGGCTCAGCTAGGAGGTCTCTGACTGTGAAATTTTCCCTGCTCAACGTGTCAGTTTCTTCATCTGTAAAAGACATGATAGTTTTCAAGCTGGGTTTTTACAGTGGAACTCTAATAAAAAGCTCGTCTAAATTGAGCACCAGCTACCTCACACACGTCCTCCCACCCTTCTCCCATTCTGAGTGCCAGGGAAGACTCCCATATCAGCAAGGGTTGGGGTCAGAGCTGGCACCCAGGCAGCTGTCGTGCCCCAGGCTGGTGATCTAGGGAGCTCAGAGTAAGGGAGAGAAAAAGAGGGAGCCATTTGAGCAGCTCCGGTCTCCTGGTGTTCTGCTGAGACTTCTCTCTGGATGGTGTCCCTGCTACAGGGACTAGAGCAGCACCCCCACAACAGTGCCTAGGCCACAGCACCCCCAGTGAAAGTATCTGGGAACATTCTGGTTCCTCTCATGAGCTGCCTTCCCCGTGACTGTGGCTGTGCCCCACATAGTGCAGATCCTTCTTGGTGACAAACCACGGGGCTCACCATTTCAATTCAGAAAATAGTCAGAGTAGACCTCAGGCATGCCTGTGTTGTGACTAGGAATGCCTGTGTTGTCACTGCACCAGGAGTTGTGGGACTCTGCCATCACCTGGTGGCAGCACGTCTAATTGCAGACACTCACACACACACACAAGCGTGCACACACTATAACAATGCTAGGAGGTCCTCTTCTCTCCCCTGTTGTGTTCTTGCTCACCAAAGGCCTGCCCAGCACTGGCAGAGGGGCTGGGCTAGGGAGCTGCTCGTGTGGACGCATGGCCACAGCCGCCCCTTTGACTTTCAGATCCGACTGCGGTGCCAGAAGGGCATCCCGCCTTCTCTGCGGGGCCGTGCGTGGCAGTACCTGTCAGGGGGCAAAGTGAAGCTGCAGCAGAACCCTGGAAAGTTTGACGTGAGTTTCCCTTCCTTCCTCGCCCTTCCTGCTGCGTCTCTCGGCATCCTCCCCGGGCCTGCGATCCCCCATGAGCTCACCTGGACCTCAGCAGGGTGAGCAATGGATAGAGCTTTCAGTCACGTGCCCTAGTGCCCAGGCCCCAGCAGGCCAGACCGGCCCAGTCTTTGTCCCTGTGCTTCTGGAGGAAGACTCAGCTGGATGGACAGATTTGCTAGCCCTCATCCCGGCTGTTTCTCTTGATACTCCCCACTCCCGGCTGTTTCTCTCGACAGCCATCCAGGTTTGCTGTCTTGGGCTCAGCAATTAGGAGGCCACACTCAGACTACTTCCCTGACTTCTTTGGGCCTTATGCCCGGTAGGGCCACAGGACCCTCATCACCTGTACGCTCTCCTGCCTCGTCCACCTGTGTGACCGTTAGTCCTGGGAATGGCAGAGTCCTGGGGTTACCCTGACTCACTAGCCAGACCTGACCGTAGGCATCAGGGTTTCTCTCGGGCCCTTAGGACTGGTGACAGGAAGACAGTGAGACAGAGCTGCCAGTCACCAGCTCTTTCTTGTCATACTTGATGCTTCAGTGAACACTCCTGTCCTGCCAAACCCAATTTCTGAGGAGTGGGGTAGGGGAGGAATGGAACAGTCTAGAGCTTCTGCTGTTCACCGGGAGACGAGAGCTATTGCTGATAGCACTTGGCCCTAGGGGTCGGGGGATTGGTAGAGTGTCTGGCTGGGGCAGTTCTGAATCAGGGCAATTGGACTACCCCACAGAGCACCAGCTCTCACTAGAACGACCTCTAGACTCCAGAGTCTTCCTCCCACTGCCCACATCTCCAGTTCAAAGGCCACATCCTGGGCAGAGCAGGGCTCAGGGGTAGGGGCTCTACTCCAAGTCCACAGCTTACATCAGGCTGCCGGAGCCCAGGCATGAGAGCCCAGCGTGGGCTGCGGTTCGGCAGGGGTGTGTGTGTCCGAGCACGGAGCTGTGTGCGTGCGTGTGTGGAGTGGTGCATCTGAGAGGATGGGGTCCGGACAGTTGCTTGTGTGAGGAGCCAGACTTGCTGAGAGAGGCCTCGACGCAGTGAAACTGAATGGGGTTCCCATGGCTGTCCTGGGGACTGAAAGAGTGGTTTGTAAGCACACCTGAAAGGACTTTGCCTGTGGCTTCCCTGGAGGAAGCAGACAGGGGTGAAAAGCACCTACTGGCTGCCACGGGTGTGTGAGCCAAGGCAAGGTACGGTGAGGGGATGTGGTGGCAGCACGTACCTGTCCCTGTGCCCCTCCCCCAGAACCCTCCATTTGACACTGCAGCCCAGGTGGCTGGCCCCAACCTCAGCAGCCAGGGCAGGTTCTGTAGGCCCTGGCGGCTCCATGTCTCCTGCACTTGCTGTTTCTTCCTCCTTCCTTGGGCAGGCGGGACCTTTCTGACCTTTCGCCCTGGTTCTCTCCCCTGGCTTCACCTCACATTGGCACCAGCGGCTCTCAGGTTCCCAGAGGCTGCAGGCCCAAGCAGTGACAGCAGCTCTGGCTCGTCTGCCAGCACTCTTCCTCCCCGTGGGCCTGTTCTCACTAAGCCCTGTGTGGTCGAGTGCCCTGGGCTGCTAAGGTGCCAGATGAGCCCATCCCAGGAACTGGCTCTGTGGTTCTTAGGTCCCTACCTCATAGGAGCCACTCCTTGCCTTTCTGACAAAAACAGACCTGCACTGGTTCCAGACAGTATGGAGGGGTGCGGGTCTCTGAGGCCTAGACAGCGCACACCCACCCCCTCCACTGTGTGCTTGCCCCCGGGCCCTCTGCAGAGGCCCCAGCCCCTCTTGCATGCTCCGGCTTGGAGCAGTGTCAGCCTGTCCTCTTGGCACTTCTGTACTCAGGCTCCCGGTACCTTCAGTTCTTCAGCTCAGTGCAGGCCCCCTGCACACACACTGAAGGGCACAAGAGGGGAAGGGGCTTGTACGAAAGCACCTGCTGCTCAGGGCCAGGGCCTGGCCTCCTTCCCGAGGGCCCTCTCTGATATTACCCCTGCCTGCAGGCAACTTGGACTTACCCCACTTCTCTGCTCAGCCCTCTGGGTTCCCATCTAATTTATTTTTACTTTCTTTTTTAAAAAAATTGAAGTATGAATTTACATAAAGTCAAATGCACAGATCTTGAGAGTGCAGTTCAGTGAGTTTTGACAAAACACCTTCAGGCAGCCACCATGCGAGTCAGGATAGCCAACATTTCAAATAACGGAGAAACGATTCTTCTTTATGTAATAGCTTTGCTATTTATATGTATATATGTATTTTCATTTGCTATAGGGCTCACACGGAGGGAAAGTGAGAAAGCACCCCCCAGGGGTCATGGCCCGGGGGAGATGACCATGTCCCTTCTCCATTCTCCTTTCGGAGTTTTGGACACACTTGAACATATACCTGGCCTGTTTTTCAATCTGCTGGGTCTGGAACTTGAACTATATAGTTGGCCATGTGGGATTCAGCCACCTTAATCACCATACTACTGGCTGGTTCTGGCTTCGTGGTTTTCATAAAGGTATACGTCCTTAAAATATTCACAACATTCAAAGAAGAGAGGGAAAACTTGAAATTCCAGCACCCAGAGACTAGTGAACACCTCGGGTTAATGGTGTGACAGATCCCATGTCCTCACCACAGTGCTCTGTGTGCATCGTGTGCACACACACACCCTTCCTTTCCTGAGCAGGTGATGTCACCTCCCCATGGAGGTGGGTGGTGGCAGAGGAGTTGGGATTGATGGATCCAAGTCAGACCGGGCTTTTGGTCCCAGCCTCACCATTTTTCTTAGCGGCCCTTGGGAAAGTGACTTCCTCGCCCCTCAGTTTCCTCATCTATGGACAGGTTGTAATGACAGGACCTGTCAGGAGTTGGAGAAGTCAGTGAGGCCCTCAGATGCTTTGTGCTCAGCTCAGCACCTGTCTCAGAGCATGGTGACATGGCAGCTGTTGCTTAAGTGACCTTTCCTCACTAGGAGGTGACATAATGTACAACTCAGCTGAGTCTTGAATAACGAGCCTAGGGTTATCCAGCCGTACTGAGATGGGACACTTGCCCACACACGTCTTCCCAGAGCCAGGGTCATCCCTTAGAGTTTCCAGGACCCTTGTCCCTTCCCAGGCCTCCTTACCTGGCCTTCCCTACCTGCCCCCAGGAAGGCCCTGTCCTGAGATGGGACTGAGCAGGCCCTACCGCAGCAGAGGGCTGCTTCAGTACTAGGACAGCGTGGCCTGCCAGGAGTCCCCTCTCTCAGCCCCTAATATGTGCCTTGCCCTTGCTTCCAGGAGCTGGACATGTCTCCTGGGGACCCCAAGTGGCTGGATGTGATTGAGCGTGACCTGCACCGGCAGTTCCCTTTCCATGAGATGTTTGTGTCCCGAGGGGGCCATGGGTAAGCAGGCTGGCCCTTGTGGGCTAGAAGGGGCTCTGTGCTCTGGCCCTCACAGGACAGTAGGTGCAGTGAGTGTGGGTGTCTCTCGGGAGCCTGGGAGCTGGGCGCCCGAAGCTCTGCTCTGACAGTCAGGGTTCTGTTTATACGTCCTTAAAATATTCACAACATTCAAAGAAGAGAGGGAAAACTTGAAATTCCAGCACCCAGAGACTAGTGAACACCTCGGGTTAATGGTGTGACAGATCCCATGTCCTCACCACAGTGCTCTGTGTGCATCGTGTGCACACACACACCCTTCCTTTCCTGAGCAGGTGATGTCACCTCCCCATGGAGGTGGGTGGTGGCAGAGGAGTTGGGATTGATGGATCCAAGTCAGACCGGGCTTTTGGTCCCAGCCTCACCATTTTTCTTAGCGGCCCTTGGGAAAGTGACTTCCTCGCCCCTCAGTTTCCTCATCTATGGACAGGTTGTAATGACAGGACCTGTCAGGAGTTGGAGAAGTCAGTGAGGCCCTCAGATGCTTTGTGCTCAGCTCAGCACCTGTCTCAGAGCATGGTGACATGGCAGCTGTTGCTTAAGTGACCTTTCCTCACTAGGAGGTGACATAATGTACAACTCAGCTGAGTCTTGAATAACGAGCCTAGGGTTATCCAGCCGTACTGAGATGGGACACTTGCCCACACACGTCTTCCCAGAGCCAGGGTCATCCCTTAGAGTTTCCAGGACCCTTGTCCCTTCCCAGGCCTCCTTACCTGGCCTTCCCTACCTGCCCCCAGGAAGGCCCTGTCCTGAGATGGGACTGAGCAGGCCCTACCGCAGCAGAGGGCTGCTTCAGTACTAGGACAGCGTGGCCTGCCAGGAGTCCCCTCTCTCAGCCCCTAATATGTGCCTTGCCCTTGCTTCCAGGAGCTGGACATGTCTCCTGGGGACCCCAAGTGGCTGGATGTGATTGAGCGTGACCTGCACCGGCAGTTCCCTTTCCATGAGATGTTTGTGTCCCGAGGGGGCCATGGGTAAGCAGGCTGGCCCTTGTGGGCTAGAAGGGGCTCTGTGCTCTGGCCCTCACAGGACAGTAGGTGCAGTGAGTGTGGGTGTCTCTCGGGAGCCTGGGAGCTGGGCGCCCGAAGCTCTGCTCTGACAGTCAGGGTTCTGTTCGCTGGTGTGGTCCAGTGGGTTCTCCTTTCCCTCTGGAAAAGCCTTGTTACCCAGAGTGCTAGAGCTTGCCCAGGCTCTCTTCTGGAAACAGGCTTTGCTGGGGAGACAGAGGGTTAGAATCAGTTGTTTAGGCAGATGGTATCCAGGAAGGGAGAGATGACATGGGCAAGACAGAGGCCTGGGGCCACAGTGGCCTGGCCACGGGACCACAGTAAGCAAGCAAGGTGCTCCCACGTCCGGCCCCTGACACATCCTTCCTGGCCCCGCCCCTGCTTTTTCTTTGAGCTTCTGCTCCTGTCTGTCGGGGGGACCCCTCCCTGCACTCCTCCTCTGACCCAAGTGCAGTAGTGGGAGACTGACCCTGGTTGCCACAAGCAAATCCCCTCCCTTCTCCAGGGCAGTGGTGAGCAGAGTCACAGTTGTCATCACTGCCTCACTGGCCTCTCCACAGCCAGCAGGACCTGTTCCGTGTGCTGAAGGCCTACACGCTCTACCGGCCCGAGGAGGGCTACTGCCAGGCCCAGGCGCCCATTGCCGCTGTCCTGCTCATGCACATGCCGGCTGAGGTAAATGCCAGGCCCCAGTGGGTGGACCAGCAGATGGCCCCCACAGCAAGGCCTCACGTCCCTCTCGTCCACAGCAAGCCTTCTGGTGCCTGGTACAGATCTGTGAGAAGTACCTGCCCGGCTACTACAGCGAGAAACTGGTGAGTACACGTCTGGCCTGGGACCCCTCCTGCAGGCATCACAGCTTCCAAGCCGCCTCCATCTCTGCCTCCAGCTGCTCTGGCCCTGGCTGGGCTCGAAGGTCCTCCCGGGGACCAAATTCCTGCCGCGGCCTTGCATAGGCTTAAACCTCTACCTGGATACTGTTCTCCCCTCCTGCCCTGGAAAACTCCTCTCTCTCAGCTTTCAGTCTGGGGAGCTTCCCTTGACCTCAACAGGCGGGACCCTCTGACACGTGCCATCCCTGCATGTCCTGGGCACTCAGCCCCCGCCCCCACCCCGGTCTCTGTGTGCTGGGACCTGTTTTCACCATGAGGAGCGCCCGCTGTGTCTGGTCTGCTCATTGTTGTGTCCCAGCAGTCAGAGGCTGGCCTGCCCCAGCCACAGAATGAATGGCTCCCATGGGCCAAGGTCATGTGGCCTCACTGTCCTCCCAGGAGGCGATCCAGTTGGACGGGGAGATCCTCTTCTCGCTGCTGCAGAAGGTGTCACCTGTGGCTCACAAGCACCTCAGCCGGCAGAAGATCGACCCGCTGCTCTACATGACGGAGTGGTTCATGTGTGCCTTCGCCCGCACCCTGCCCTGGAGCTCCGTGCTGCGCGTCTGGGACATGTTCTTCTGTGAAGGTACCGAGCTGGGCCAGGGGCAGTGGCCAAACCCCCTCGAGGCTGCCTTGCACTCACTGCCTGCCCTCCCTAACAGGAGTCAAGATCATCTTCCGGGTGGGGCTGGTGCTACTGAAGCATGCGCTGGGCTCCCCTGACAAGCTCAAGGCCTGCCAGGGCCAGTACGAGACGATCGAGCGACTGCGCAGCCTCAGCCCCAAGATCATGCAGGAGGCCTTCCTGGTCCAGGAGGTGCGGCCACACCTGCCCCTCCCCCTGGGAGGGAGGGGGAGACACTGGGGTCCCCAAGGGTGGGTCACCATGCCAGGCCTGCTGGTCAGCAGCCGAGGATGGTGGGAATGGACCTCACGCCCCTGCCCCAGCCGGGGACCGGGGAGCAGGGAGGCTGAGGATCTCAGGACCTTCCTTATCTGAGCTGCTCCGGAATGAAAAAGAGCTGCCACCCCTATGTACCCCTCTTCCTCCCGCGTGCACGGCCTTGGCGTCACTCTCCCTTTTATCTTTCTTTGTGGATACCCGTCTCTCAGGAGCAGTAATGAGGTGACACATGCATGGCAGCTTCTCTGGGGTGAGGCTGGGGCCAGGCTGGGGCGGGGCCGGTGCCAGTGCGTTTGGCATGAGAGCAGTGGCTCGTTTTCACACGCTTCTTGCACCAGCTGCTGAGGGCTGTGGCACTGTCCCTGTTTTACACCGAGGAAGTGGAGGTTACAAAGTGACCCCCCCCAAAGTCACCCAGCTAGGAAGTAGAGTTGGCTATGGGCCTAGGCAGCCGCTGCCCTGCCATGTGGGCACACGTGGGCAGAGGGCAGGCTTTGCTGTCTGGGCCGTGCCCCTCCCACCCCATAGTTGGGCAGGTGGACTTGCGAGTGGTGGGCAGCATTCTCCTCTGAGGCAGTGGACTTTGAGTGGCCGGCTCACCTGGCACTCAGCACTGGGGCTTGTGACCACAGCTAGGGACCAGAACCCCATCCTTCCTGGGCAGCCTTTAGTGGCCAGGGCTGGGGGATACCAAGGAGAATGGGGTCCAGGCTGGGAGGCAGATGGGGAAGGTCCCTCCCCTGGTGCCCACCTGCCCCTCGCTGCTCCTGCAGGTCGTAGAGTTGCCCGTGACGGAGCGCCAGATCGAGCGCGAGCACCTCATCCAGCTACGACGCTGGCAGGAGACCCGCGGTGAGCTGCAGTGCCGCTCCCCACCCCGGCTGCATGGTGCCAAGGCCATCCTGGAGGCGGAGCCCGGCCCGAGGCCTGCCCTGCAACCTTCGCCATCCATCCGCCTGCCCCCAGATGCTCCCCTCCCTGTTTCCAAAGCCAAGGCCAAGCCGCCCAAGCAGGTCCAGAAGGAACAGCGGAAGCCCTCGAAGGCGAGTGGGCAGCCGGACCAGCCCCTGACCCCCAATCAAGCTGCAGTGGTGACCGCTGCAGGAGATGCATGTCCCCCACAGGATGTGCCCTCAGAGGACCCAGCCCCCCAGGACTTGACTTCCCAGGACTCAGCCCACCACCACTCCCGGGAGAGCCTGACATCCCAGGAGAGTGAGGACACCTACTTGTAACCTCGGCGGCTCAGGCCTCCGGACGGGGTCTCCACACACCTACACGGTTCATGGACAGACACTCCAGGGCCTGCCTACCCTCTGAGGCGCAGATGCCCGGTCTGGGCCCGGGGTAGTCTGGCTGGCCCAGAGCAGACTCTGCCTGAGCCTCCTTATTTATTTTCTCTAGAGTGGAGCTGGGGCTGGCCCAGCCAGGGTGGGCCCAGAGGTGGGGCCTCGCTCAGCCCCCTCCTCCTGGGGGTGCTCCCCAGTGCTAGGGCGCTGGCGTGAGGGCAGAGGGAGGGCGGCTCTTTGTGTAAAATAGAAACGTGGTTTTGTACAGATATAAACAGGCTTGTGTAGAGGGCCAGAGTGTGGCTAGGGACCAGGAAGGGATCCATCTGGGGCTCCGCACCTCTTCTCCACACCTCTGGGCCCCCCACCCCGGGTCCCAGCCCAGTGTTAGAGCCTCTCTGAGAGGTACTTTGCCAGAGGAGATGTGAGTGCAGGGCCAGTCCCTGTCCTTGGTCCCCATGTGGTCCATCTTCTGCCATGGGCCTCGGTCTCCCCCATATGGAGGGGGGGGTGCTTCCTAAGGAGGTAGTTTTCAGGATTTCCTCCTCTGAGGCCTGGTCTCGTTGCCTCTCCCTGCCCCAGTAAGATTCGGAGTGACCGCTTGGGTTGGAGGGGTGAAGGGACTGTGAATGTTTTCGTGTGCTCAGCCCAGGCCTCCACTGGAGGCAGAAGAGAGGGGAGAAGTCTGGGTCCCAGAATAAATGCCACCTCTGCTGTCTGGGCACTTGCCGTGTCCCATGCCTGGTCAGGTCGTCTGTTATCCCCGTGTTGAGCCAGACCCCTCACTCAGCCCGTCCTGACCAGGGTTCCAGGTGACCTGACCCTGCGATGGAGGACCCAGGCAGGCGCCATGGTCACAACCTGATGACTGGCGAGAGTGAGGACACGGTGTCCCTGGGAGAGGCCCCCCTTCTGCTGAGGAAGCAGCTTTTCCAGTCAAACAATAGTGGCTGTTCCTGGCAGGGGACCAAGCTGGGCCAGGCGGTGGGGGAGGGCGCTGGGGAGGGAGGAGCGGAGCCTTCCCGGGAGCTTTCAGCCTTCGTCTGGGCCTAGAACATCTTGTTCTGGTACAGACAGGGATACTGAGGCCTGGGGAGGTGAAAGGTCACCCAAGACAATCAGGGCAGGCACCCACTTCCTGCCTGCGGCCTCGTATCCCTGGGTCTCCCATCCCATCTGCACCTGCACTGATGCGGTGGGCTCAGCCTTTTGGGAGCCCTCCTCCCTCCCCCTGTCCTCCATGGGCCGGATGGGATGTGGCAGCGCAATGTTCCACAGGAATCGGCCAAGCCCGAGTCCAGGGAGGAGGCTTAGCACTGCTCCTGGCTGCCTGTGGTGGGAGGCTCCAGAACCAGCAGAGGGCCTGCCCAGGCCTGCTGGGTCCCAATCCCCCAAGGTCTGCTTGAATCTACTTGCTCCAAAGCCTCTGAGGCCTGAGAATGCTCTGGCCAGACATGGGCCCCCTGAAACAGGCTTGGCCTTGCTAGGGAGCTAACCTGGGCGTGCCAAAGCCTGCTCGGCCTTGGGGTCTTCTCATCCTGGCAGAGGCCTGATAAGATCTGGGGTGTCTGCCAGTGCTGGAGGCTTCCCTGGGTCCGAAGCAAGTTTAGATGTGCTCAGGTCGGGTTGGGTTCTGCTAATGGCCACAGACTTTGGGGAGGCCTTAGCAGGGCTCAGGTCTCTTCCCTGAGATCTGCTTACCCAGGGAGCCTCAACTGCATGGGCGTGCCCCCCAAAGTCTGAACCCTGACATTCCTGGCCCAGTCGCTGGTGGAATTGATCTGTATTAAGGGAGCTCAAGCCTTAGGCCTGGGCCGCCTTCAGCCCCTACCTCCCAGTATGGTGATCAGACGCGGGGGCGGACGAGAACTCTCCTAGTCTCTGTGCCCCGGATGGAAGCC
The DNA here is from genome assembly GCF_000334495.1 of Tupaia belangeri chinensis. Lineage (NCBI taxonomy): Eukaryota > Metazoa > Chordata > Mammalia > Scandentia > Tupaiidae > Tupaia > Tupaia belangeri. The sequence continues at coordinate 5,386,275 of NW_006159701.1, read as the reverse complement.
TTCCGCGCTGACAGTTGGGTGAGGAACAGGTGGGGCCACTCACACAGCAGGGAGGGGTATGAAATGGACCGCTGCCGATCTGGGCAGCTCCTGCCCCGGAGACAGGGACTTTTATACCGCCACCCAAACCGCCTCCTGCAGAGCCTTGGGAGGAAGAGAGAAGTTCGGCACCAGGGACGCCACTGGGAGCCACGCACAGGGTCGCCCAGGCTGCACAGAGGACCTCTGCCCCTCCACGCTCCAGGGGCTGGGAGCAGCGTTCTGGTTCCGGCCGATCTCTCTTCCAGTCAGTACCCAGGTCTAGGGCAGTAAGACCGCAAAGCCTCGCTGCCTCCAGGCACTTCCAGCCCCACCTCCGAGGGCGTCCTGCGGAAAGGGCGGGGCCCAGGGCGGAGCCCAGGGCGGGGGCGGAGCCCAGGACGGGGGCGCGGCAGAGGCGGGGCCTGGAAAACCGAGAGGGTGGGGACAGGCGTCATCCCGAGCCAGTGCTCAGGGGCGTGGCCACCCCGGATGGGCCGCGCGTCCGCAAGGGGTGCGGGTCCTCGGCGTAGCGGACGGCGTGGACGCCTCGGTGCAGCGGCCCCTTTAAGTCCGGGCGCCACCCCGCGCCCCGCCTCCCGCGCGGCCTGGGTCTAGCTGGTGGCGGGGTCCGGTCCGCGCGAGCCGCGATGGAGCTGCACATCCTAGAGCACCGGGTGCGGGTGCTGAGCCTCGCCCGCCCGGGTCTCTGGCTCTACACCCACCCGCTCATCAAGCTGCTCTTCCTGGCCGCAGCCGGTGCGCGCCTGGGTTCGGGGGCGCAGATGGGGTTAGGGACTCAGCCGTCGCTCCGGACCAGGGTCGGAGGATTAGGACCGCCGCGAGGCGGGCGGGAGCGGGTGGGTAGGGCTTGCCGACTCCGGCCGCCATCCGGCCTGAGCCTGTCCTCCCTGGGACCGCCGCCTATCCGGCCGGTACAGCCCCCTCCCAGGACCGGTCAAGGCGAAAAGAGCTGGCGTGGGCCGTGCTTAACTCCGCGTGTCCGGTGGGGACATAGCTACCTGGTCCCCGCGGGGAGCTCCTTCCAGACGCCTCCTGTCAGGTCAGACGGGCTGGCCCGGGGGCCCAAGGTCCACCACCCTTGCCGTAGCGGCGGGCGTGAGCCTCTCCTCTCTCCCAGGCTGGAGGGGCAGGGGGCTCCGGGCGGGCTGGGGAGTGGAAAACAGTCCGTGATCCGCGGAGGTGAGACGCACGCCCCATTCTGGGGAGGAAATCCGACGCCAGAGGTGGGCAGGAAGGCACTCAGCAGGGGGTCTTTCAGGGGCGGAAGGAGCGAAGTCCACCCGTCCCGCCCCAGTTCTCCACCCCAGGCTGAAGATGCTTCCCCCCTCCCACCCAACTAGGTGCAAGTTCTTCAGCCTGACCGAGACCCCGGAGGATTACACGCTCATGGTGGACGAGGAGGGTTTTAAAGGTGGGGGCTGGTGGGAGGGAGAGCATGGGAGGGGCTTGTGGCGCTCCCCTCTGTGCAATATTCTCACCCCAGGCCTAGGCCACTGTCCCAGAAGCCGGGGCCTTAAAGGCAGTTGGATCTGGGTTCTAATTCTCTGCCATTCCCTGGCTGTGTACCCTTGAGCAAATCACTTCCCCTCTCTGAGCTGTGTACTCTTACGTAAAATGGGTGTAGTTACGGTTCTGATCTAATAGGTCCCATAAGAACTTTATAAACTTAAAATCACAAGGGGGGCTGTGTGTAAGGCAGGGGCACTTCGCAGTCAGGCCAGCAGCAGGAGTCTGAGTTAGATAGTTCCTGGTAAGGGTCAGGGGTTCTTGGGCTGTAACCTCAGAGGCATTATTTCCTCCTGGACTTGTCTCCTGGTGCAGGTCACCTCCCCCACTGCAGGTCTGGGAACTCCAGGAGTCTTGAGGGTGAGGAAGGAATGTGGGAGTCATCCCAGGGCAGGATCCCGGAGGGAGATGGGGGGCCTCCTGGCTGTGATTGGGTGAACAGCAGCCATCCCAACCCTGGGCCCTGCTCAGAACTGGATACCAGCCTGGTCCCTCCCTGGCCCTAGAGCTGAGTCCTGGCTCCTCCTGCAGGCCTGGTGCGTCCCTACAGAAAGGGGGTCTCAGGTCAGCCCTTGGAGCCTGGCGCTCCCTCTTTACTCCACCCAGGCCTTAGGTTCCCTGTTAATATAGTCAGAAAGTCTGGGTCTGCAATAGGGAAAGGCCGTTCCTCCAGCCCCTTCCTAGCTAACCTGGTCTGCTGGTGCCCTCTGGTGGTGCCACGTGGTATAAAGCCTGTTAGCTCACAGAACACTGCCACGAGGTGGATACTGTCATCCCATTTTACAGATGAGACCGAGACTTGAATCACTTGCCCTTCATCACACACCAAGTAAATGGCAAAGCTGGGATTTGAACCCAGATCTGAGACTGGAGCTCTGGTCTTAACTGGGAGGTTTCCATTCCCAGCAGGCCAGCCCCAAAGCACTGCTCAGTCTGCATACCCATGTCTGCAGGGGCGAAGATAGCCCTGGTCTCTAGACCCACACTTACCTTGGTAGAGCCCTCCAAGGCGGACAGGGAAACTGAGGCTTGCAGAGGGGCAGGGGCCCGTTCTGCAGGCCTTGACCAGTCCTGTGTTCCCGCCCACAGAGCTGCCCTCATCCGAGTTCCTGCAAGTGGCGGAGGCCACGTGGCTGGTGCTGAATGTGTCCTCTCACAGTGGGACTGCAGTGCAGGCCGCAGGGGTCACCAAGATCGCCCGGTCGGTCATCACGCCTCTGGCGGAGCACCACGTGTCGGTGCTGATGCTGTCCACGTATCAGACGGACTTCATCCTGGTGAGTGTCCTGCAGGTGCAGGGCACAGGCAGGGTGGGCATGGCTGCCTGGCAGCCCTCGAGATGTGCCATCTACCTGGCCCAGGTGCGGGAGCAGGACCTGTCGGTGGTCATCCACACGCTGGCCCAGGAGTTCGACATTTACCGCGAGGTGGGCGGGGAGCCGGTGCCAGTTGTCAGGGATGAGTCCAGCAACGGCTTTCCCCGCGCCCAGCATGGTGAGGGCCGCCCCTGACCTCCAACCTCGGGAAGACGAGGCGTCTCTGCCCTCAGGGGCCCTTCCCTGGGCGGCGGGTAGGTCTGCGGATGTGGGGAGGCCCGCTGACCCTGGGGAGGCGGGGCTCAAGGACTGAGTCTGGTTCCTGGAGAGCAGGAGCTGCACCCGTCCAGGCTCTTCCCTGACCAGCCACCAGGGGGCGCCCCAGCCCGCAGCCGCTCTCACCGGCCACCCGGTTCCCAAGCAGGGCCCAGCCCCACGGTGCATCCCATCCAGAGCCCTCAGAACCGCTTCTGTGTCCTCACGGTGGACCCTGAGAGGCTGCCGGCCATCGCTACCACCCTCATTGATGTCCTCTTCTACTCGCACAGGTGGGCCTCGCGTGCCCCTCATCTGTGTCCTCTGCACTGTCCCACCCCTTCCTCTCTCTCTATTTACTCAGCCCTCTTCCCTGGCCCTTGGGTGGGATTCCAGGCAGCCTGTGACACTCACATGCCCTTCACTGATGTTTGGGAATGTCCATCCTCAAAGCTAGGATCCACCTACCCCTGAGCTCTGCCCTGGCCTAGGCGGGGCTCGCTGTTCTCCCCAACCCCACCTGCACCTTTAGGCGGTCAGTGCCCTCAGACGGGAGGCCCCACCCATGCGGTGGGCTGCAGACCTGGCACGGCCCCCAACCTCCCTTCCCTCCCCAGCGCCCCCAAGGAGGCAGCCTCTGGCAGCTCTGAATCCAGCTGCATCCCGTTCTTTGCCTTCTCGCTCATCGAGGGCTACATCTCCATCGTCATGGACGCTGAGACGCAGAAAAAGTATGTGACCCTTGACCTCGGGTGGGCCACAGACCCTAAGCTGGCCCCAGGGAGAGAGGAGGTCAGCGGGAGGCCTGCATTGGGATTCACGGTGGGCAGGGGCAGGTGAGGGTGCCCTGCCCACTGCCCGCCTGCCCCCTCCCCAGGTTCCCCAGTGACCTCCTGCTGACCAGCTCCTCGGGGGAGCTGTGGAGGATGGTGCGCATCGGGGGACAGCCCCTGGGCTTCGGTGAGGGCCGTGCCTGTGGAGGGGTGGGGAGGGCCTGTGGGGTGACCGGGGTGAGCCACATGTACCTCCTCCACGCAGATGAGTGTGGGATCGTGGCCCAGATCGCCGGCCCCCTGGCGGCCGCTGACATCTCTGCCTACTACATCAGCACCTTCAACTTCGACCACGCCCTGGTGAGCTCCAGGGCCAGGGCGCCCCTGGAGGGAGACTGAGGCCCTGAGGGATGGGGGCAGGAGGTAGTCCCGGCTGGGCCAGGACATTGGGGCAGCCCCGGGCAGCTTCAGCCCTGACCGCGCCTGCCTGCCCGCAGGTGCCTGAGGATGGCATCGGCAGTGTCATCGAGGCTCTCCAGCGACGGCAGGAGGGCCTGGCCTCCTGAGGCCCTCACGGTCTCCCTTCGCCCCTGGGCTTCCGGAGACTTCTCTAAGCTATTTCCTCAAGCTCTGGGATGAGCCCCACTCTTGCTGGGTCCCCTCATTCCCATCTGTGTATTAAGCTGCGCACAGGCACCGGCTCTCACACGGATGGGTGCACCCTCAGGTGCTTCCCGGCCACGTGTCGGCCCACATGGGGCACCGCGGTGCCGGGGTGCGAGCCCCCAGCCCGTCACTCCCTCGTGGCCTCGGCGTTTGCACAGTCCCTGCCTGAGGCCCAAGCCACCCCCTCCTTGGCCCCAGGGTGGCCGCCACCCCCTACCCAGGGCCATGATCTCCGTTCTGCTCCTGGCTGGGCAGCCTTCTCCAGCCAGGTGAGTCGACAGTGCCTCCCCCTCCTGGGGCCTCCAAGAAAAGTATTTTTGCATCTCTCTCTTTTTTTATCAACTGTTTAAATAAAGACTGACTTTATAGTGACCAGGCTGGCTGTGGTCTCTGGGGATCTCTAGGCTGTATCTCAGCCATGGCGCCACCTCCTGGCTGCTCTGCGTAGCTGGCTCTGGGCGGGCGCACCTCCCTTCTCCACACCTGGCTCGAGTCTCGCAGGGGATCTGGGCAGTGCAGGATCCTCACCGTTTTCCAGGTGATGCAAAGCTTTGGGAACTGATGGGACTTAGCCCACCTCTCCTGAGTCCCAGCTGGGGCTGCTTGTCTCTTCTTCCTCGCTGCTTCTAGAATAGCCTGGATGGTTCTGTACATGGGCAGAGACTCCCAGGCCCTCCTGCCTGAGGGTCCCTAGGTCCCTGGCTGCTGTGACCCCCATCCAGGAGGGTCTGAAAGGACCTTCTGTCGAGGCTGCGTCGACTTTCTTCTGGGCCTTGCCTGAGTTCCGGCTGTCTCTTGTTGGCTAAGAGATGGGTCCCTTCCTGCCACCAGGCCTGTCCCAAGGAAGTGGTGAGAGGACAACCTGCCCACTAAGCTTCTCCCTGCTGGGGTACGGGCCAAGGGCCTGCCGGCCGCCTGGGGCCCACTCTGACCTCAAGCTCTGCAGCCGGGGCACATCTGGGCCTGGCTTTTCCTGTCACAGGCCTGCTTCCCTGCTCGGTGAGGCTGGGATTCCAGGGGGGCCCCACACATGCTCTGGGGAGATTATCGGGTGCCCTCAGCCCAGGCCCGCCCGCACTTGAGAAGGGAAGGAGGGTGTGACTTCTGTGTACTCGAGGTCAAGTCGGCTCCCGGGAAAGCCAGAACAGGGCCAGGCCTCTGGCATTGTGCCCGCCCCGTCCCTGGGGGCCAGGAGGGCTGGGGCCTCCCGCTGCAGATCAGAGCTGCTGAGAGCACAGCCCCAGGCAGGTGAGTGAGCGGCAGGGGACCACGGCCAGCCCCTGTCCTTCTGCCTCAGTTTCCTCACGCCTGTGGCGACCTAGAAGGGAGCCCTCGAGGAACCCCGGGAAAGGGGTATTTCCTTGGAGTTCTCCCAGGAACTCTCCCTGGAAGGCCCAGTGTGGACCCTGGCTCGGGGTGTCCTGGGCTTAAGGTAGGGGCTTCAGAACCGGGACCCTTGGGGTGGCCTGACCTGTCATTGAGAGGGCCTGGCCCATGTCCTGCTCAGAGGGGGTCCTGTCATTTGTCTGGGAGGTGCTGCCTGATTTGGGAGTTTCTGTCACTCTGGCTCTCCAAGGGCTTCAGGCCTCAGCCTGGTCCCTCAAATCAGGTCCAATTTGATCTTGGCTGGTTCTTCGGCCTGGCCTGGGTGAGTGGCTCCAGGCAGACCCTGCAGGCTGGTCTGACAGACCCAACCTGAGAGCAGCGTGCCCACATCTCCGGAGTGTTCGCGTGTGGGTTTTAGCTCCCAGGGCAGGAGGTCCTTAGGGTCACCGGGCCAGCTCTTAGCCTCCAGCAGGTTCAGAGAGGGAGTGCTGCTTTGGGAGTGTAGAGACCCTGAGACCCTCCTGGGGTCGGGTGACAGAGTTGAGTGGGACGTGCCTTCCAAGGCCGTGACCCTGGACCTCACATGCAGTGACTCTCTGGGTCAGGTCGGACAGACGGGGCCTTGAGCTCTCCGAGGCTGCGGTGGGGCCAGGCTCCTAGGACAGAGGAAGCCAGTCTGGTCAGCCTGGGCCTGGGGTCGGGCTCAGCATGGGCCACTCAGAACCGGGGCTGGGGGTACTCCCAGGATGGAGCCATGTCCTGAGCCTCCCGCCCTGTGAGCCCCAGCTCACCTGCCCTCAGCACAGGCCCAGGAGCCTCAAGGCTCATCCCCATGAAGATGGAGGCTGGCTGCCCAGGGAGGGCCCTGCCACGGTCCCTCTGGGAGCATCCAGCACCTTCTTCGAGAATATGGGCCTGGGGGTGGGACAGGAGAAGTGGAAACCTCAGCCAGGGAGTTGGTGGCTCACGCCCACCCTTTCTGGTCTTCATGCCGATACTGAGGAAGTGACCTAAGTCCCCAGAGACGTCGGAGCAGAAGTTCGGGGCTCCAAGTCCTCGTCCTCGTCTCCATCCCCGCAGGGCAGGGCTTCCAGCCTCACGCATGCCGAGCGCGCACGGCTGGCTTCCTGGGCCTCTGCAGAGGTGAGGGAAGACGCACACCCTCCTGGTTCCTCAGGATCCTGTCGGGTGGAAGGGCCTTGGTGGGAGGCAGGGGCGGGAGGACAGTGACCCCAGCTGGAAGCTGCTGTCCTCGTTCGCCTGGGGGCTTTTGTGCAGCGGGTGTGCTTTTGATTCACGTGGACACGAGCAGACTCAGTGCACTCTCTTGCGATCCTCCTTACACAGGTGGAAATGCAGCACAGAGAGGTCAGGCGATGTGGCTAAGATCACTCAGCTGGTATGGCAAAGCCAGAATTCCCAGTGTGCCCACAGGAGCCCAAGGAGTTTCCCCGGGGGAAGAGGCACTTTAGTTGAACTCTGAGGGACAGATGGGATTTTGCAAGATCCCTTGCAATCCCAGCTGTCTGCGTCGGTGGCCTGGTGTCTGCTGCCGGTGGCAACGGGTGCGTGGGCAGGCACGCGAGGCCAGGCTCTGGCTCCTCCCTGACCCTGGGCTGGGTAGGGTGTGTGCGTTGGGCAATGGCTGTGGTTTGTGTGTCACTTTCCCAGGCGGGTCCTGCTGCTGGGGGACCAAGGCTGCCTTTTTATTTTGTTATTATTTATTTTTAATTTACTATAGGACATGTGTGCTCACCAGAGAAAGAGGGAGAGAATGTGAGAAAGCAAGCTGCCAGGTTTGATACTTGAACCACAGTTGGTCGTGTGCGAGTCCAGTGCCCTAACCACACCATCTGCTGGTCCCAAGGCTGCCTCTTATGGGGAGTGGCTGAGCCTCCTCCTCGATAGGGTGGGGGTCATGGTGCCTGTGGGTGTGTGAGTGTGTGTGTTGTGTGGGTGTCTGCAGCGTGGGTGTGTGAGTGTGTGTGTACCTCAGGGGTGTCTGCCACATGGGTGTCTGCAGTGTGGGTGTGTGAGTGTGTGTGTTGTGTGGAGTATCTGCAGTGTGGGTGTCTGCAGCGTGGGTGTGTGAGTGTGTGTATTGCGTGGGTGTCAGCAGCATGGGGTGTGTGTGTGTATGTTGCGTGGGTGTCAGCAGCATGGGTGTGTGTGTGTGTGTGTGTGGCGTGTGTGTCTGCAGTGTGGGTGTCAGCGTGGGTGTGTGGGTGTGTGTGTTGCGTGGAGTGTCTGCAGCGTGAGTGTCAGCAGCATGGGTGTGTGTGTGTGTGTGTGTGTGCTGCGTGGGTGTCTGCAGTGTGGGTGTGTGAGTGTGTGTGTTGTGTGGAGTATCTGCAGTGTGGGTGTCTGCAGCGTGGGTGTGTGAGTGTGTGTGTTGCGTGGGTGTCAGCAGCGTGGGTGTGTGGGTGTGTGTACCTCAGGGGTGTCTGCCGCATGGGTATCAGCAGTGTGGGTGTGTGGGTGTGTGTGTTGCGTGGAGTATCTGCAGCGTGGGTGTCAGCAGCATGGGTGTGTGTGTGTGTGTGTGCTGCATGGGTGTCAGCAGCATGGGTGTGTGTGTATGTGTGTTGCGTGGGTGTCAGCAGCATTGGGGGGTGGGTGTGTGTGTTGCGTGGGTGTCAGCAG
>NW_006159701.1:5362569-5377646 GCF_000334495.1 Tupaia belangeri chinensis | reverse complement strand
TGGCTTCAGGGTGGGTGTGTGTGTGTGTGTGTGTGCTGCGTGGGTGTCAGCAGCATGGGTGTGTGGGTGTGTGTACTGCAGGGGTGTCTGCAGCATGGGTGTCAGCAGCATGGGTATGTGGGTGTGTGTGTTGCGTGGGTGTCTGCAGTGTGGGTGTCAGCAGCGTGGGTATGTGGGTGTGTGTGTTGCGTGGGTGTCTGCAGTGTGGGTGTCAGCAGCGTGGGTGTGTGGGTGTGTGTGCTGTGTGGGTGTGCTGTGTGGGTGTCTGCAGCGTGGGTGTGTGGGTGTGTGGGTGTGTGTGTGTGCTGTGTGGGTGTCTGCAGCATGGGTGTGCAGCCCGGGTGTGGACCGCATTGCACTTGCAGTCGGTGCATGCCATGGCAGGCTTGTGTGTGTATTTCTAGAGACAAATCTTTGTGCGGGAAAGTGCGTGGTTGTGTGCATGTGACAGTTCACACGTGTGTAGCAGTGCGTGTCCTGGTGTAGCTATGGACTCAGGCCTCCGGGTTGGTCTGGATGTCTGTGACTATCGGCATCTGATGACATATGAACCGCGGGCCGGGCCCTGTCTGCCTGTGTGTGCGTGTGTGCACGTGCGCAGTTGGGGATCTGTGTTTCGGTATGTCTGTTTCTGTGTGTGACGGACCAGTTTCTTCTGTTCATGAGGATGTGTGCACGTGTGGGCATCGTTCGGGTTTCTGTGCTCACATGTGGGCCTGTGAGTTCCCGCCTATTCCCCTTCCCTGCAGCCACCTCCACTCAGGCCCCTGCCTCTCCCAGAACGGGGTCCGGTTCGCTGCCACACTGCCATCCTCCTCGAGACCGGTCCTGCTCCCAGAGCCCAGCTCCCCTGCAGTCACCAGGGCTGTGCTGGTGTCCCTGGTCCCCAGCCCTTCACCCTGTCCTCCCTGGCTGCCTGAGCCCCTCAGCCTTGGCTTTCCCTCCTACCTCTCCACCCACTCCTCTGTCCCCATGCTGCCTGCGGCCCCGAGGAAGCCTACCCCGTGTCTGTCCCACTGCCTTGCCCAGGGAGACCCACCCCTGGCTCTTTAGCCCCAGGTTCCCCCCCAGCCCAGCACCCCACACAGCCTCACCTGTGCTGCTGCGCTAGACCTCCAATCCTGCACTCCAGTGCCTCGCCCAATGCTATGCTCATCCCAAGGGGGCCTTGACCCCCAAACCTGCATGAAGTCTTGACCCGAGCCCTTCTGGCCTTTGAAATTGAAAGTAGCCTTTTCTTTTTCTTTTAATTTGCCATAGGGCATGTGTGCTCACTGGAGAGAGACAGAGGGAGACATAGGGAAAATGAGAAATCACCCCCTGGAGGGATGACCCGCCATAGTCCCTTCTCCTCCAGTCTCCTTTGGGGATTCTTGGGCACTTGTGTACATGTGCATGATATGTTTTTCAAGCTGACAGACCCGGGCCTTGAATTGCGCAGTCGGCCTTGTGGGATCCAGCCACCTTAACCTCCTGGCTGGCCTGAAGGTAGCCTTTCCGAAGTCCACCAAGAAGAGGCCTTGAACAGATGCTAACCGGGCACTGGAACCAGGAGGACCACAGGAGGCCCCTCTGTCTTTCTCTTGTCCCCTCACAGCCTGACTCACTGCTGTTCAGCTCCCTGGGTCTTCCTGGGATTGCTGACCCTGAAGCTCTTCCTTTTAAGACAAGAACTTTTAGAAATCGGAATGAATGGAGCCGGCGAGAGGTGTGGTAGTTGGGGCCCTGGACTCCCACCTGGCCGACCACTGTTCGAGTCTCAGACCTGATGGCTTGAGAATCACACTGGGTGGATGTGTGTGTGTGACCAAAATCCTGACAGGAGAATGGAGGTGAAGGACCGCGGCCTGACCGTCCCCTCTGGAGGGTTCATTCTCACTTTCCCTCTGTATGTCTCTCTCCGGCAGGTGCACGCGCCCAGTGGCAAAAACCTGGAAGAGAAAAGGGATGAAGTTCAAATGAAGCTAACCATTTTTAAATGAGTAATTCCGTGGCATTTAGCACATTCTCGGGAGTACAACCACCCCCTGGATCTAGCTCCAAAATATTTTTCAAAGCTAATTTATTTATTTATTTATTCTGTGAGAGACAGCAGTAGGCAACCCCCTGCCCCCACCCCCGCCCTGCAGGGTCTTCCCACCATGATCGATCCTGGTCTCAGCCACCATGAGCATGCGTGTTTGGGCCCAGAACATACAGGGAGACCTTAGGACACAAACCTGGGATCTTCCCGAGGTGGCTTCAGCACCACGGGGCTAGCACTACCTCCTACTTCCAAAACATTTTAACACCCTGAAAGGAAACTCCTTACCCATTAAAGCAGTCATTCCCTATTCCTCTCTCCCCAGCCAGTGGTGGCCACCACCAGCCAACATTCTGTGTCTGGTTTACCTAACCTGGATATTTTATATAAACAGAATTATACCAAACGTGGTGTCTGGCCTCGGCTCCTTTGACTCGTGTGATGTTTCTGAGGCGTATTTGTGATGTAGCCTGTGTCAAGGCTTTGTTCCTTTTTTATGGCTGAATAATATTCCATCGTATGGATATACCCCAATCGGTTTGTTATCCATTGAAGGAAAACTGGCCTCTCCCCTTTCAGCATTTTAGCTCTGCCTTCTTAACTGGAAGTGCCCAACATTTGCACTTAATGCCATATTGTTTGGCTTTCTTTACATGTTCATCGACAGCGTGGCCTGGCCCCAGCCAGTCACACCCCCATCAACCATTGAATGGCCACCAGTAGCTAGTAGGCCCTTGCGTAGAGTGAACTTTTTTCTTTCTTTCTTTCTTTCTTTCTTTCTTTCTTTCTTTCTTTCTTTCTTTCTTTCTTTCTTTCTTTCTTTCTTTCTTTTTTTTCTTTCATGAGCATGAGAGAGGACAAAGCAAGAAAGAGAAGCCCCCTCAACAGGGTCTCACACCTCAATCCCCCTCGCCCCCAGCCTTCCCAGCCAGCCAGCATCATGGGCACTCCCACGTGCCCCGGAGTCGAACCCGTGATCCTCCTTACAGATCCCCTGCACTGCCAAGCCAGGCTGGATGGAGGGGGCGTTGACTGCCTTCTCACCGTCAGCACTGCAGGATTTGTTCTTTTTTCCAGATCAGGGTAAAAGCCCAGAGTTTCCCAAGGATAAAAAGGGGAAGAAGACAGCTCCAGGCGGTGACAGCATTCCTCGGTATCTTTCACAGAAGTGAGGGTAGGGGGGGAGGTGGGGGCTGGCTTTTTTCCATCACTCTCCAGGTGCCGACTCTGACCTGCGGCACTGCTTGTGCAGCCGCCCTGTCGAGGGAGGGCTCCGAGCCATCTTCCTCCCTCCTTGCCCCGCACACCTCCTGCTCCATCCTCAGGCTGGTACCCAGGAAGCTCTCCCAGCCCCGAGGGCCAGAACACCAGCTCAATGAGCAGAGAGGAGGCTGGTGCTGCTCCACCAGAGGCTGGGCGTGGCACGGTGGCTCGGCCTCCCCGGCTGTGCCCCTTGCTCTTGCTCACTGCCCGCCAGGCTGGGAAGGTGGCTTTCCACTGCGGCAGACCCTGCAGCCTCCCAGCACGAACCTGCTGCCACCGAGGGAGGAGAGCTTGCTGCGTCTTCCATCAGGCCCAGGGAAAGTTCTGATTGGGCTTGCTCCGGTGGAGGTGCATTGCAGGGCTCCTGGGTACTTCTCCTGTGCCCTGAAGTGAGAAGTGGGCAGGCTAATGAGTGGGTCTTTCAGACTCTATCCATGTGCCAGGTGTTGGCGTGTGTGTGTGCATGCACGATGTGTGTGTGTGTATGCATGGCGCGCGTGTGTGTATGCATGGCGCGTGTGTGTGCATGCACGGCGCGTGTGTGTGCATGCACGGAGCGTGTGTGTGCATGCACGGAGCGTGTGTGCATGCACAGCGTGCGTGCTTATTCACTCTGCAAAGCCTGGACGTGAAAAGGCGTTTCAAGCAAATTCACATGACTGTAAGCCTGTTCTTCCTGCTGCCTTATGTCCATCCTCCCCATCCCTACCTAGCCCAGCACCCAACACACAGCGGTACTTGCACACAGGCTGAGCGAGCAACTGAAGAGCCACCGGGATTTGTCCAATTGTTTTCGCAAAATGTAAGACAGTCTTCCTGCTTTTCTCTTAAAAAAAAAAAAAAAGAACTATTTTATTTCATTTTATTTATTATCATTATCATTCTTATTATATTTTAAAATTTGACTAGAGAAAGAGACTCGGGGGTGGAGTGAGGGACGGTGAGGGAGAATGAGGAAGCAAGCCACCAGGTCCAGGACTCAAACTGTGATCCACCATGTGGGAATCCAGCAGCTCAACCACCACGCCACCTGCTGGCCCCCAGATAGTCCCTTCTTGTAAAGACCAGCCCTATAGGAGGAACTCCTTCTTCTTTTTTTTTTTTTTTTTTTTTTTTAAATTTGCTATAGAACACATTTGTTTCTCAGAGAGAAAGAGAGAATGAGTGAGAAAGCACCCCCAGGGGGGTGGCCACATCACAATCTCTTCTCCATTTTCCTCTGGAGATTTTAGGCGTGAGCATATCTGGCTATTTTTTCAAGTCGCCAGGAGGGGACTTGAACCTGCAGTCGGTCATATGGGATCCAACCACCTTAGCCACCACACCACTGAAATGAATCCTTTTTTTTCTTTTTAAGAATTAGTTTATTTAAATTATCATCATTATTATTTGTTTAATTGGACCAGAGAAAGAGAGAAAGGGAAATTAGGAAAGAAGCCTCCAGGTCCGGAACTCGAACCGTGGTCGGCCACGTGGGAGTCCAGTGCTCCAACCACCCCACCACCTTCTGGCCCCTGAAGTGAATTCTTTAAAGGAAGCATGAGAAGTGCTTTGGCTTTTTTTTTAGTTTGTTTTCCAAGGAAGTGTTGAAATCTGCAGTGGGTGAAAGAGCAGATTTTGAACTCACTTTAAAAACACGTTGTAAAGAAGACAGTCAGCATCTTTCAATGAAGACTGCTCAGAAACGCCATCACATGCTTTCATGTTTTGTGAATGGTAGAATTCTGATTTCCTCAGGAAAGGGAACCAGGAAAAACACACGGGAAAGGCTTTGAGAGACCCTGGTTCTGCTAGGCAGCAAGGTGACCCTGTTCTTCTAGAGGCCTGGCTGCCGATGGACCAGGTATGGGGCATCTGGGCCATGCAACCTAGGAGCCACAGTCTGGGTTTCCTGGGGTCTCTGCAAATGGCCATACCTATATAGCCTTGCAAAGATTTCTTTCTTTCTTTCTTTTTTTTTTTTTTTTCCAGAGAGGTTTTTGCTATAGGGTGTGTGCGCTTGCCAGACAGACAGAGAGAGACAGAGAGACAGAAAGCAAGAAATCACACCCCAGGGGGGATGGCCACGCTGCAATCCCTTCTCCTCCATTCTCCATTCTTCTCTCAGGATCTTGGGCACGCACGCACACACACACAGTGTGAGTGTTAAGCCACGGGGTCTGGACGCAAACTGCGGTCGACTACATGGGAGTCCAGAGACATAGCCATTACGCTAACTGCTGGTCCCAGCCTTGCAAAGATTTCTTGAGCACCTGCTACATTTCAGGGTCTTTGCTGTGGCCGCAGTACGCACCCTCTTGGAATTTGCAGTCTTGCTGGGAGCCAAGCCATTCCTGTAAAAACGCACCCCTTGAAGAATGCCACGCAGAGGATGCATGGTACTCTGGGGGGGTCTCGGCAGTGGGGATCAGCCTGGGGTCAGCCTGAGAGGCCTTCTCTGAAAAGATGAAGCTTGGATTGGACGTTTTTCTGAAAGAATGTGTCCATGATAGTGTGTGAGCATGTGAGAGGGAGAGGGAGAGGGAGGGAGGGAAGAGCACCCTCCACAAGGCCTGGTCTCACCACAGCCCCGTCCTTGAGTCCTCCAGTCCATCGGCTCTCAGGCACTCCGGTATGAGTCTCGCGTGTTCCAGGCCGACCCGTCTGGGGATCCGAACTGCGCTATGTGGGATCTGGCTTCTCTTCACTGTGCACCGTGGAGCTGGCCCCAGACTTTGATGTCTGCGTGGAGGTTCTGCAGGTGGAGTGCCCAGGAGGTAGAATCGGCATGCGCAAAGGCCCTGAGGTGAGAGTTCAGTTCCTCGGAGGGGCTCAGGCAGAGAAGGCAGCCGGCCAGAGAGGGAGAAGCCGGGCTGCGGGGAAGGGCAGGGCATGGTGGCCGGGTTAGTGACCTGGACTTCATTGCACGGCGATGGGAGTCGGAAATGTTCTAAGTGAGGGGCGTGGCCAGGCTGTGCGGTGTGAGCCCTCGGGGCTGCAGTGGCGACAAAGACCAGCAGGACAAGTGACCCTGCCTCCCTGTGGACTGCCCTCCCCATCAGACTTTCAGCCACATAACCGTTTTCTCTTTTTCTTTTTCTTTTTCTTTCTTCCTTTCCTTTCCCTTTCTTTCCTTTCTCTTCTTTCTTCTTTCTTTCTCTTCTTTTTTCTCTTTCTTTTTCTCTTTCCTTTTTTCTTTCTCTTTCTTCTTTCCTCTTTTTCTTTCTTTTTTTCTCTTCTTTCTTTTTTCCTTTCTCTTTCTTCCTTCTATTTTTTTGTAATTTGCTTGGGGGAGTGGGGAGGAGTGAGAAATCACAGCCCGGAGGGGATGACCACGCAGCAATCCCTTCTCCCTTCTTTCGGGATTCGGGCATGCACACACATGTGCCTGGTGTGTTCTTCAAGCGGCCAGGTCTGGGACTTGAGCCACGCTGACTATGTGGAATCCAGCCACCTCAACCACCACGCCACCTACTGGCCCTAGCCTTTATTCATTTTTAAGTTTACTTATTGAGAGAGAGGAGCCCTGATGGGGTCTTCACATAGCGATCCACGCCCACTCTCACCCGGCCCAGATCATGCATGTGCGTGCACGTCCAGCATGCTAAGGGAGGCCCCAGGACGCGAAATCAGGACCTTTCCCTTGTGGTCCCATTTGCATTCTCACTATGCTGCTGCCCTCTGTGGTGGTCTTGTCCATCGCCTCATCTCCAAGAGCCCTGGGCTCAGAGAGAGTAGCGGGGGATGTTCTAGGCCAGTCAGAGTGGACAGCCGGGCAGCACCCTCACCTCCTGCTGCCCAGGTCGGCGTGGTCATGGTCATCCTCCTGCCCTTGGCAAGGGGGTTTGAGACAGGGCCTGGCCTGAGGATCTGTGGATGGGGCTGGTGTGAGGATGATGCAGGGAGTTCCTGAACAGAAGGGTGTTCTTCCTCCCCCCCCTTCTTCCTCTCCCTCTCTCTCTCATGCACTTCCCTAAATACGCGTCCAGGCCACTGGACATTGGGAGGCATGGTTTCCTACACCTGTAGACAGGCCAGGTACTAGAACTCAAGGGCAGGATGTGACCTAGGGACTCACCCCACCATCGGGTCCAGGGTGACCTCACCGACCTCCTGGGGAGGGCCCCGGGTAGATCCTTGCTCACCCTGGTGTTTATGTAACACGCCTTTCCCAACTGCCCTCCGGGCCGTGCTGTGACATAAGCAAACGGGCGCCTCTGTCTGCCCCGGGACTGCGGGTGTTCATTGAGTACCTTCCGTGGGTCAGCCCTCACGTGCGTCATCTCGCTGAGTTACCCTGACTGGCCTGTGAGGCGGCATCTGCCCGGCAGACTTTCAGCCACGGAGCCGTTGTCCCTCTCTCTCTCTTTCCTTCCTTCCTTCTTTCTTTCTTTTTCTTTTTTTCTTCCTTCTTTCTTTCTCTTTCTTCTTGCTCTTTTTTTTTTTAGAGGTTTTTGCTATAGGGCACATGAGCTCACCAGAGAGAGAGAGACAAAGAGACAGAAAGCAAGAAATTCCCCTCCCGCCCCAGGGGGAATGGCCATGCCACAATCCCTTCTCCTCCATTCTCTTCTTGGGATCTTGGGTACGCACACACATGCGCCCGGTGTGAGTTTTAAGCCACCGGGTCCGGGATGTGAACTGCGGTCGACTACGTGGGAGTCCAGCGACATAGCCATTACGCTAACTGCTGGTCCCTCTTGCTCTTTCTTTCTTCTCTTTCTTCTTTCCTTTTTCTTTAAAAATTCAGATACAATTCCCATGCCATGAAATGGATAATGTCGTGGTTTTTCACGCGGTTGTGTAGCCATCAGCACTGTCTAGCTTCGGAATGTTTTCTTCCTGAAAGAAACCCTGAAGCCATTAGCTGTCACTCCCTGGAATCCTCAGCCCCTGGCAGCCACCAAACCATTCTCTGTATCTCCGAGTTTACCTACTCTGGATCGATGATTGATGATTTATTTACTTGCCAGAGGGTGCATGTACTCCCCACCGTGAGAGAGACGGAGAGAAGTGGATGAGGCCTGGTCATGCTGCAATTCGTTCTTTTCCATTTCTCCCTCCTGATGGGATTTTGTGCACACATGCACACATGCCTGATCTGTTTTCTAAGACACTGGGACTGGGATTTGAACCACGTGGCCGACCATGTGTGATTTGCGCCCCTTAATCACTAAGCCATGGGACTGACCCTCTGGGCATTTCATATAAATGGAATTATGAGACATGTGGCCCTTCTTGAACTCAGCGTGTTTTCGAGGCCCACCCATGCTGTGGCATATATCTGGGCTTCGTTCCTTGTGGTGACTTAATATTCCATTGCACGGATAAGCTATATTTTATTTATCCTTTTTTGTTTTCAGGACATGTGCACTTGCCAAAGACAGAAAGAGATGCAGGGAGAGAGGGAAAGTGAGAAATCCCTCCCCGGGGCAGTGACCATGCTGTAACCCCTTCTAACCAGTCTCCTCTAGGGATTTGGGGCACACATGCAAATGCACCCAGCATGGTTTTCATTTCTCCCTCCTGATGGGATTTTGTGCACACATGCACACATGCCTGATCTGTTTTCTAAGACACTGGGACTGGGATTTGAACCACGTGGCCGACCATGTGTGATTTGCGCCCCTTAATCACTAAGCCATGGGACTGACCCTCTGGGCATTTCATATAAATGGAATTATGAGACATGTGGCCCTTCTTGAACTCAGCGTGTTTTCGAGGCCCACCCATGCTGTGGCATATATCTGGGCTTCGTTCCTTGTGGTGACTTAATATTCCATTGCACGGATAAGCTATATTTTATTTATCCTTTTTTGTTTTCAGGACATGTGCACTTGCCAAAGACAGAAAGAGATGCAGGGAGAGAGGGAAAGTGAGAAATCCCTCCCCGGGGCAGTGACCATGCTGTAACCCCTTCTAACCAGTCTCCTCTAGGGATTTGGGGCACACATGCAAATGCACCCAGCATGGTTTTCAAGCTGCCAGATCCAGGACTTGAACCGCATATCGGCCATATGGGATCAGAACCTTAGCAGCCATGCCACCTGCTGGCCCTGTCTGTCCACTGCCTGTGGAGGGACATTTGGCTTTTCTCCTTTTCAGCTACCGTAATAGCTGCTCAGGACATCTGTGAGGCTCGGTGTGGACGTACAGTCCCTTTGAGCATATATCGAGGGCAGGATTGCTGGCGGGATGTCTCTTTGATGTCTTGTTTAACCGTTCCAGAGCTGCCAGGCTGCTGTTCATTTTGGCTGTTTTCCAGTCCCACCAGCAAAGTGCCAAGGTTCCAGGCGGCCCATGGCATCGAACGCACGCCTCGTGCCTGCCTACGAGAGCCGCCCTCGTGGGCGTGAAGTGGACCCTTCTGTGGTCCCACATGCGTCCCTCTGATGACTAATAACCCCGAGTGACTTTTCATGTGCATGTCGGACATGTGTACGAGGGGTCTTCATAAAGTTCATGGAAAACTAGCGTTATGAAAGCACTGTGGCGCTAGCCTGTGGCGTGGTGGTTATAGCAGCTGGATCTCACATGGCCAACTGCATGGTTCGAATCCCAGACCCGGCTACTGGAAAAACATGTCAGGCATGTGTGTGTACATGCCCAAAATTCTAAAAGGAGAACAGAGAAGGGATTGTGGCAGGGCCATCCTCCACAGGGGGTGCTTTCTCACTTCCTCCTTTCTCTCTCTTTGTCTTTTTAAGAGAGATTCTTGTTATAGGGTGCAGGCACTCGCCAGAGAGACAGAAAGAGACAGAAATCACCCCCCAGGGGGGATGGCCACGCCTCCATCCCTTCTCCTCCATTCTCCTCTTGGGATCTTGGGCACGCACACACACGTGCCTGGCATGAGTTTTAAACCACCACGGAGTGACTACGTCCTACTGGGGAGTGATTTCTTTCTCGCCCTCTCTGGTGAGTACCCACACCCTTGGACTGAGAGTCTGGGTACATAGCATACAGCTCTGCCCGAGCATGGTCCCCAGCTCCCACATGGCCAACCGTGGTTTGAATCCTGGCCCCAGTGTACGCACCCCAAATCCTGACAACAGGGAGAAGTGGAGGGAAAGGGTTGGGGCATGTCACATCCCACGTGGGGGAGTGCTTTCTCTCTTACTATTTTACTGGTGGTTAAGGATGCTGCACTCCCACATGGCCGACTGTGGTTTAAGTCCCAATCTGGTGGCTTGCTGTCTCACTTCCCCTCTCTCTCTCTCTCTCTCTCTCTCTCGCTCTGTCCCTCTCTGGTCAAATTAAAATAAATAAATAAAGTTAAATAAAATAGTTATAAAAAAAAACAACTATGGATGGATTTCAAATATATATTGATTAAAATGTATTTCTTCATGAGAGAGAGACAAAGAGACAGGCACCCCCTACAGCGTCCCCATGCCCCAACCCACCCCCAGTCCCAGCTGACTTGATGATGGGCCCATGGCGCATGCCTGGAGGGCTCAGGGAGGTCCCAGGATGTAAACGCAGGACCTTTCTCATGTGGGTCTCCTCACATTACCACTGTGCCACTGTCCCAGCCCTGGAAACATGTACTTTAATTTTATTTTTCACAACCTTTTTGAACTCCTCTTATGTATAGTTTTTCCGAGAAATGTCTATTAGAATGTTTGCCCTTTTTTCATTTTAAGTTTTTGTTGTTGTTTTTTGTTTGTTTGTTTGTTTGTTTTGCCATAGGGCATGTGTGCTTGCCAGAAAGCGAGACAAAGAGAGGGAAAGTGAGAAATCACCCCCTAGGTGGATGGCCATGCCGCAATCTTTTCTCCATTCTCCTGGGATTCGTCCCGTGCACACATGCACACACACACACACACACACATGTGCCTAGCGTGATTTTTGAACCATGGTCAACCATGCGGGACATGTCACCTGCTGGCTCCTCTTTGCCCTTTTATTTTTAATAAATTATATGCTCGTGGGCATGTGTGCTCGGCGAAGGGGAGAGAGCGAGGGAAGCATCCTCCACGGGAGAGGGTCACGCCGCGACCCCTTCTCCATCTCTCCTCCCTTTGGGATTTTGGCTTGCACACGCATGTGTCCAAGGTTTTTCAGGCCACCAGGTTCAGGACTTTGTGCAGTCAGCCATGTGGGGTCCAGCGCCTTAACCACCATGCCACCAGCTGCCCCCTTTTGCCTGGGATCATTCGTCTGTTTTGTTGTCACTAAGCCGTGCCACTGCAGTGCACAGAGAGAAACTGGTGCTCAGAAAGGGGACGCAACTGAGCCAGGAACACTGAACTCACTAGCAGATCTGGACTGGAATTGGGGTTGGTCTCCACCTGTGACCCACCAGGCGGGGGCCACCTGCTCTCCACCCAGTAGCCGGGGCCCTTGCCCTCAGGCCGTGCCAGGCCTTGTCCCTGCAGTTAAGGGGGCAGGGCTCCCACAGCCAGAGGGTGGGCCGGAAAGGCAAGGAAACAGCAGTTCTGAGGAACCAAGCAGGCCGTCTCTTCCTCTCCGAATCACGCGGACACGGCTGACGTGGCCCTGGAAGAGGGGACAGCCCGGGCCCTGTGGTCGGAGAGCCTATTTATACTGGCCGGGCCATGTTGCAAGCTTTTCCTGCTGGCGAGAGGGACGTCACTGGGCGCTGACCTCACCAGAAACGCTGACGCATCTTCCCTCATGCTTGGCTGGGATGGTCCAGGCCTCCTCGCCTCCCTGTCCTCCTGCGCATCGCTGGCCCTGCACCCTCCTCTGGCGGCCCCACGCCTGCACCCCTCCCGCCACCATTGCTCTGGCAAACTGCGAATCCTCGAGTAGTATCCTCCTGAAATTCGCATGTCAGAGCCTTGACCCACAGTATCCCAGAATGGACTGCATTTGGAGATAGGGCCCTGAAAGATGTAATCAAGGCCGAAAGAGGTCATCGGGCAGGCTGGGAGCCAAACTTCACAAGAAAAGAATGTGGGACCGGATCCCACCTGGCCAACGACCACAGTTCGAATCCCAGCCTGGGAGGCTTGAAAAACATGCTGGGTTTGTGTACATCCCCAGAATCTCAACAGGATGGAGAGATGAGGAGAAGGGCTTGTGATCATGGGGGGCATGATCGCGCCCCACTGGGGAGGTGAGGATGTGTATGCTTTCTCTCCATCTGCGCCTCGTTGTCTCCCTGGCAAGTGCAGTTAGAAGAAGAAGAAGAAGAAAGGAAAAGGAGATTATGGGCCAGGCAGTAGCACAGCAGTGAGATGCAGTGCCCTGTGAGGTTGGCCCATGTGAGAAGGTCCTGGGTTCACATCCAGAGACTCTCTGAGTACGCAGGCACACTCGTGCCCTGACTGGAGGCCGACTGAGGCTGGGGGGGAGGCTGACTGAGGCTTGGCGGGGAGGCTGACTGAGGCTGGGGGTGGAGGCTCTCTTTCTGTGTCTCACTCATGGAACAAATAAATAAGCTATTTGTTTTTAGAGAGAGATTTTTGCTATAGGGCACATGCACTCTCTGGAGAGACAGATAGAAAGTAAAAAATGAGTCCCGGGGGGATGGCCATGCCACAGTCCCTTCTCCTCCATTCTCCTTTTCAGATTTTGGGCACGCACGCACACACACACACACACACCTAGCGTGGGTTTTAAGCCACCAAGTCCGGGACTTGAAACACAGTTGACTATGTGGAAGTCCAGAGATGTAACCATTATGCCATCTGCTGGTACTGAAATAAGCTATTAAAAATATATTTAAGGGTTTTTATTTTTTTATTTTTTATTGTAAAAAGAACACATTAAGACAGACACACAGAAGGGTGAGGCGGCCATCACTGAACTAGGAAGCGAGGCCTCCGGACGGCCAGCTCTTGACCTCAGACTCCCAGGCCCAGCACTGTGAGAAAGCCCGTTTCTGTTGTCTGAGCCGCTGAACTGCATGCGTGTCCGGGCAGCTCTGGGAGAACCGTACACACAGCCTCCTCGCCTTCCATGCCCCTGGTCCCTGCGGCCCACACATGGACCCTGATCGGCCTTTTGCAAAGAGCATGACCTTTTGGCCTAGTTCCAAAGTCCTTCTCCTCTTCAAGTCAAGGCGACCTGAGGTACAGTGGCCTCCTCTCTCTGTGCCTCGGAGGTCACCAGATACTAGGAGTCAACACGGCACCCCTGGGCTGGAGGGAGGGCAGTATAAGGT
Organism: Tupaia belangeri chinensis; assembly: GCF_000334495.1. NCBI lineage: Eukaryota > Metazoa > Chordata > Mammalia > Scandentia > Tupaiidae > Tupaia > Tupaia belangeri. Next base: position 5,364,246 of record NW_006159701.1, on the reverse strand, counting down.
AAAGGCCCCGTGGAGGCCGGGAGCTCCTGGCCGGAACCGGCTCTCATGCAGTGAGGAGGCCTGAGCTGCCCAGAGCCTCGGTCTCCTCTCCCGGGCGAGCTGCTCCAGCGCCATGGCCAGGCCGTCCCTGCCCGCGTTCCCTCCCCGGGCTGCTGTAGGAGAGATCAGGGATGTGAAATGGAGAAGGATCCCGACTTGGCCTGGGCCCAGACAGCGGCACGGCAGGCGTGGGCACAGACGAGGAATTTAGCAGAAGCTGCATTCTGGGGACGAGAATCCAGAACTGGTCCGCTGGGGGTGGCGACGGTGTGATACTGGGGCCTGGTGCGGCGAGCGCCACGCCGGGGAGTGGGTGGGGGTGAAGAGCAGCCTCCTGGGCATGGGCGTTGTCTGGCTTTGCCTGCTGCTGGGTCCTCACCTGGGAGTGGTGGCCACAGAGGGGGCCAGATAAAAGCCTGTTGAATGGGGACCAGCAGTTGGCGTAATAGCTATATCGCTGGACTCCCATGTAGTCGACCGCGGTTCGAGTCCCGGATGCGTGTGTGTGCGTGCCCAAGATCCCGAGAGGAGAATGGAAGAGAAGGAATTGCAGCGTGGCCATCCCCCTCATGGGGTGATCTCTAGTTTTCTATCTCTCTGTCTCTCTCTGTCTTTCTAGGCAGCACACGCTCCCTATAGCAAAAAGCTCTCCAAAAAAAGAAAAAAAAAAGTTTGTTGAATGAATGCATGAGTGGTGGTGGGCCTCTCTGCCACCAGGTCTACCGTAGATGGACAGCGTGGGGACAGCCTTGGCCTGGTGGTCCTGGCTGTCCTGCCAGTGCTCCCCCAATCCTCCCTGGCAGCTCCAAGGGACCCTGCCTTGGCCTCTCACCTTTGTCGCTGTTGTTTGCAGTAGGGTGCAAGTGCTCACGGGAGAGAGAGAAATCATCCAGTCCCCTCTCCTCCATCCTCCTCCTGGGACTTTGGGCATGCATGCACATTTACCCGGCATGATTTCTAAGCTGCCGGGTCCCGGACTCGAACCGTGGTTGTGGATCCCGTGCTTTAACCCCCCCTGCCGCAGGCTACCCCTCATGCCTCAGCCTTTGGTGGCCTCTTCCTGGCCAGGCCCCCCAGTGCAGGCCGAGGGCCCTGATGTGCTGGGGCCACTAGGCATGGCTGCAGGCCGGATAAGTCTCTCAGCCCTCCTGTCTGCAGCTGCCCAGGCCTCAGTTTACCCCACGGTAAGGTGGCAGGTTAACGAGGAAGGCACAGTCTCCAGGGCCCCTTCATGCTGACATCAGATATCTTCGAGAAGCATGGAACCAACCCACGATCGCTATCTTTCAGAGAAAGCGAACCCCCACCCGTCACGGCAGCGACTCCCCCTCCCAGGCTTCCCCTCTGAGCTCACGGTTTCCCTCACCCCGCCCCCATGACAGCTGGTACTTGGAATTCAGCTTTATCTTTCCTTTTTCCTTGAGTGGACATTGGCCTTTTATGTCCATGGCGGCAGTGGCCCGTGCGGTGGGCTGGGCAATGCTTTGCTCATCTTCCCCTCACACGTAGGGCCTCGGAGGCCCAGAGACGTTCCGCGACTTGCCTCGGGTCACACAGCATGTCCGTGGGCTGGACTCCGGATCTCCCATTTCTCCTGCTCCAAGTGCCCAGTCCTGCCTGCAGGACTCCGTCCACCTA
>NW_006159701.1:5359253-5362032 GCF_000334495.1 Tupaia belangeri chinensis | reverse complement strand
TGAGAGGAGAATGGAGGAGAAGGGATTGCAGCGTGACCATCCCCTCTGGGGGGTGATTTCTCGCTTTCTGTCTCTATGTCCCTCTCTGTCTGGCGAGTGCACGCACCCTATAGCGAAAACCTCTCCAAAAAATAAAAAATAAAGTTTGTTGAATGAATGCATGAGTGGTGGTGGGCCTCTCTGCCACCAGGTCTACCGTAGATGGACAGCGTGGGGACAGCCTTGGCCTGGTGGTCCTGGCTGTCCTGCCAGTGCTCCCCCAATCCTCCCTGGCAGCTCCAAGGGACCCTGCCTTGGCCTCTCACCTTTGTCGCTGTTGTTTGCAGTAGGGTGCAAGTGCTCACGGGAGAGAGAGAAATCATCCAGTCCCCTCTCCTCCATCCTCCTCCTGGGACTTTGGGCATGCATGCACATTTACCCGGCATGATTTCTAAGCTGCCGGGTCCCGGACTCGAACCGTGGAGTTGGCCATGTGGGATCCAGTGCTTTAACCACCCTGCCGCAGGCTACCCCTCATGCCTCAGCCTTTGGTGGCCTCTTCCTGGCCAGGCCCCCCAGTGCAGGCCGAGGGCCCTGATGTGCTGGGGCCACTAGGCATGGCTGCAGGCCTGATAAGTCTCTCAGCCCTCCTGTCTGCAGCTGCCCAGGCCTCAGTTTACCCCACGGTAAGGTGGCAGGTTAACGAGGAAGGCACAGTCTCCAGGGCCCCTTCATGCTGACATCAGATATCTTCGAGAAGCATGGAACCAACCCACGATCGCTATCTTTCAGAGAAAGCGAAACCTGGTCCCCAACCGTCACGGCAGCGACTCCCCCTCCCAGGCTTCCCCTCTGAGCTCACGGTTTCCCTCACCCCGCCCCCATGACAGCTGGTACTTGGAATTCAGCTTTATCTTTCCTTTTTCCTTGAGTGGACATTGGCCTTTTATGTCCATGGCGGCAGTGGCCCGTGCGGTGGGCTGGGCAATGCTTTGCTCATCTTCCCCTCACACGTAGGGCCTCGGAGGCCCAGAGACGTTCCGCGACTTGCCTCGGGTCACACAGCATGTCCGTGGGCTGGACTCCGGATCTCCCATTTCTCCTGCTCCAAGTGCCCAGTCCTGCCTGCAGGACTCCGTCCACATAGGAAGGGCCTGCCCGTGTGGCGGGCCTGAGCTGGGGAAGGCTGGGAGGGGTCCAGGATGGGGAAAGCGGGAGTCCAGCTGGGGAGTGCTGGTCCCAGGGCCAGGACGACAATCTCGGGGCTGCCAGGCTGGGCCTGGCTCCGTGCCCAGGGCCCGGTGGTTTCCGCTCACAGATGTCCCAACAGCCCCGGCAAGCGGGCGGGAAGGGCGCTAAGAAGGAAGATGGCTCGCCCCCCTCAGCCCCAGAGCCCTGTGTCCTGAGAGGCCACCGGCTCCCGCACCAGGACTGGCCTGGGGCCTCCACGGCCCGGCTCACAATGCCCCCTCCTCGCCAGGCCCCCGAAGATGACACGGACCCCCTTGCTCCCTGCTCGCCCCAGGAAGGCTGAGGCTGCGGTTTGCATCATCCTTGGGCGTGGGGCTGACCTCGAAGAACGAATTCGAAGAAAACAGGAGGAGGAGCAGGCATGCCGCCGCGCCCAGCGCCCATTGGCCGCGTGGAAACTTTGGTTTTTGGGGTCATGTTCCCAGAAGGCCTGCCCTCCTCCCCCCCCCACCTCACGAGGTGTTGGCCAATCGCCCCAGCGGGCATAAAGTGGCTGCCAGCCCGCAGGGCTCCCAGCCGGGAGGTGTCACCCCCAGGAGGCGCGGGCCGAAGCGCGGGCACCCAGCATGCGGACACATTGCATTTGGAGGACGCTCCTCAGTAAGTACTTCCTTCCTGCCCAACAGCACCCCTCGCCGTTCCCATGCTGATAGGGAACAGGGACACCCTCTGCCCTCCAGGGGCTGAAGAGGCTGGACACCCCCAGAAGGATGCTGAGAAGCAAAAAGAGCCAGGAGGTCAGGCAGGGGGTGGGGTTCACTGAGGACCCAGCATCTCCACAGGTGTAGAGGGGGTATCCCTGGAAGGCTTCCAAGAGGAGGTGATGTATTGGGTTATTGGAAAAGTCACGATGTATTTTTTGTGTTTTTCTATGCAAAAGCACGTCATGACTTTTCCGACAACCCAACAGAATGAGGGAATGAGGGAAGAGGAAGGATTGCGAAGAGGCCGGAGAGGCAGGAGGGAGGTGGGTGACACACCAGGGCAGGAGGCAGCTGCTGATGCCAGGCAGGGAAGTGCCACACGCAGAGGGGCTGCAGGGCCTCTTTGCCCATTTACAGGGGCTGAGATGGATAAAAAGTCAGCCAGGCCTAGGATCCCAAAGGCCCACAGAGTCACACAGCCACACAGCCACACCCACAGGGTGACAGCAAAAAGCACCACATGTCACCCAGAGCACTCAGTCTCGCCACCTGGGAGCCCCTCACGCAGCCCAGGGTGCCTGTGGGAGCGGGAGCCCCTTGCCTCCCCTGAGCCGGACTCACGCCCACACAGACGCCCTGGTCCCATGCTGCCACGCACGGCCACGCAGGCCCCGCCCAAGCCCCACAGAGATACCTGGGGAGGCAGCCAGAGTGCCTGTGGTCGCTGCACCTGGGCACCCAGCCCTCAGCCCTCCCCGGCAGCCTGTCTTCCCCCAAGGGGCCGGCGGATCTTAGGAAGGGACCGATGGTGTCACTGCCTTCCGGGCCATTGCGCCACAGGCCCCTTCCGACCACGTGGCTGCCGGCGCTGGGGCTGGGGGGGGGGGGGGGGGGGGCTTTAGCGG
>NW_006159701.1:5355691-5356180 GCF_000334495.1 Tupaia belangeri chinensis | reverse complement strand
TCCAGTCCGCGCGGTGCCCGGCGTGGGGGTTGGGGGGGGGGGCAGCAGGCTTTACCGGCCCTCCTGAACCCTCAGCCGGGCTCACAGCATCCCTGGTGGGCCCCACGGAAGTGGCCACTTACGGAAAGAGGAGGGAGGCAGGAGGGGTCAGGGCGAGCTCTGGCCTGTTTCCTGAGGTGGGTTTACCTGTCGGCGGACTGGCACGGGGACTGTCTGTCTCCCACGTCCTCCCTCCTGGTTCTGCAGACGGAGCTCAGGGCACAGGCTGCCCCCAGCTTGCCTACCTCCTGAGCCTGTCTACACTGAGCCTGGGTCTGTTGGGGGCTAACAAGTCAGGGTGCTAGGATGGTGGCTGGCTCTTAACCCAGAGGTCTTGCAGAGACCTCCTGGTGTAGGTGTCCAAGGTTCGCTGCGGGATGTAGGCAGGACGCAGCTGCCGTGGGCGTTGCAACCTCCACCCAGAGACCTAGCTACTCCGGGAGTCGCAGG
>NW_006159701.1:5339907-5355605 GCF_000334495.1 Tupaia belangeri chinensis | reverse complement strand
TTCCTGTGCCCAGCCCCCGCCCTCCACTGGTGAAGCCCGGGGTGCCAAGGTGTGTCCCCCGAGGCCTGTCGAGCCCCCTCCCCAAGCTCCTACCTGCTACTTTCTCGGCAAGTCAGTAACATCGTCCACCCCTTCTCTGCCAGGCCTGGTCCTCGGACTGCTGTTCCTGAGTGTGGCGGCCATGGGTGGCTGCTCGGGCGACTACCAGGCACTCCTTGGCCAGCTTCAGCAGCAGATGGCCCTCATGCAGGACACCAGCACGCTCCTGGACCCCTTTGTGAGCACCTCGCTGGGGCTTCTCTGTCTCAGAGAAGGGGGTGGGTGTGTGTGTGAGCTACAGGGAGGAGGCCCATGCCTGACTCAGTACCCGACAGCAGGGAAGCTGAGTCCTGGCGCAACTGCACCCTAACCCGGGAAGCTGAGACCACACAGCATCTGCAGCCCTGGGTCTTGCGATGGGCACAGGGCCACTGCAGCCCTGGGTCTTGCGATGGACACAGGACCACTGCAGCCCTGGGTCTTGCGATCGGACAGGGCCACTGCAGCCCTGGGTCTTGTGATGGGCACAGGACCACTGCAGCCCTGGGTCTTGCGATGGGCACAGGGCCACTGCAGCCCCCAGGGCCTTGATCTAAGCCCCGCACACGGCCCTGAGCTGAGACCAGCCCTCCTGAAGGTCCCCGGTCCTCACTGACATCCCTGCAGCGTGGTCACCGCCTGTGCAATGCCCCCACCAGCCCCCAGCTGCCCATAGTGACCACCGGCCCTCCCGCCTCCCGGGCCTCAGTTTCTGTGCTGTGGGAGAATCCGCCAGTGTGGTGAGGTCTGGCATTGCAGGCCCCGGGGGAGCAAGCTGTGTGTGTGTTTGTGTGTGCACGCTCGTGGGGGGCTCCAACGCTCACGCCCTGGCTTCCCGGTTCCTCCAGATGCGCTTGGAAGGTCTGGACAAACTCAGATTCAGTGAGCACTGCACGGAGCGCCCAGGGGCCTTCCCCAGCGACAACGCCCTGAGGACGCTGGGCCGGCGGGACTTCCTGCGCATGCTCAGCTCCACGCTCCAGCGCGTCCTGCACAGACTAGCCGTCTTACAGCAGCACCTCCCGGAGACGCAGGACTTGGAGGAGCTGGGGGTGGCGAGGTGGAACATCCTCGGGCTCAAGAACAACATCTACTGCATGTCCCAGCTGCTCGGCGGCGCTTCGGAGCTGGCCCCCACCACGGCTGCCCCAGGGACCTCACCGCCACCCACCCCAGCCCCGGACGCCTTTCAGAGCAAGCTCCAGGGCTGCAGGTTTCTGCACGGCTACCATCGCTTCTTGCACTCGGCCAGGCGAGTCTTCAGTCAGTGGGGCAGCAGCCCCAGCCGGAGGCGGAGGCAGAGCCCCGTCTGGCCGCAGCTCGACTTGGAACGCAAGCACCGACCCTCCAGGAGGGGCAAGAGACTTGTGTTCAGGGTGCGACTGACCCGGTAGCTTTAGGGGCACCCTTGACAGGGGGAGGATGCAGCGGGTGCTCTGTGGATCGTTTGCTTCCCGGGGCTCCAAAGCTGCCCCCTCCTTCCTCCCACTCAGAAGTGCACTTTAAGGCGTAGGAGGAGGGCCGGGCTGGGGGGCAGAGTCAGCTGTCCGGCCCCCCGGCTGAGTTCCCCAGTCCTGGGGTGGCTGGGTCAGGCCACGCGGGGCCCACTTTCCATTGATTCAGGGGTCTGATGACACAGGCTGACTCATGGCTGGGCTGACTGTCCCCCTGCTTTACTCCCCGAGGCCTGTGGCCCTTCTCCTGGCAGGGCTGCTGTCCCCAGACTTCCTCCTTTCAGCCGCAGCATGGCTCCCAGGGGGAGGTCAGTGCCTGAGCTGGCCTGCCATGCCTCCTCACACTTCAGCCAGACACCTGGACGTCTGGGAGACCTCACTTTCGGCAGCTGTAACGAGGCAGGGTGTCCTAGGAGCACCGCTCCGGGCTCCAGAAAACAGTACTCAGGTTCCAGCCTCGCCCTCTCTTGCTGTGTGACCTAAGTCGCTTTACCTCTCTGGACCTCAGTTTTCTCCGTGACTCAGGGTGGACATCACATGCTAAGTCAGGAATTGCGGTGTGGATGGCCACAGGGTGGGTGCAGGCAGTTCTAGTAGACCCAGCACCTGGAAGGGCCCAGTCTTGGGTGCTCGGGGCTAGCTGCTCCCCCTGGTGGTGATTCTTGGAATTGTCTCATGTTGAAACCCTTGCCTTCCTGGAGGGGAGTCTCAGAAGCTGCTGGGCCACTTCCTTGAAGCCGTGTGACTAATTTATCTATTTTTATCAGTTTTATATTTATAAGGCTTATTTATGATGTGTATTTAATGTTAATATTGTGCTAACATATATTTAAAATTTGCCTGGTTTCTAAAACTCCCGTGTGTTTGCTGTCTTGGGAGAGAGGATTTGAGGGGGGAGGGTGTCTGGCCTCCTGGGGTGGCTCTCCAGGTTACAAAGCCCTGGGGGTGGGCTGCAGGTCCTGGCTCTGTCCAGGAGGGGACGTCCCCTGCCCACAGGGGGTTCGGCCTGTGGGGGCTTCTCAGACACAGGCCGTGGGTTCGCGGTGACTGAGCCATGGGGGGCGAGCGGTATCAGGGTGTGGGAGCATGCGGAGCGAGGGGGCCGGACAGTGGGCTGCTGGTGGGCTTGCATGGGTGTGTGTGCCGGTTTGTGTTGTGCGTGCACTTTTCTTGCCTTGTCTCTATTTTTATTGAATTGCAGAGGATATGCGTGCCAGCGAGAGAGACAGAGAAACAGAAAGGAAGCGGGAAACACCCCCAGTGGGGCCTGGTCACACTGCGATGCCCTCTTCTTTGTCCCTCTGTCTCGTCAGAATTTTGGGCTGGTGCACACGCACGCACCTGGCACATTTTTCAAGCCACTCAGGAGTGGAGGAGGGAGGCTGGGATTCGAACCACAGGTAGACATATGGGATCTGGCTCCCCTAACCACTAGGCTATGGGGCTGGCTCTTCTTGCTTTGTTTTGAAGCCAGTATCATTTCTTTTAATAATTATTTATTTATTTTTATTTATTACTATTAATTTGCTGTAAGGCACATGCACTCACCAGGGAGAGAGAGAGAGAGACAGAGAGACAGAGAGACAGAGAGAGGAAAGTGAAAAAGCAAGCTGCCAGGTCTGGGACTCTGTGGTTGGCCATGTGGGAGTCCAGTGCCTTAACTACCATGCCACCTGCTGGCCCTTGAAGCCGGGATCTTAATGGATGTTTACAGCTGTAAGTATTCGGGGGTGTGTGTGTGTGTGCGGTGCATGCACAGACACCTGCCTGTGTGTCTCTGCAGGCATGTCCGTGCACACGTAAGCCCAGGTATGTGTCAGTGTGCCATGTCATTTGTACATGCTCATGAGTCACCCTGGAGGGACATGGATGGACACGTTCGGTGCCTGGAACACAGTAGGTGCCCTGTTTGTGCAGTGAACAGATGAACACTCTCAGCCACACACCTGGCAGCAGACCGGCCGATGTGCAGCAGGAACTGAGCATGCCCAGAAGGGAACGGTGGGCCCAGAGCAGCAGGGGACCTCGGACAGGCGGGACGTGGCTTTCTATTCAGTTAGACCCGACAGGGTTCAAAACCCTGCCTCAGCCCCACGCTGTGTCTGGATGATTTTGGGCAAATTAACGTCTGGGAGCCTTTGTTGCCTCATCTGAAAAATGAACAAGAGAATAACCAATTCTGCCTTGGATGGGCCCTGTGACCTAGTATGTGCTTACAACTGGTTGCTGGAGCCAGCAGGTGGCGTGGTGGTTAAGGCACTGGACTCCCACATGATGGGCCGCGGTTTGAGTCTCGGACTCGGTGGCTTGAAAAATCATACCGCGCACCCATATGTGCATCCTCAGAACCCAAGAGGAGAGTGGAAGAGGAGGGATCGCAGCGTGGCCATCCCCCCAGGGAGTGATTTCTTGTTTTCCCTCTCTCCGTTTCTCTCTCCAGCAAACTCATGTGCCCTATGGTAAAAACCTTAAAAAAAAAAAAAAAAAAAAAGATTGCTGGGGACCAGACGTGGCCCATGTACAGTGTAACACTGCGTGGGTGGCCTGCATGGGGGGAGGGTTGCCAGTTTGCATCCAGAGCCCTCCCTGAGCACACTAGACATCCGTCCATCTGTGATCTGGGCTGGCTGGGGCCCTGTGGATCCAGGCATCGAGGCGTGTTGGGCCTTTGTATCTCTGTCTCTTGCCCTCGTGGAATAAATACATAAAAAAAAAAAAAAAAAAAAAAAAAAAAAAAGAGCTACTTCCTGGGACCAGCAGCTGGTGTAATGGTTACATCTCTGGACTCCCACATGGTCGACCATGGTTGGAGTCCCAGACCCAGTGACTTCAAATTCATGTGGGGCGTGCACGCGTGCGCACCCAAAATCCTGAGACTGGAGGAGAAAGGATTGGGGTGTGGCTATCCCCCCCCCTGGTTGGTGAGTTCTCACTTTCTGTCTCTGTCTCTCTGGTGAGCGCATGCACCCTATAACAAAAAGCTCTCGGGGGAAGAAAAAAAGGAAAAGAAAAAGAAAAAAGGACTGTTTCCTAAAGGGACCCAAGGGGCTAGGGCTTCCATCTCATCTCCAGAAAACTGAATCCCCCGCTGAACTCGCAGAACCCCTCCTCGGGGTGATGCCCACAGGGGAACACAGGTGAGGCCTTCCAGAAGCAGATGAACTTGACGTGGCTGTCTCTGGCTAACCCCCTTCCTGAGAGGCCAGCTGGAGCTGACACAGGATGCGAACAGGTCCTGACAGTTGGGTGGAGGAGGGCTTGTCCTGGGTTCCCTGCAACAGACAGACTTGATGTGTGAGTGAGAAGCCCGAGGCTCAGACAGTTTGGCCTGCCACATCCTTGGAGCCAATGAACAGGACGGACACAGTGTGAATTCAGGCCCGATGGACTCCAGGGTGGAGCATCTTCCTGGTCCCCCCGCCTCTGACACTTGCATGAGTCCCCAAAAGCACAGAGTTCTGGGGCAAGGGGCAGACGGACCACAGACAGGCAAAAGAACCAACGGGAGCGTCTGAGATTGCAGTGTGAGCTCGGCAAAGATGAAGCGGGTGACGTAACAGACGGCGGGACAGTCAGGCCATGCGAGTGGCCAGAGCAGTGTCTGGAGAGGTGACGTCCGTGCTGTGGTCTGGATGACTTGCAGAGGGGTGGCGGGAACAGCTAGGGCAAAGGCTCTGGGCTTCAAGGATCGGAGTATCAAGGGAGGGCATTGTGGTTTCTCAGAAAGGCCCAGAGAGTGGAAGTACCTTTCTCAAGAACACAGAGTGGCTTCAGGCACGGCTGAGGCCAGAAAGCCGGCCCCCGACTCTCAACTAGCCGTCCACCCTGGTAGCTGCCAGTGCCTTCCAGACTACTACCAAGGGCCTAGTGAGGGCCCTTTGCTCCTCTCCCCTGAGCTCCCCCTTGCCCACCGTGGAATAAATACATAAAGCTCCTGCCACATGGTCGCCTTCTGGCTTCCAAATCCCCTGGGGCTCCTTCCTGCTGCAAAGTTTCCATTTCTGCTGTTCCCTGCTGGAACGCTGTCCCCTGTCCTTTTGGTAAATATCTCTCTTCCTCAGATCTCTGCTCCAGGGTGCATCCTCAGCTTCCCCCTTGTCTGGGTCGAGCAACTTGGTTTTAAGTTGTCTCACAACTGTCCAGTGTTGGGGACTCGCTCAGTGTGACATGAGTGCCTTCCCTCCTGTGCTGGCCTTGCCGAGGACGGGGACCACGCCTGCTCTGCCCCACTCTGTCCAGCACCCAGAGCGTGTGGAACTCAGTGGAAGCAGGGCAGATGGGCCCCAGCCTCCCAGCCCGAACGAGAAGGCAGGGCAGTCTGCCAACGGCGGAAGCCGAGGCACCGAGGAGCACAAAAGAAAACCCAAACTGGGTGATGTATACAAACAGAGGTTCAGGGGCAGCCAGTGGCATCATGGTTAAGGTGACTGGATCCCATATGGCCAGCTGTATGGTTCAAGTCCTGGACCAGGTGATTTGAGAATCACGCCAGAAGCATGTGTGTGCATGCCCCCAATCCCGAGAGACTGGAAGGGATTGCAGTGTGGCCATCTTCCCTGGGTGGGGGGGGGGTGTGATTTCTCGCTTTCCTTTTCTCTCTCTCTCTGTGTCTCTCTCTGTCAAGCGCACCCGCCCTATATCAAAAGCTGTATGGTTCAAGTCCTGGACCAGGTGATTTGAGAATCACGCCAGAAGCATGTGTGTGCATGCCCCCAATCCCGAGAGACTGGAAGGGATTGCAGTGTGGCCATCTTCCCTGGGTGGGGGGGGGGTGTGATTTCTCGCTTTCCTTTTCTCTCTCTCTCTGTGTCTCTCTCTGTCAAGCGCACCCGCCCTATATCAAAAACTAAAAAGGAGGGACCAGCAGTTAGCATAATGGCTATGTCGCTGGACTCCCACGTAGTCGACTGCGGTTCACATCCTGGACCGGTAGCTTAAAATTCACGCTGGGTGCATGTGCGTGTGTGCCCAGGATCCCGAGAGGAGAATGGAGGAGAAGGGATTGAGGCGTGGCTATCCCCCCCGGGGGGTGATTTCTCGCTTTCTCTCTCTGGCTCTCTCTGTCTGTCTGGCGAGTACACGTGCCCTATAGCTAAAACCTCTTAAAAAAAAAAAAAAAAGACAAGAACATGCTAGACACGTGTGTGCACATGCCCATAATTCTAAGAGGAGGGTGGGGAAGAAGGGACTGTAGTGTGGGCATCCCCCCTGGGGGGTGATTTCTCTCTCTCTCTCTCCCCGGTGAGCATATGCACTCCACAGCAAAAACAAACAGACGACAGCAAAACAGAGGCTCATTTAGCTCGCGGCTGGGGGCCCAAGGTCCAGGCCACGTTTGCTGCGGGCCTTGCAGAGTCTCGATCGCGTCCCGAGGTGAGACCTGCCCAGCAGTGTCTGTTCTGGGCTCCTTTCCTCTCTTAAACCCACCACAGCCCAGGTCTGGGCTCCACCCCTAAGACCCTACTTATCTGTTCTTTTTTTTTTTTTTTAAGAGAGGTTTTTGCTATAAGGCACGTGTGCTTGCCAGAGAGACAGAGAGAAAGAAAGAGGGAAATCACCTTCCAGGGGGATGGCCACACTGCGATCCCTTCTCCTCCATTCTCCTCTCGGGATCTTGGGCATGTACGCACAGACGCCTGGTGTGAGTTTTAAGTTGCCTGGTCCGGGACTTGAACTGTGGTCGGCTACATGGAAGTCCAGTGACATAACCACTACACCATCTGCTGGTCCCCCTTTCTTCTTTTTTAACTGCAAGAGGGCACTTGTGCTCACCAGAGAGAGCGGGAGGGAGGCAGAAAGCACCCTCCCATGGGACATGGTCACACTGCAATCTCTTCTCCATGTCCCATCCTGTTGGGCCATCCACACACATGCTCCTGGTGTGTTTTTCTTCTCTTTTTGTTAAAGAAATTATTTACTCAACCTTATCTCATTATTATCATTACTTTTAATTCACCAGAGAGAGAGAGAGGGAAAATGAGAAAGCAAGCTGCCGAGTCTGGGACTGGAACCATGGCTGGCCATGTGGGAATCCAGCACCCTGATCACCATGCCACCTGCTGGACTCCTGGTGCATTCTTCAAACCTCCAGGCCTGGGACTTGAACCAAAGTCGGCTATGTGGGATCCAGACTCTCTCAACCACTAGGCTACATGGGCCGTCCACCAAAGAACCCGCCTTTGACACCCTTACTAGGTCTAGTTTTCACCCTCTTAATCCCACTACAGGGGCTCAAACCATGTCTTGGGGGTTGGGAAGGGACACAGTCCAAGCGCAGCACTGTCTCAGCCGGGCGACACCTGAAGTCCTGGCCTTCCCTGGCTCCAGGCCCCCTAAAGCAGGGCTGGCCTCTCTCACGTCTGCCCCGCCCAGCAGGGGAGAGAGGGGACTTCCTTGGCCTCGATGATGGGAAGCTGTAGGCGGAGGCGGTAGACGCTGAAAGCAAAGCCGGGTGCACTCAGGTTCCCGGGGTGGAAGGGGAGCCAGCGCTGTGGCTGGTGCTGAGGTTGCCCCTCAGAGAGGGCAGAGGTGTTCGGTGGAGGGAGAGCTGGGAAGCCCAGCGTGGCTGTCCCACCCCCCGCTGTGCCCCTCACCTCCTCCCTACCCAGGAGGTGGGTCCGAGGCTGGCTTTTTTTTTTTTTTTTTTCCTTTGCCAAAGGGCACAGGTGCTCGCTAGAGAGACAGAGAGTGGGGAAGTGAGAAAGCACTCCCCCATGCCCTTGGGGCGCGGTCACACTGGAATCACTTCTCCACTTCTCCGTCATCTCGGGATTTGGGGCACACATGCAAACACACCAAGTGTTTCTCAAGCTGCTCTATCCAGGACTCAAACTGCTAAGTTGCCATGTGGAATCCAGCCGCCTTACTCACCATGCCAGGGCTGGCCGAGGCTGGCTACCCCACGGGACACAGATAGGATGGGTACCACGTGCCCTGTGTATCAGAATTTATCACCCCCATGACGCCACCTGATGAGTCACAGTGGCAGGTGACCCCAACCAGCATCTGTATCTGATGTCTCTCAGGCCAGATCTACAGACCCACTAGGAGGAACGACTCCCGGGAGTCCTCTGCGCTCCTCAAAGCCACACTCGCCGTCCTCCACCCGTTCGCCCACTCAGGAGTTCCAGAATCCCAGCCTGCCCCTTCTCCTGCCGTGGGCTCTGCTCACCTCAGCTCCCACTCACCCTGGGGTTTCTCCGTACTCTGCTCCTGTCTCCCCATCGTCAGCCAGGGCCTGGCTCCAGAGACACAGTCTAAACGTCTCGCCACGATCCTGTCTGCTGTCACAGCCTCTGAGCCTCTCTCCTGTCCCACTGCCAGGGCACTAGTTCCACTTCTTGCAGCGTTCGAGGCCCCCAGCGCTCAGGGTCACCTCTGCACTCAGTCCACACTCGGCAGTGCAGTCTGCCCTCCCTGGTGCTCACAACCTCCCACCCTGGAGGGCCAGCTCAGGTACCCCCACCACCTCGAGTGGGGGGCTGCATTCCCCAGGAGGAGAACCTTGCAAGCTGATGTCCCGCAGGCACCTCCTCCCTAACGGGCGATGTCTCGTGTCCCTGCAGATTAAAGTGTGCTCCCTCCGTTGACTTGAGTGAAGGGACACAGCAATCCTGACAATGATGAGCTGGCACCAGCGCAGGAGGGGTCCGGTGTGGTCCTGCCATCAGACTCCATTTGAAGCTGGACTTTTTCCAAAGCTGATTTCTAGGGTGACAGTCACAAAATCTGTCAACACTGCGTGAAACCCACCTCCCACCCCTACCTGTGGGCCTGTCCCTTTCCTGCTCCGTGGCTAATAACAGAAGATACCCGAGTCTGGGAAACTCAAGAGAAGAGAGGTTTATTTGGCTCACGTTTGGAGGTCCAGGGGCCACATCTGGCGAAGGTCTTCCTGTTGGAAGAGGCCACGCAGGTCGCATCATGAGAGGACAGGAGTGCGAGGGTGTGTGCCCACACGTGTCCCTTGTTTGTTCCCTCTCCATGTACACCCACCAGGAGTCCCTCGGGCCCACCCTAACCAAGTGCTCACACCCAAAGGCCCCCTTCCAACACCATGAAGGTATTAAGTTTCCTCTTAGTACCTTTGCGCCCAGCTCTGCACACTGGAATGTCGGGGAGACACAAAGCTCAGCCGTGCCTTAGCACCGGGAAGCCTGTAGGGTGGGGAAGTGTGGGAACAAGGCATGGAGGGGTCCCGGCTGTTGCTGGTTTATGAAGCACACTGACGGCTTGGAGACCGCAGAGCCAGGGTGCGAAGCTGGGCCTTCCTGGTGCCTCCATGGTCTTAGACCCTTTGCTGACCATCAGTTTTTTTATTTTTTTTATTTTTTTTTTATTTTTATGTCTATTTATCTCTCCTATGAAGAAAAGAGACAGAGAGAGACAAAGAGACAGCACTCCCACAGAGTCACTCCCAACAGGGTCCCAACACCACGACCCTCCCCGACTTCAGCCAGTCCCAGGCTGTGGGACACAGGTTTGCTCAGGGAGGTCTCCAGATGCAAACCTGGGACCTTCCCATGTGAAACAGCCTCAGAGTGTCACAATTTACTGCGGGGCCACCGTCTGGCCTTACACCAGATTTAATGTGATGTTTTTTTCTTCTCTTTAGGGAGGGATGAGAAGGTATTTTAGAGTGAAGCAATGGGAATAAGCCTGCACCCCTGCCCCTGGCTGAGCCTCAGCCCCCTTCTTCATACGGGGGGCTCCCTTGGCCCATCTCCCAGACAAACAGGCCGATGGCAGCGCTGTCCCCGAGCGGGTGTGTGATCAATGGCTTCCTTCTCTCTGTTCTCTTTCATTCTTCCCTTCCCTCCTTCTCAGTCTCCTCTTTCACGGGTCTCCTTTCTTTGTCCCTGTCCCCCTGCCTCCCACCTTCCATATCTGTGGCACGTGGGGTGCCCGCAGAACCCCTTCTCCAGCACTGAGGGAGGGGTCACAGTCCAGGCAGAGCGAGGCGGCCCTCAGCGCTCAGGCTGGCTCCCTGCTTCCTGGGCGTCCCCAGGGCTGGGCGGGCTCAGGGAGGGGCGAAGGTCCCTGAGGGAGAGGGTTGGGCAGGTGGGGCCCTGGGCAGAGGGCAGGCCAGACGGCACAGGTGGCTCCCACGGCTCGGAGGTGGGTGCTGGCCAGGGAGTGGCAGCTCTGGGGGCGTTATGGCCAGGGGTGTCTGCAGCCCTGGGACAGGGATGAGGGAGGATGGCCGGGGTGCACACGGCCTATGGCAGGTCTGAGTCAAAACACCTAAGGCCGACCCCGGCTGGTCATGTGGAGGGTTGTCCAGTCATCGCCTTATGCTGGCCTGGGTCACCCAGCCGGGCTGGGTGCGGCCCAGTCAGCTGTGACTCAGGCCCCAGCGGCCACGCCACGCAGCACCCGGCAGGGGCATCGGGCAGACGCCCCCTCCCCACGCCCTGGCCGCTTGTCCCTCAGGCCACCCTGAAGACCCGGCTCTCACCTGTACCAGGTGGGGTCCGGCCAGAGCCTGGGGGCCCTCCACACCTGTCCCCAGCCCTGGGCAGAGGGGGTGGGGTGGGTGGAAGTGGGGGGAGCCTCAAGGCCACCGGCTCCTGACGGGAAGTCAAGAGGGGGCGGGGTGAGAGCCGTGTCCAGAGGAGGGTCAGCAGGAGAGGGAAGCAGAGGGGCCCCAGCCCCGAAGACAACGGTGTCCCCGATGTCCCGCTGAAGCTCCGACAAACATCCTCGAGACTCCAGAGGGTCGAGTGCGGGCGCAGACCACGGTAGGCTTCCCCAGTGGGGCAGGGCTGTGGGTGGAAGCCACCCCCCGAACTGAGCCTCAGCGCGGGCAGACCTCACGTGTCAGGGCCTCCCGGTGGCCCACCCGCCCTCCAGGCCTCAGTTTCCCCTCTACGTAACAGGCACCTAAGACATGCCCTGGACGCTCGGAGGATGTCCGGGCAGAACCGAAGAGAACAGACGTGAAAATGCCACATGGACATGTGGGGGTTAAAGATCACAGAAAGGTTAAGGGGCAGAGGAGAGCTCGGAGGCTGGAGGGAGGTCTGGACTCGAATCCCCACTCCATGTGGCCCCGGAGAGGCCGCTGGGGCGATCCTTGACTTCTTTCTTTATTCCCTTCCTCCCTTCCTTCCTTCCTCCCTTCCTTCCTTCCTTTTCTTCTTTTTCTTCCTTCCTTTCTTTCTTCTTTCTTTCTTTTTCTTTCTTTCTTTCTTTCTTTCTTTCTTTCTTTCTTTCTTTCTTTCTTCTTTCTTTCTTTCTTTCTTTCTTTTTTTCTTTTTCTTTTTCTTTTTCTTTTTCTTTTTCTCTCTTTCCTTCTTTCTTCCCTTTCTTCTTTCTTTTTCTTCCTTCTTTTTTTTCTTTTTCTTTCCTTCTTTTCTCTTTTTCTCTCTTTCTTTCTTTTTTTTTGGAGAGATTTTTTGCTGTAGGGCATGTGTGCTCCCCAGAGAGATAAAGAGAGAGAGAAATCACCCCCCAGGGGGACGGCCAGGCTGCAATCCCTTCTCCTCCATTTTCTTTCCAGGATCTTGGGCACGCACACACACATGCTCCGCCCAGCATGAATTTCAAGCTGCTGGGTCCAGGACTTGAACTGTGGTTGGCCATGTGGGAGTCAAATGCCTTAAACCACTATGCTACCTGCTGGCCCCAGTTTTTGGATTTCTGAGGGACCTCAGTTTCCCTTTCCCCAGAGCTGTGGAGAGTAGGGACCCATGGACTCTTCGCCTTCCCTCAGACAGAGACGTGAGAGGAAAGGGTCCCTGTCCCTCCAGGAGGGGCCGCAGTGGGTCATGGGGTCCCTCGTGGGAGGTTCTGGGATGTGATCGGTCAGGGTGGTCAAGGTCTTGGGCTCTGCTCTCTTGACCTTGGGCCAATGCAGGACCTGACAGCTTTTTTTACACCTATAATTGTGCTAGAAAGTGGGCACACTTTGGAAGCGCCAGCTCATGAGGTCATATCGGGGAGACAATGCTCCATGGAGCCTGGCATAGGGTGGCGAGGGGTTGGTGGGGGCTTGGCACAGTAATCACAGAAGCATCTTGACCCCGATCTTGTCGTCTGCAGTTCCTGAGGACTGGGAAGAGGCTTCTAGGAGGGTGCAAAACTGCCCCCAAGGTCTGTCCTGGGTTGGGGTGCTGAGATCACCTGGCACTCTGGTTCAGAGTGGGGGGCTTGGGGGCTCAGGCAGTGTGGTGATTAAGGTGTGGGATTCGCACTGGGAGACTGCGGTCTGACTCCCAGACCCAGTGGCTTGAAAATCACACTGGGTATATGTCCATGCCCCAAATCCCGAGAGGAGAATGGAGAAGGGATTGTGGCCATCCTCGCTGGGGGGCGATTTCTCACTGTCCCTCTCTCTGTCCTCTCTGTCTCTTTCTGGTGAGTGTGAGTGCCCTATGGCAAAAACTTAAAAAGAGTTGTCTGTTAGTCCGGATTCTGCAGCCAGGAGTCCCTGGGTTTGCTGGACTCCCTGCTCTGCCTGCTTCTTGCTCTGTGACCTTGGGTGAGGTATATAACCTCTCTGGGCCTTGGTTTGCCCTTCTGAAAGATGGAGGTCATAAATCCCATCTTGCAAACTTGTGGTGAGGACTGGATAGAAAGGCCTCCCGCCTCTTTCTCCTCTCCTCCGGTGGCTGGACAGAGGCTCCAGCCCCCTGCCCGCTTCGCGGGGTCCTGGCGCCCTCTTGTGGCAGGTCCTCAGGGCATTCCTCCCCGAGAGCTGTCGGACAGGGCACAGGCCCCTGTAGGACCCTCTCTGCCCTGCCTGCGTCTTCTGCCTGGGCCGATGGCCTCTGCCCACCCTCTTTCCAGAGCCTCCGACTCGGCGCTCGCTTCCTCAAGTCCCCAAATCCCTCCCCGCCTGGCCCCAGGGAGGCACTGGCTGCGGGTTGGCCTGAGGCCCTGGCCATGGTGCCTGCTACGTGCTGGGCAGTGGGGGGCGCTGCTGCCTGCGGCTTGGAGCCGAGATCGGCGAGCGTTGGAGACCGCAGGGCAGGGAGCCCTGGAGTGCGCCCTGCTCCAGCCCGGATTCCTTGTTCCAGGGGACACGGCAGGCTCTCTGTCCCCCCCCTGCCCCCCACTCCTCCCCAACTCCCAGTCCCAGCCCGTTCAGGCTCCTGGGAGACTGAGGGCCTCCTCTAGGCAGGGAAACTGAGACTCTAAGAAGCTTCTTTCTTGGAATTCTGACAAACAAACAGGACTGAACCCCAGGGTTTCCTAGTCCCTGTCTGGGAGTCTCAGAGGCAGCCAGCCACGTGCTATTGGAAATATGCCTCTAATCTGCTGTGAGGCCTTGGGAAAGTGACTTCCACTCTCTGGGCTTCGCCTGCAACTTTCTTTTCCTTTTTCTCTTTCTTTCTCTTCTTCTTCTGCTGCTGCTGCTGCAGGGCACATGTACTTCCCAGAGAAAGATGGGGAGGGGCGAGAAATCACCCTCTCTCCACCCCCGGCCCCCAGGGCTTATGCCCCATCCCCATCCCTGCATGCAGCAGTCCCTTTCTCCCAGCCACCTCTCTCAGGATGATTATGGGCACGCACTCACATGCGTCCAGTGTGATTTTTCAAGCTGCAGCGGCCAGGACTTGAACTGCATGGTTGGCCATGTGGGATGCATCGCCTTAACCTCCGCGTCACCTGCTGGCCCTCACCTGTGAGCTTCTAACAGCTACAATAGTGTCAGTAACAAGGGCATCTCTTCAGTGCCTGCTGGGCTTCCTAGAGCTGGTAACCTCGCAGGTTGTCAGCATGTCTCCCAACTTTGGAGGTGTTGAAATTGAGGCCTGAAGGCTGGGGTCACGCGGCTGGAACTGGGTGCATACTCGAGCCGGCCCCTCCTCTCCACCCTGCGGCCTCATCGAGCTGAGCTGTTCCCTGTAAGTGGGGACACTGAGGCCATTACAGGTCCCCTCCCAGGGGCTCGACTGGGATGCAGGTGGGCTCTTTAGGGAGAGTCTTAGGGTGGGGAAACACAGGCCACCGTCCTCTGTCTACCTCGGTCCCAGTCTGCTGGCCAGGGTGGCTGCAGGAGGGACCTCGACAGCCGACCCTCCTGACAGCCCACTGTGATGCTGGGGCCAGACGCGGGTCCCACCCAGAAAGGGAGGAAATGGGAACGGGGTCCAGGGGTGGGGTGGGGGCGGAGGCCCGGCTGGGCAGGAGATCAGAGCGGGATTGTGTCATGGAGCCCTGTGGCTGATAAGCAGCAGAGCGGCCTGGCCCAGGCAGTAGGAGGGGCTGCTGTCTGTGGGACCTCCAGAGGCCCCCTGCTGCTGCCAGGACCACACCTCCCCTCCTCTGGGAGGGGCAGGAGTAAAGGCATGGGGAGAGGCCAGGCTTTGTTACACATTCCACTCTGAGCCTCAGTTTCCACATCTATAAAATGAGGGTTAAAATGCCTCCCCAGGGAACCAGGAGATGACATAATGGCTACGTCTCTGGACTCCTACATGGCTGACTGTGGTTCAAGTCCCGGACCCGGTGGCTTCAAACTCACACTGGGTGTGTGTGTTTGTGCCAATGATCCCAAGAGAAGAATGGAGGAGAAGGGTTTGCAGTGTGGCCATCCCCCTTGGGGGGGTAATCTGCCGCTTTCTGTCTCTCCAACAAGCACATGTACCCTATAGCAAAAATCTCTCTAAAAAATGCCTCCCCT
This sequence comes from Tupaia belangeri chinensis, assembly GCF_000334495.1. NCBI lineage: Eukaryota > Metazoa > Chordata > Mammalia > Scandentia > Tupaiidae > Tupaia > Tupaia belangeri. The sequence continues at coordinate 5,340,443 of NW_006159701.1, read as the reverse complement.
GGAGAATGGAGGTTAAGCCTTGAGATTTCAGGAGTCTTGGGCAAGTACTTTGCAGTGATTTGTTTTGGGATGGGGTACGGTGGGAGGGCTGCTCTCCCACCTGCTCCTCTGCCCTGCCCTGCTCCCGACTTCGGGGAGCTCATCCTTCATCCTCGTCCTGGGAAGAGACTGGACCCAACCCAAACTGAGTCTCTTATCTCTTGTTCTCTTGTCCCCACCCACTAGGATGGGGCCACTTTACTCTCCCTCTGTCAGGGTTGCCAGGCTGTGAGGCTCATGGCTCCCACCCGTCATCCTCAGAAGGCTTCCTCAGGTCCCCTGGGTGCTGAGGGACGGCTTGGGCAGAGGGCCTGGCCACATCCCCGACATCATCTCTCAGGCCCGGGACTGGTGGCCCAGTGAGCTTGGCTCAGGGAGGGGGCAGGAGGGAGGCCGCCCCACCTCCGCGGCCGGTTTCAGGCTGAGTGGGTCCGAGAGCCACTTCCTGTTCTGTTTATTGCCTCTGAATTCAGGAAATCATTGAGTGACACATCCCC
>NW_006159701.1:5333813-5339750 GCF_000334495.1 Tupaia belangeri chinensis | reverse complement strand
AGTAGGGATGGTTGGAAGCGCACGCAGGCCCCACACGCCCGGCCCCAGGGCCGTGCCCCCCCCCCCGCCCACTGAGCGCTCTGCTCGGAGACCCGCTGTCCTGCAGACACACACTGATGCACACGCACAGGTCCACACCCTGACTCGCACACACTCGCACACGTGCATGGCGGGCTTGCCGGATCAGCCAGAGACATGGGCCGTCCCGCTCCCTCGCAGGCACACATGGGTGAACCGTGCAGGCAGACCTGCACACAGGTGCGCACACATGTGTACACACCTGGGGCGGACACAGACATGCACGACACACGACGGCACTCCTCCACACGCACAGGTGAACGCCCGCTCAAAGCCAAGCTGCAGACAGGTGGGCCCACCGTGGACCCCGTGGGCACCTCTGGTCGCCGGCTGGGCCTCTGGGCCTCATGCTGTCCCTGGAAGGTGGACCAGGGGACACTTCCTCCTCCAGCACTGTGTGGTGAGGGTGAGGGCTCCCGTTCCCATGGCAGAGTGAGGAAGGTCTGTGACTGTCCCCAGCTCCACCCAGGTGGGGCGGGGCGGGACAGGGAGCCCAGGGGTCTGAGGCTGCAGAAGGGGGAGGATTTTTTGGCTCGCTGTGGAGTGACCTTGGACAAGTCACTCCTTAGGCCCTCGGGCCTGGCTTTCCTCATCGATACCAGCGACTCACAGACGTTTCTGACCACGACCCCAGTGAGAGACACATTGCAATGGCGAGCAGAGAGGATGTGCACTCTGACGCATACAGATGGTGGGAAAAAAATCTCATGGAGCAGGCTTGCCCCCGCCCCGGGCGCGGCCAGGTGGATTTGTGATCCCATTTCCTTCCTGAAACGAATCCGTGGCCCCCTGTGAAGTGGAGACCCTCCTATGAGCGCTCGGTGCTCTCTGGGCCTGTCTGCAATGGTCTCTGCTGGTTGGAGACCCAGGGGGAGCAGGCTGGAGGCAAAGTGTCTGCAGAAGTGAACGTGCCATGCCCACGCAGGGCCCGTGGTCAGGGAGGATGGCAGCCTGTTCTGTGGACGGAGGTGTTGAAGGCACAGGTGCATGGAGTGGGACCGGCTCCCACAACACCCTGGCCAAAGCTCGGGCCCTGCCAGAAATCAGGGCTCCGTGGGCTGCTGCTTCCCTTACAAATTCTATCAGAAATGAAGAAAAAAAAAAAAATGCAGTCACTCTGATTCACCTCCAGGGGGGTAGATTCCTGACGCAGAACCAGTCGGGAAATGTCAGGGTGATGATGCTGGGGGCAGTTGGCGGGAGGCCAGGGTGGCTTCTGGCTCTTTCTGGGTCCTGAGGGGGCGTCACTAATCTTTGCCAGAGACTTGATGGGGTGAGGGTAAGAAAAGACAGGTTCTAGGCCTGAAGACAGCTGGGCTGCCCAGGGCCCCAGGGTGGGGAAAGTGTTGCCCCGCAGAGGTTCTGAGACGCAGCCATCCCTGGGAACCGCCCTGAGCTCCATGTATTCAGGGCCCCCTCTCAGACTATAGGTGCTGACCACTGGACCAGGCCTGGCCCAAGCCCATGACTCAGGTAGGGGCCGAGCAGCTGCTGACTCTGGTTAGAATGGCCGCCACTCGGGGCTGGCGCTGCACCAGCTTAGCAATCAAAGCTCAGCGAGAAGCAGCCGGTTGCCCTCGGCCACACAGCTGACAAATGGTGTGCGCAGGATTCGAACCCACATTTACCTGGCGCCAAGGCCCACACCCTTCCCCACTGGGTGCCGCTGTCAACCTAACCCCTGGGAGTGCAAATCTTGGCAACCTGCAGTGCCCCACGGCAGAGCAGGGCAGGGACCACAGGGTAGTTCCAGCCTCACTTGGCAAATAGTGAATAACGAGGTGCTTTTGCCGTTTTAGACAGGACGCTCCACTGCCTGGCCATGCCAGGAATTCCTGAGCTGCTCCTGTCTCCTCTGGTCACCCCTCACCAGCCCCGGGCTTGGGACACACCCTCTATCCCCAACGCCCTCCCCAGCACCAATCCGACAGCGCTGGGTTCATTTTCCACACGGGAGGATCAAGACAGAGGGCCGAGAGCAGCTGCCCGTTGGTTTTCAGAGAACTGAGATCCTAGCTGGGGACTGAGAAGGGGAGGGCTAGGGGAGGGCCCCCCTGCCTGGGCAGCGGGGGTTGCCCCGAGTGCTCAGTTTCTGGGTCACTGGTCCTGGGGAATTCCCCAATGCCCAGAGAGCTGCTTACCTGGTGAGTAAATGCTACCGGCTGCCCACACAGGATGCCTGACTGCGGGTACCTCCCCACACCCCCTGCCAGTGGCCACCGCCATGCTCCCCTCTCCTGAGTGCCCTGGGGGCCTTGGAAAGAGACAGACAGGCAGGCAGGGGGCTGGCCCCCGCCCCCGCACCCCCCTGGGGCTCTGCAGGGGGCGTCTGGTGATTCAAGCCCCTCAGAGCTGAGCTATGTCTCCTTTCTTCTCTGATGGGGCCTGGGATGAATCGGCTCCTGGGGGCGGTGGGGCCAGGTCAGCTGCCATCCTCCCTCAGGCCTGGGGTGGGGTGGTGAGGGGTCAGTACGGGGCACGGGACTAGGGAGCACACTGCCAGGCTGGCCCCCACATACCCTGTCTGATCTTTCTGGGGTGAAGCTGGAAGGGAGCCCCGCGCCCACTCAGCCCCAGCAGAGGTTCCAGTGGTCCTGCTCCTGCCCGGCTTCCCTCACGCAGCCCTGGAGTGTACCACAGTCTCCTCAGCTGTAAAGTGGGGACCAGAACCCCTACTTCACAGAGAAGTGGGCGGCGGAGCACCGCGCCCTGTCCGCACAGTACCGTTATCCGCATCTTACAGATGGGAAAGCCACGGCGGGAATAACGACTTCCCCCAGTCACCCAGCTCAGAACCCGCAGAGTCAAACCTTCAGCCGGTTCTGAACGAGGCTGAAGTCCGGGCCTCCAACACCAGCCTCCCTCACCTCGCTGGGAGATCTGGGACGCGAAAACGCTTTCAGAAACACTGTCTACTCCGAGTTCGGCCCCGAGCCAGCCGCTGTCAGGGGTACTCCCGAGTCTCAGACCCCATCCCAGCCCTGCTTGTCCCGGCCTGGAACAAGCGCCAGGCCCCTCGCGCCCCCAGCAGGAGGTGCGGCTGGGGTGGCCGTGGCCTGCTAACCAGAGGCCTGGCTTCCAGACCTGGCTCTACCATGAACTCTGTGAGTGCGGGCAAGCGCCTTTGCCTCCTCGAGCCTGCTCCCCACCTGAGAAGTCAGCAGCTGTGACATTCTAGAAGCATTTGCGGCAGGTACAGGTCCGCAGAAGAAGGGCTGGGTGGTTGCCATGTGCCAAGTGTAAACGAGAGTCTGGGGGCCGTAGGAGGCCTCGGGGCATCCTGGACTGGAACAGCTAACCTGGACACAGCACCCCCGACTCTGCTTGGCAGCCTCCTGCCCGGACTGAGGGGTGCCTCGTGTGGGCCCCACTGTCCCCCTCACCCCAAGGTCCGTCAGATCCCCAGTGGACCCAGCCTGCAGGAGCCGGACAGGCTGCAGATGAAATCACAGCTGGAGGGGGCCAGGCTGGGGCTGCCACTGCAGGGTGGGGCCCGGGGTCATGACCCCAGGAGCAGGCAGCCAAGAAGGGAGGCTGCCTTCCATGAGGGAGCTGGGGGAACACACACGCACACACACACACACACACACACAGCAGCACAGAGAGGGAGGAAAAAAACAAACCCAGGCTGGCCTGGAGTGCAGCCTGGGCGGTGATTCTGGGGGCCGCGGCGACGTTGAAGGCGGCTCACGGACTCGCAGCTCCGAGACCCTGCCCGGTCTTCCCCCCACAGCCCAGTGTGGGTGGTATCCGGACATGGACAGGCGGGGGAGACGGGGCCTGGGGTGCCAGGGGGCCCAGAGCACCCGGGGAGCACAGACCAAGTCAGGTACCGTGAGAGGGAAACTGAGGCACAGCAGGGGGCTGGTCAGGGCTGGGATTAGGTGGCCCTAACATGAGTGTCTCCTAGACCTTGTCCCCACTTCCTGTTTCCTGAGGGGTGGGACTGAGGTTACATGGCAGCTGCGGATGGGGTCTGGGAGCAGAGGGTCGTGCAAGGTAAAGCCCTGGAAATGCACGTGGGGCTGAGGTGGATGGGGCAGGGGTCCCCAGAACAAGTGCACCTAGTGAGGGACTCAGGTGTGCAGGAGGCTGAGAGATGGGGCCCTCACTGGATGGACTTGGGGCCCAGGTCGGGAGAGCCAGGCTGTCCCTGAAAGGCCTGGGAGATGTGGGGATGGGCTGCAGGCAGACCCAGAGTTCTCACACTGAGTGGTTGGACCCTCATGCAGGAAGATGCTGGGGAAGGGGTGGGGCGAGGAGGAAAGTGGGGTATCCTGGGATGTGGGGCTGCCTGACCAAGCCAGGGTAGGTGGGCCTCCTCCCAGAGCAGGTGTATGGGAGCAGTAAGTGCTGGGGGGGGGGAGAGCCCCCAAGGATGGGACAAGGTGTTAGGGGACAGGGAGGAGGAAGGTGAAGGAGGGGGAGCCAGCGCGGGCTCCCCCAGGCCCTCCCTGCCAGGAAGCACCAGCTGGTAGGCAGTTTTATCCCTCCACCTCCAAGGTCCTGCAGGGACAGCACGGGAGAGTGAAGCGAGAACCTGGCCAGGCAGGGCGTGTGCGGAGGGGATGGCAGCAGGCACGAGGGCTGGTCCTGGCACGACGAGGGAGGAGCGCGTGGCTGGGCAGGTCCGGGATGTGGCAAGAGGCAGGAGTTGGGGGCGTGGAGGACGGGGGGAGGAGGCGGGCACGGGGAAGGGGCCAGAGTGAGGTTGGTCCCTGGCCTTGGAAAACCTACTCTCCCACCTTGATCTTGGGCCAGGGTCAGGCAGGAGGGTGGAGTCCCTAGGGCAATGAGACTTCTCTTGGGACAGAGGACGCACCCAGCTGCTCTCCAGACAGCGAGGCCTCGGGTGTACGGGTGTACGGCGTGTGGTCTGGTCAGCACTGCTCCGCTTCATTCATTTCAAAAACGTTTTTCCTTGCCTTTCATTGAGAAAAGCCATTGCTCATTTCGCCCTGGTCCCCACTGTTCCCTCTTGTCCCTCCTCACTCATTCATGAATCTGCTTGGCTGTAGCAGACAGCAGAACTTGTGACTCTGCCTTGGAGACTTGAGGGCCACCATCATTCTTTGGGGTGAGCCCCTAGGGGCTTCCAAGCCAGGTCTGGGAGGAGCCCGTCACTCCTCAGTTGCACACTGTCTTCAGCATCCTGAAAAGGAAACCCGGGTTCGATGTGGCTTCCTTAACCTCTGCCTCAGTCACCCCTTTTGGAATGGGAATGCAGGACACCCTTCTCGGATTGTCCCCAAAGAACTGAGGCACAGCCACTCCCACCCCTATGTCTTCTGGGCCCCTTCCCAGCCTCGCGGGTACTGGTGGTCTGCAGAGCAGGTATGATGGTGGTCAAGGGGCTTGACCCTGGACAGGGCGCCCCCCCGGAGCCCCTTCTGCCCAGAGGCAATGGGCCGGCTGCAGGAGGCACCTTGGAGGTGGCTTCCAGCACCCATGTTCAGTTCCACTTTATTGCGGTCTAAAGTCCAAGCTGGGACCCAGCCCCTTTTCCTGGAACCACTTTCTCAGTCCAGCCCCAGCCTGCCTCCTCCCCGGCCCCCCAAACCCCCGGACCAGGGGGCCACAGGTGTCAGCTCCATCTGCTTTTCCAGTCTTTGGCCACTTCCCCAAACCCAGGTGAGTCAGGGCCGTCTGGGGCACCCCCTGCCTGGGGACCTCACTGACTGGGCCTGGGGGCCCCCTCCCCACTAACCCCATCTTCAAACGACTCCCAGGGCAAGCCGCTCAGGAAAACCACAGGGCGTTTTTTGAAGACTTCATTATAATTTTATCAAATTCTTAGAAGAGGGAAAAAGCCTGCTCTCCCCACCCTCCCCCCACTCGTCCCCCCCACACACACTCTCA
>NW_006159701.1:5327623-5332171 GCF_000334495.1 Tupaia belangeri chinensis | reverse complement strand
CGTCCCCCCCACACACACTCTCACTTTTCTTCCATTCATAATTTCCTATGATGCACCTCAAACAACTTCCTGGACTGGGGATCCCGGCTAAATATAGCCGTTTCTGTCTTACAACACAGGCTCCAGTATATAAATCAGGCAAATTCCCCATCTGAGCATGAACCTCTGAAAACTGCCGTCATCCGAGGTCTCCTCCGAGGCCCTCTGGAGTCCAGCCCATAATGAAGGTCTTGGCGGCAGGTAAATCCACCCGCCCGGCGCCGGCTTCCGCGGCCCCCGCTGCGGGCGCGACGGCCCTCGGGGCGCTCGGCCAGCTCCAGGGACACCCACTCGCCGACAAGCCCGGGCACTTTGGGCGCCTTTTTGGGGCCGCCGGCCTTCCTCCCGCTGCTCCTCCTCCTCCTCGCGCTCCCGCCGCTCTGCGGAGCAGCGCTGCCCTCCCTCCGCTTTCTCTCGCGTTCACCCTCCCTCTTTCTGTTTCTTTCTTTTCTTTCCGCTTTCTCTTTTCCAACCGCGTCCCGGGCTGCTCCTTGGGAGGGGCGCGGGCGGCCGAGCTGCTTGCAAACTCCGGCCCGGGACGGGAGCAGGTGCCGTCTCCAACTGCTAGTGCCTGGACTGCGTGAGGTCTGCGCTAGGTGAGATGGGAGCGTGGGGGACCCCTCGGCCATCCCGGGGCCCCGGCGCTGCCTGCGGGTGCGGGGAGGAAGCGGGGACCCAGGAGTAGTGAACTTGAGGCTGCCGCCCTCCCTGCCGTCCAGTAGGGGGATCCGGGCAGGAGGGCGCCAGCCTCAGCGGGCAGCTGGCTGCAGCCCCTGCCACCCTCAGGTGCCTCCTGGCGGGCCCTGGAGAGGCAGGTCCGGGGAGTCGGAGGGTGAAGGGGGGAGCAGGCGCCCTGGGGGAGGGGCGGTCCCGGACAGGCCCGGACAGGCCCGGACGGCGCCCCGCGGCTACCTTTCACTTTCCCTCCTCCCTGCCCACCCCGCTGCCTGCGACCTTTCTCCTCTGCTCTTTCCTGATTGCAGCGTTTCCTCTTCCTCCCGAGGCCGAGATGGGGGTGGCCTTGGGTGTGGGACCCCTGGACTCCCCCCCCCGCCCTAGCCCGGGGCCTGGAGTTAGGGACAGAAGACCAGAGGGGACAGTGTGGAGGCCAAGGGCAGGATAGGGCTGGAGGGCCAGCGAATTTTCCAGGCTGATTTGGGGATGGACCTGTAGGATCCGTTGGCGCCCAGGGGCCTCAGGGAGGGGAGTGGCCCCGCTGGGGAAGGATAGGGATGGGGTGGGGGTGGCAGAATCAGGCCACTGGCCAAGTGGCAGGTGTGGGAGGGAGAAGAGGGTCAGTAGGAGACCCCTGCTCCCCAGGGGGCCTGCACCGAGGGAAATTTGGGCTGCAGTGGGCCAGTGAGTGTAAGGATGCTTGGAAATCTGGGCCCGGGAGATGGAGAGATAGGGGCCTTTGTCCTACCCCCCACCCGGATTTCCCGCTGTGCCTGGATAAGGATGCCTTCTGCCCCAGGGCCAGGCCGGTCTGGGAGATAGGGCTGCAGGGCTGGGCGGCCCCTGGGTGCAGCTTCCCACTGGTGGGAACAGCTACCGTCCTGCCCCCTGCTCCTTTTAACCCCGGGACAGAAGAGAGAGCCATGAGAAGCAGAGAGATGCAGCGAGAGAGAGATTCGGAGGGAGGGAGACAGGAACAGACGCCGTGGGAAGTAGAAACAGCCCAGGGAAGAGCTGCGGAGAAGCAGGGACAGGTGGCTCCCACCAGCCCCGTGCCCCATGCCGGACACCCCGTCTAGTGTGCTGTGACCCCAAGCTGCCCTTCTGACCATGGCTCCTTCCCGCCTGTTCCCAGGAGTCGTGCCCCTGCTGCTGGTTCTGCACTGGAAACACGGGGCCGGGAACCCCCTTCCCATCACCCCTGTCAACGCCACCTACGCCACCTGCGCCACACGCCACCCATGTTACAACAACCTCATGAGCCAGATCAGGAGCCAACTAGGACAGCTCAACAGCAGCGCCAACGCCCTCTTCATCCTCTACGTAAGAGACTCCCAGGGCTGCTGGGGGGGAGGGCGGGACAGGGCAAGGGCGGCTGCACCCAGGGGGCTGCAAACTGACCTGGGCCCGAGGGGACCCTGGTGGCCCTGGACGAGAGGATGGGGAGGGCTGCTTGGTGAAAGGACGCCCGGCCTAACTCAGTTTCCTCTCCATGCCCCAGCTCCGCCCGGGAGACTGGACGCCGCTTTCTCAGGGTGCCCCTTCCTGGGGGCAGAGCTGGGTGGGAGGGTGGGAACCCAGCCCTTCTAGGCCTGCCATGGCGGGGCCCGTGGGGCAGGAGGCTGGTGAAGAGAGACAAGGAGGAAACGGGAGCAGGCCTTTGGGAGACGCTGGGGCTGAGTGCCTGTTGGTGGAAGGACGCCCAGGAAGACGGTGAGCCGGGCTGTGAAAGCGCAAGTGTGCGTGGCACCCTGGCGGAGGCGAGACTCACACTTTCCTTTCTGTCCCCGTATGGTTACCATGATGAGGGCGGCGGTGCCAATCACAGCTTGGAAGGTCCAGGCCTTCGCCTTTAGCTAGCGCATGCCCGCCCGCATTATGCCGCTAGGTGCCTACTGGCCAGGGGCTGGTCTGAGTCCTCGGTGGGGAGATGGAGGCCCCGAGCTGAAAGGCCGAACCCTGACTCCCAGGTCACACCCCTCTGTTCTGCTTCTCAGTACACGGCCCAGGGGGAGCCGTTCCCCAACAACCTGGACAAGCTGTGCGGCCCCAACGTGACAGACTTCCCGCCCTTCCACGCCAACGGCACGGAGAAGGCCAGGCTGGTGGAGCTGTACCGCATCGTCGCGTACCTCGGCGCCTCCCTGGGCAACATCACCCGTGACCAGAAGACCCTCAACCCCAACGCCCTCAGCCTCCACAGCAAGCTCAACGCCACGGCGGACATCATGCGTGGCCTGCTTAGCAACGTGCATTGTCGCCTGTGCAGCAAGTACCACGTGGCCCACGTGGATGTGACCTACGGCCCCGACACCACGGGCAAGGACGTCTTCCAGAAGAAGAAGCTGGGCTGTCAGCTCCTGGGGAAGTACAAGCAGGTCATCGCCGTGCTGGCCCAGGCGTTCTAGGCAGGGTCTTGCAGTGAGCTGCCGACACGGGGACCAAGGGAGCGCATCCCAGTGGGGGGCTCTCAGAGTGTGGCTGGGGCCCAGGGCATCGCGAAACCCCAATGGGGGCTGCTGGCAGACCCCGAGGGGCTCCTGGTCAGTCCGCTTCACTTCGGAGTGGACCGTCATGAAGCTGAGCAGAGTGGAAACTTCCATAGGCAGGGCCTATTCCAGCGCCAGCTTGAAGAAGGCGCCTCTTTCTCTGGGAGGCTGCAACCAGGGTGTTGGGCTGGCGAGGGGAGTGAGGGCTGGACTTCTGTCCCCATGGGTTCATTCCCCTCCTCTCTCACTTTGTGCACATGCTATCTCCAGCAGCCCCAAACACAGAGTGAGGGAGTTGCCCCGCCCCCTGTGGAATGACCACCATGCGTGCCTTTACTGCCCCTGAGGTGGACTTCAGAAGGCTTAGGTGGGACATGGATGGACTAGAGGAGCTGGGATCCTTGTCCCGTCCAAGTTTAGTGAAAGGTAAAGGAGTGGAGACTGGGGAGGGATGCTGTCTTTTCTTGGGCATGTTCAGAGAGCTCAGGCCTAGGGACTGTCAGGTGGAATGTTCTAGAAGGAGGTCAATGGCCCTCAGGCTCTTAGGGAGACAGAGAGAGGCCACCTTCGGTCTGGGGAAAAAAGAGACTAGAAGGAAGAGAGGCCCCCAGTGCCTTGGTGGCTTCTCCTTCATCTTCCCATGGGCTTTCCTGTCACCTGGAATGACTCGGGTCTGGTGGCTGGACCCTGAGGGGGGTTGTGGAGGTGAGAAGGGGAGAAGGGGAGCAGGGGCAGGTTTTGAAGTCAAGTGAGGAGGTTCTGGGGGGACGTAGAGTCCTCCTCCTGAGCAGGAGTCTGTGAGGGAATGGGGGGACAGGGTAGCTTGGAGAAGCTGCTCACCTCGGAGGCTACATGGAGGTACTCGGCGGGGTCCAGAGTTGACTCTGGTCCTCAGAGCAGGGGTAGCGGAACTTGAGGTCAAGGCCTCGGGGAAGCCTGAGGCCGAGTGCTGTCTGACGCAGCACCACTATTTATTATGATGCCTATTTATATTAACTTATTGGTGCTTTCCATGGCAAAGTTAGCCCCCCTTTCCTTGTTTTCTACTCCAAGAGATAAATTATATGACGGCTCCTTACCCAGGAGCTGGGGCCAGGCCTCCCCAGGCCCTGGTCTGGAAGTCGATGATGTTACAAGTGGAAGAAGCCTTACGGGTGAAGCTCAGAGAAGGGTCAGGGTCTGACGGAACTGGCTAGCCCGAGGTGGGGATGGGGGCCTGCTTCTATCCACCCACCTTCACTGTGACCTGCTTTGGGGGGTGCAGGGTCCAGGCTGCAGGGGCTGGGTCAGTTTGCAGAGCGTCTGGGGGGCATGCCTTCATCACAGTTCCTTCTCCATCCTCCTC
>NW_006159701.1:5323364-5327603 GCF_000334495.1 Tupaia belangeri chinensis | reverse complement strand
GCGGGGTCCGGGGTGCAGGGGCTGGGTCAGTTTGCAGAGTGTCTGGGTGCCTTCCCTTTTTTTTTTTTTTCATGGTTCCAGGGAGCTCCGTCCCTGTTCTCTGGCACCCCCTGCAATTGTATTTCAAGGGGCTCCATTCTGGGTTAAGCTGCAGGCCAGGCACCCACTGTGTCTGGCTGTGTCCCCTTGCTGCCTCTGAACTAGCAAGGGGACGAGCCTGACCCAACACCCAGCAGGCTCCCGTGTGGTGGGAAAGCTCCTCGGGTGGCCCGAACACCCATGGAGGGCACGAGGGCCTGGCTGGACTTGCCACAAGAGGTTGGGGCAATGCAGGGTGAGCAGCTGCCCCTTGCTCCGGAGACAAGGAGAGGGAGGCCTGGGACGCCGACCAGGAAGCTGTGGTTCCTCCTGCCCTACCTCCCTCCCACTCCCACCCATGTCTGGGCTCCCAGGCAGGGAACCCGATCCCTTCCTTTGTGCTCGGGCCAGGAGAGTGGAGAAACGCCCTCCAGTCTGGGAGCAGGGGAGGGAGGCCGAGGAGCTGGGGCAGCTGCTCCGAGCAGAGTTCTGGCTTCTTCTCAAACCCTGAGCAAGCGGGTGGGCGTGGGCGGTTGGTCCTGCCGACAAGAGTATGGTACTTGGTACTTGTTACGGTACTTGACACCCACTTTGCACCTTTCTCTGTTGTTCTCTTAGCACTTTACCTGTAGGCAGGTGGGCAGGTGGGCAGGAGTGGGGGGCGGGGCCAGGAGCTGTCCATCAGCAAGCAGCAAGACTAAGAGGTGGGCTCTGTGGCCAAAGAGACCACAGCGGGCGTATCTTTTCTGATGCTGTTTAAATGTGGGTCAGGCTCCCCCTTGTCCGGGATCGCAGCCCGCTGCCCTCCCACCCTTCTCCATCCGGCTCGGCTTGGGACTGGCCAGACTTCTCCAGGCTGAGCTGCGAGGAAGATAAACTTGTCGGGAGGCCAGAACTGATGACTCCGCAGCCTGAGGCCAGCTGGGTCTCTCATCTCATCTCCCTGTGGACACGGATTCTCTGATTCTCTGTTGGGCCCACCTGGCTGCCCCGAGGGCTCAGGAACTGAGAGAGGCCGATGCTTCCTGCCTGCATGGCCCCTGGCTCCTCCACGCCCTCCGACCTGGCCTGGGCTTGGCGCCGAATCCCCATCCTCAGTGCCCTCTCTAGAGCTAGTCGGGCAGGCCAGTGTCTACACGGCATGGCCGGGTGCTGGGGCCTGGTGCAGGAAAGCTTGGCGGGGAGGCCACTGTGCTGTCTCCACTGTTTCTCTGCTGTGCTGACCCACATCTGGACGCCTGGGTCACGCAAGGGCGGGACGTCCACCGTGGATGGGAGAGGACAGTCATTTTGCGGTTTATCTAGAGAGTATTGGGACCCTTATTTATTATTTAAACATTTGGAAAAGCACTGCTAGTTTACTCGTCTCTCCTCCTCATCCTCCTCGTCCCGGCTCGGAGGGACTCCCACCCTCACCCAGGCAGTCCAGCTCTGCTTTGCTGGCTGTCTGGAGCAGACACAGCATGGGGGTGGGAGCCCCCAAATCCGGTGAGGGAGCAGTCTCCCTTCAGATGGTACAAGTGCTCCCCAGAGGCGTCCCCAGCCCCCACCCAGTCCGGGCACCTGGCTCAGTGGCCCGCTGTGTGGCCTCCGTATTTCCTTCCTCCCTTTCCACTGGAAAGGACTTGGCCTTGGATAGCAAATTCCTCCTTGATGAATGGACCCTGTGGGAATGTTTCATACTGACAGATTATTTTTATTTATTCAATGTCATATTTAAAATATTTATTTTTTATACCAAAGGAATACTTTTTTTTTTTTTTAAGAAAAAAGAGAAATTAATAAAGAATCTGTTCTTGGCAAGGTTTTCAGCATGTACTGATGTGGGGAGATGGGGCTGGAGGGGCCGGGGTCTTGTCCTGGGCACCCAAGTGGGTGGGGTGTGGCTCAGCAAAGGGCACGAGGGTGGAAGAGGACACCTGCCCTGGGTAACAGCAGGGCCGAGCCGGCAGAACGAACTTGGGACATGCAAAACAAGGTGGACGGTGCCCAAGGAGAAAGACGCAGGGCTCAGAGCGGGGAGGGTGCGACTGGGTGTCTCAGCTGTTGCCTCCCAGCTCCTCGCTTCCCTCTCCGAGCAACCCGGTGATTTGTCCTTCCCATTTAACAGAGGAGGAAACAGGTTCGGAGAGAGCCCCCTGTCCGGGGTCCCCTGAAGTGTTTGGGGCCATTTAGGGCCACTCCTTTAGCTCCAAAGCTCACGCTCTCTTCCCCACATGGAACTCTAGGGACCTGGAAGATCCCAGCTGCCAAGGTCTCTAGCCATCAGAGGGACATGGCAGGGCCAGGCCTAAATGGTTCCTGAGCAGGAAGGAGAAGAGATGCGGAGGCCAGAACTGGTGCTGACCCCACCCTCTCTGATGGCTCTTCTGGGCCCACAGGACCCCTGCACAAAGGACACTGCTGTCCCACCCGGTCTCACACAGCAACCTTCCCCCAGCATCCCGGGGCACCTTCGCCAGGGAGTGAGCGTGGTCAGAACTGGGTAGCCAAAGCCACGAGGACATTAGCGCAGTCCCAGAGGTCTCCCGTGTTCTGCTCTGGTGTTAGGGCCTGGGCTCCCCAGCTGGGATTCATTTTGGGGACCTGGGTGGCGTTCCTGAGATTCACCTACTTCCTTGTTTGTAGGGAATGTTTGTCAGGGGCAGGTCCTGAGCTGGGTTTGAAGATGAGCAGGACACAGTCCAGGCTTGCTAGAAGCTCGCGGGCTGCTGGGGACAAGAAATGGCCCCCGGGAAGGTATGTGTGACGGAGAGGCTCCAGGAAGATGCCGAGGCCGAGACGAAGAGAGCAGCACCTCAGGTGTGGGGTGGCAGCCTCTCCGCGCTCTCTACTGAGCAGGGGCTGGGCGGCATGGGGCCACACTGGCCTCCCCGGGAGCTGAGACAGATGCAGGATCTGGGGCCAGATGGAGGTACGCAGGTAACACACACCGCTCTGCAAGGCTGACCCAATGGGAAGGGTCTAGATTCGCATCCAGAGACCTCCCTGGGCACGGTGCGCTTAGGTACACAGGTTCGTTATCTGGGATGGCTGGGCTGTGGGTGGGCCCTGTGTGAAAACCCCACAGTGTGTGGGGAGGTGCTCTCTCTAGTCCACCTGCTCATGGAATAAAATAAATAAATAAACTTAAAGAAACACACAATGATGGGCCAGCCAGGTGGCATGGTGATTAAGGTGACCGGATCCCACATAACTGACTATGGTTCTAGTCCCAGGTTTAGTAGCTTAAGCACACCAGGCACATAAGTGTGTATGCCCAAAATCCGAAGAGGAGAATGGAGGGGAAGGGATTATGGTGTGGCCAACCCCCCTGAGGGGTGATTTCTCACCTTCTCTCTGTCTCTCTTTTTTTTTTCCTTTTTTTGTGGGGCGGGGAGAGGATTTTGCTATAGGGCATGTGCGCTCGCCAGAAAGAGAGAGACAGAGAGACAGAAAGCGAGAAATCACCCCCCAGGGGGGATGGTCACACCGCAATCCCTTCTCCTCCATTCTCCTCTCGGGATCTTGGGCACGCACGCACACACACACCCGGAATGAGTTTTAGGCCACCGGGTCCGAGACTCGAACCGCAATCGACTACATGGGAGTTCAGCAACATAGCCATTATGCTAACTGCTGGTTCCTCTCTATCTCTCTGCAGGGAATGCATGCGGGTACCCTAAAAGCAAACTGGGAAAGAAAAAAAAAAAGGATAATCTTGGCCTCACCCCCCACCCTAGACCTTTGGGAATCAGAATCTACCTTTAACAAGATCCCAGGCGAGCTGTGTGCACGCTGAATAAGGCCACCCTGCCCTTCATCTCCTACTTGCAGGACTCCGCCAGGCCAAGTGCAAGAGCCTGGAGGGCGAGGCAGCCCACAGCTGTTCCTGTCTTCCCTAACGTGCAGCCCGGCATCTCTCCACCCCTCCAGCTGGCCGAGTCTCCGGACCATGCCACACCCGCCAACGGCCTCCCAGCCCGCCCAGGGCTGGGAACACTCTCTCCCCTTAGCTCAGGCAAGAGGAAGCTGAAACTTTTCAACAGAAATCTTTACTAGGAAACTAGAGGGAAAGAAAACGCACGTGCCAGAGCACAGAGAGGGAGCGCAGGAATAGCACATGCAGACAGGGAACAACAGCATGTCCTGCGGGGCTGGCCCTGCGGCCCAGGCCGGGGC
>NW_006159701.1:5319497-5323273 GCF_000334495.1 Tupaia belangeri chinensis | reverse complement strand
TGCGGGGCTGGGCCTGCGGCCCAGGCCGGGGCTCGTTCCCTCGCCTCTGTCTGAGGAATTCTCTGTCCTTGTCCTGGTCAGATAGCACAGCGGGCGGCTAATTGGTCATTGGGTCGTTCTCCAAACAAGAGGCCAAAGCAAGCGCTTTGGGAGGGGAGAAGCCGTCCTGCGGGAGACCGCCCTGCCCTATTCCTCCTGAGGTCCTGTGACCCTCTGGGTGAGCTCAGTCAGGTCCTGTGACCCTCTGAGTGAGCTCAGTCTTCTTATCGGTGACATTGCAAGAATAATCAGTGGGGAATGCTGACCTATCTATTCACAAGGCTGCCCCAAGGAGCCAAGGAGCAGGGAGAAATTCTTCGTGAGTCAACAGGGCCTGACCACCAGGGCTGGAGATGGACAAAGAATGAATCTCAATACCTGAGTCCTGCCTGCCAGCAAATCCCGAGGGCAGGATCTGACATCTCTGTTTATTGCTTGGCCGGTGTATGCGGGTGGGGACCCAGCAGGACAGGCAGATGTCACATCTGATCGTTCCCTTGATGGGGAGGAATCTCAGGGAACATATCAGAAACCATCTTCTCAGGCATGAGTGGAGCTAATGGGACAGCCGAGATGAATTTTAAAGGGCACGTTCTCCCATTCCAGCTTTTAGGAGTTCAACGGGAAATGGGACCCTCCCTCTATCGTACCCATTGGGTACACAGCCCACGGGCTCTGTGAAGTCCTGCCTTTTACAGTTACAAAGTGCGCCCTCCCCCAACACCGGATCCTCCCAGCCACAGGGAATGCGCTGCTGGCTTAGGGAAATGGGACCCTCCCTCTATCGTACCCATTGGGTTGGGTACACAGGGGCTCTGTGAAGTCCTGCCTTTTACAGTTACAAAGTGCGCCCTCCCCCAACCCCGGAACCGCCCAGCCACAGGGAATGCGCTGCTGGCTTACTCTCTCCATTTTACAGACGAGGAAACTGAGGCCCAGGGGCGGGAAGGGAGTCCCCTAATATCGCTCAGCTTGAGAGAGAAGCATGTGGTGTCTGCTTATCTTTGTCGTCTTCTGTCCAAGGGTCACCTGGTCAAGGCTAGTCAGGGCATCTGCGTACCAGGGCTCTAGACCTGGGAAGTCTGAGAGTTCGTGGTCGAGAAAAAGGCTGTCCCGTGTGACCTCTGCCCTAAATCCAAAGACGATGCGGAAGGGGACCCACTTATTACACCAAACCAGTGATCAGCACTGCACATGAACGTCAGAATAGAACCACGATGTATTTATTTCCTGATTCATCGTCCTTGTTGCCCTAACCAACGTGTAAAACAGCTTACAACAGAAAACACATAACAAAGATACTGATAAAAGAGAGATCAGGCCCAGAGAAGGTCTAAACAGAGTGAGAAAACGAAGACCACAGAAAGAAAGAAAATAAATGTCTCAGATCACAAGGGGCCACATAATTACCATGGCTGAGCTTCAAAGTCCTGGCAGCTAAGAGGAAAAGGAAAATGTGATCGCGTTATGTGATTCGCAGCATCGAAAAGGAGGCGGCGCAGGAAAAACAGAACCCGTCCTGAGACTGGCTTCGAAAGGGGATTACTCCCTGGAGATGCACCAGGGCAGTGGGTGACGGGCCAGGCCCCACCCCAGGCATGTGGATTCCTGGGGGGCTGTTTCTGAAGTGGTCTTCCCAAGAGCTAGAGACCAACATCCACGCGGCCTGACAGGGGGATTCTACAAGGTGCCGGGATGGCCTGGGCTCAAACTAGGGCTCTGGCTTGCCCTAAGTCAGGCTGGACTTTGGGAGTCTTGAATTGGGGGCTGGGGGCTTTGATTATGCCTCAGAGACTTTGACTCTGTCCCCAGGACTTTTTATTTTTTGAGAGAGAGAGTTTAGATTTTAGGGCATGTGTGCTTGCTGGAGAGACAGAGAGACAGAAAGTAAGAAACCGGCCCCAGGGGGATGGCCATGCCACAGTCCCTTCTCCATTCTCCTCTCAGAATTTTGGGCACACATACACACATGCCTGGGGTGACCTTCAAGCTGCCAGGTCTGGGACTATGATTAGCCATGTGGGAATCCAGCACCTTACACACTATGCCACCTGCTGGCCCCTGTCCCCAGGATTAAAACAAAACCTTTTCGCTGAGGCTGGACAGTGGGGCAGCGGTAAAGCATGACACTCCGTGAGGCTCACTCACAGAAGGTTCCAGGTTGTGTCTGGAAGACTCCCTGAGTGCACTGGGCACGCACACGCCTGTGATCCAGGGCTGACTGAGACTAGGGGTGGGTCCTGGCCTGAAGACCTTGTTGAGGGTGCTGGCTCTCTGTCTCTGTCTTTCTCACTCATAGAAGAAATAAATAAACGTAAGCCAGCCGGTGACATGGTGGTTAGGGTGGCTGGATCCCACGTGGCTGACTTCACAGTTTGAGTCCCAGACTAGGCTGAAAAACATGTCAGGTGCGTGCTCAAAATCCCAAGAGGAGAAAGGAGGGGAAGGGATCGTGGTGCAGCCATCCCCTTGAGGGGCGATTTCTCACTTTCCCTCCCTCTCTCCCTCTGTCTCTCTCCCTCTGTCTCTCTCCGGTGAACACATGCACCGTATAGCACATACACTTTTCTGTTGATGAGATGCACCCCTGGGTTGGAGAGTGGCCGGGGTGTCCACGAGGGATGCCGCGTGGAGGGTGCAGAGAGGAACGCACCAAGGGGCACGGGCGTGGTGGGCAGTGGCCTTCAGTCTTCGCTCGCATTTCACTCCAGACCCCTCGGGTGTCCTGGGATTCAGATGGAGAGCCTTTACTGGCACTGGCTCCAGCATCTGGGACTGTAGCTGCGCCTTCTCCCGCCCCTGCACAGGCTCCGGCTTGAATCTGTCCCTTTGACTTGGGGGAAGCACCACCCTGCTTTGGCCTCTTTTCAGGGGCCAAAAATTTCAATTATGAGGACGTGGTCAAGCCCTGCCCGCTCCGCCCGGGTCGGCCCGCAGAGCATCAGCGACTGGGGCGATGGGCGGTGGATGAGCGCCGGTGTCTACAGTCGGGGGTGGGCGGCTGCGCAGGGAGAGCCGCAGACGGGCCTGCTCTGCTGGCGGAGAACAAAACCACTGTCCGGGAGGAAAATATGTGTGAGGCATTTTTGTAATTCCTAGCTGCTCTGGCCAGCGCTTGCGAGACAGTCAATGAATCAAAGCCGGGAAGAGCTCTACCTGTCAGCCCCGTGCCCCCAGCCCTCTCGCCCTGGCCCCATCCTGTGGCCAGCTGGCACCCTTCTGGACAGTTCTTTACAGAGCATGCCACGGGCGCGGGGCCAGTGCAGGCAGCTGTGGGGCAGAACTCTCAGCGCCCTATCCTGGACAAGGGTGTCTTCTGTGTCGCTCATTGTCATGGTTTGAATAATGACCCCCCCACACCCCAAGATACGGCAAGTCTTAACCCCTGGAACCTGCGACTGTGACCTTATTTGGAAAAAGAATCTTCGCGATGTAGTTAAGGATCTCTAAGTGAGATCATCTTGGATTTATCTGGGTGAGCCCTCAATTCAAGGACGAGTGTCCTTATAAGAGACATGCCAAGAAGAGAAGGCGGTGTGACGGCAGGGACAGGCCGGGGAAGGCCCGGGGCCGCCAGGAACCGGAAGAGGCAAGGAAGGACTATCCCCTGGAGACTTCGGAGGGAGCACAGCCCTGCCAGCCCCTTGATTTCAGGCTTCTGGAATCCAGAACTGTGAAAGAATGTCTGTTTTTTAGGTTTTTTTTTTTTTTTTTTTTTTTAATTTTTTTTTTTCCCT
>NW_006159701.1:5316656-5319168 GCF_000334495.1 Tupaia belangeri chinensis | reverse complement strand
TAGCGTTGTTGTTTTTTTTTTTTTTTTTTCAAGTTTATTTCTTCCATGCGTGAGAGAGAGAGAGAAATAGAGACAAAGAGACAGCACCTCCAATGGGGTCCCTATGCCACGATCCGCCCGCTGCTTTAGCCAGTCCCAGATGGTGGGGACGCACTTGCCCATGTGCTCAGGGAGGTCTCTGGACATACGTGTGCCTGGAACCTCCGGCGGGGACCAGCCTCCAGAGCATCGCACTGCCCTGCTGTGCACCATCCAGCCCTGCTGTGGGTTGCTTAAGCCACCCAGTCTGTGGGGATGGAGTGGCAGCCCTAGGACGCTGGTGCACCCCTCACACTTGCCCATGTGCCGCAGACACGTCCTAACTGATGACCCCCGTGGTCTGAGGTCACCCCCTTCTCTCTGTGTCCCTGCCGCAGTCATACTTTTCTCCTCCGCTGCTCCAGGAACCCACAGGCACGCCTCCCGGCCTGAGGCTTCAGTCTGATCAGAGCACCTCCTCACTTCAGAAGTCCTCACGGCCCCCGCTCATGGCCCACCCTGGTGGCACAGTCAGTGGAAGCGGAATCGTGGTGCTGGAAGCCACGTGGCTGACAGCGAGTTCAGGTCCTGGGTTGGCTGAAAACATGCTGGGTGCGTGCACGCGTGCCAAGATCCTGCCGAGCTGGGGGGCTGGGGAAAGGGGATCTCGGCGTGATGACACCCCATCGGGCATGCCTCATACCCCACGCTGCCCTCATGCTCACACGTGCACTATCATGAATAAAATAAATAAACCTTAAAGAAATCCTGTTCAGCCTGCGGGTAAGGTAGTCGAGGGTGACTTCCTGTGTGCGCGCCCAGGGAGGCCGCACAGCGCCCTCGAGCAGAACCCTGCCTCTGACGCTCTGCTGTGGCCATCTTGAAATTCTTGATGTTTTAGGACAAGGGGTCCCGCATTTCCATTTTCCAAATCACGTAGCTTGTCCTGCCCAACTTAATCTTCTGTGCTTGCTTCCCCCAGGCCCAGTCCCCTTCGGCCATGGTGGTGGTGTGGCGCTCTGTGGAATGTCTCAGCCCTTCACCTCTTGACACCTTTGTTCTGGCTCTTCTCCTTTGCTGTGTAGAAAATGCTGGTCCTTCAATATCCGGCTGAAGGGGCCGGCAGGTGGCATCGTGGTTAAGGCGCTGGACTCCCACATGGCCAACTGCGGTTTGAGTCACAGATCTGGTGGCTTCCACTCTCTCTCTCTGGCAAGTTCACGTGTCTTGTGGCAAATTAAAAAAATTATAGTAACGAATAAAATTAAATAATTTTTTTTAAAACATCCTACTGAAATCACCTCATCACGAGGTGTTCCTTAACTCCTCTTTGGATGAACTCTCCTCATTTACACAGGGCTCTAGAATTTACCAAGCTCGGGCCAGCCAGTGGCTGGGTGGTTGAGGAAGCTAAGTCCTGCATGGCTGACTGCACAGTTTGAGTCCTGGACCTGGTGGCTTGAAAAATACGCTGGGAACATGTGAACATGCATCCGAAATCCTGAGAGGAGGGGAAAACGGAGGCGGGATAACCGCGGAACCATGTCGCAGGACAGGTGCTTCCTCAGGTCCCGTCTCTCTCCCTCTGTCCTTCCCCCTGAGCACGCATGCCAGGGAAAGCAGTGCCATTTTCCATTCATTAAAGGTCAGTGTCGCACACCCACACTACGCCATGTAAGACAGGTAGAGTGCAGGCCGACCATGTCCACACCCTTGGGGGTTCAGAAATACAGAACCTGAGACCAGCAGGTGGCATGGTGATTAGAGCATTGGACTCCCACGTGGTTGAGAGTGGTTCGAGTCCTGTACCTGGTGGTTTGCTTTCTCACTTTCCTTCTCTCTCTCTCTCTCTCTCTGTCTGTCTCTCTCTAGTGAACACATGTGCCCTGAGGCAAAGTTAAAATAATAACAATAAATAAAAATAAAATAAATAAATATCAGGTCCTCAGAAGTCGTGATGTATTTTTCTGTGCAAAAATGCATCATAACTTTCCTGATGACCCAGTCATCTAATAAAATATAGAGAGGGATCAACGAATGGCATAATGGTTACACCTCTGGACTCCCATTTAATCAACCGCGGTTCAAATCCCGGACCTGGTGACTTAAAACTCATTCTGAGCACGTGTGCATGCGTGCCCAAAATCCTGAGAGGAGAATAGAGGAGAAGGGATTGTGGCGTGGCCATCCCTCCTGGGGAGTGTTTTTCTTGCTTTCTGTCTCTCTGTCTCTATCTCTCAGATGAGAGCAAGTGCCCTATAGCAAAAATCTCTCTTAAAAAAAAAAAAGAATCTTGGTTCTATGTCAGACCAGCCAAATTGGAATCAGTATTTCTTTTTTTTTTTTTTTCTCCTAACTTGTCAGAGAGAGACAGAGACAGAGAGACAGAGAGGGAGAGGGAGAAAGCACCCCCTAGTGGGGTGTGGCCACGCTGCAATCCCTTCTCCTCTATTTCTTCTTTTTTTTTTTTTTTTTTCTTTTTTTTTTGAGAGGT
>NW_006159701.1:5310676-5316209 GCF_000334495.1 Tupaia belangeri chinensis | reverse complement strand
CTCCTCATTTACACGGGGCTCTAGAATTTACCAAGCGCGGCCCAGCCAGTGGCTGGGTGGTTGAGGAAGCTAAGTCCTGCATGGCTGACTGCACAGTTTGAGTCCTGGACCTGGTGGCTTGAAAAATACGCTGGGAACATGTGAACATGCATCCGAAATCCTGAGAGGAGGGGAAAACGGAGGCGGGATAACCGCGGAACCATGTCGCAGGACAGGTGCTTCCTCAGGTCCCGTCTCTCTCCCTCTGTCCTTCCCCCTGAGCACGCATGCCAGGGAAAGCAGTTACAGTTTCCATTCATTAAAGGTCAGTGTCGCACACCCACACTACGCCATGTAAGACAGGTAGAGTGCAGGCCGACCATGTCCACACCCTTGGGGGTTCAGAAATACAGAACCTGAGACCAGCAGGTGGCATGGTGATTAGAGCATTGGACTCCCACGTGGTTGAGAGTGGTTCGAGTCCTGTACCTGGTGGTTTGCTTTCTCACTTTCCTTCTCTCTCTCTCTCTCTCTCTGTCTGTCTCTCTCTAGTGAACACATGTGCCCTGAGGCAAAGTTAAAATAATAACAATAAATAAAAATAAAATAAATAAATATCAGGTCCTCAGAAGTCGTGATGTATTTTTCTGTGCAAAAATGCATCATAACTTTCCTGATGACCCAGTCATCTAATAAAATATAGAGAGGGATCAACGAATGGCATAATGGTTACACCTCTGGACTCCCATTTAATCAACCGCGGTTCAAATCCCGGACCTGGTGACTTAAAACTCATTCTGAGCACGTGTGCATGCGTGCCCAAAATCCTGAGAGGAGAATAGAGGAGAAGGGATTGTGGCGTGGCCATCCCTCCTGGGGAGTGTTTTTCTTGCTTTCTGTCTCTCTGTCTCTATCTCTCAGATGAGAGCAAGTGCCCTATAGCAAAAATCTCTCTTAAAAAAAAAAAAGAATCTTGGTTCTATGTCAGACCAGCCAAATTGGAATCAGTATTTCTTTTTTTTTTTTTTTTCTCCTAACTTGTCAGAGAGAGACAGAGACAGAGAGACAGAGAGGGAGAGGGAGAAAGCACCCCCTAGGGGTGTGTGGCCACGCTGCAATCCCTTCTCCTCTATTTCTTCTTTTTTTTTTTTTTTTGCGTTTTTTTTTGGAGATGTTTTTTTTATTTCGCTATAGGGCGCTTGCGCTCGCCAGACAGACAGAGAGAGACATAGAGACAGAAAGCGAGAAATCACCCCCCAGGGGGGATGGTCACGCCGCAATCCCTTCTCCTCCATTCTCCTCTCGGGATCTTGGGCACGCACGCACATGTGCCTGGCGTGAGTTTTAAGCCACCGGGTCCGGGACACGAACCGCGGGCGACTACGTGGGAGTCCAGCGACATAGCCATTACGCTAACTGCTGGTTCCCTCCTCTATTTCTTCATTCTGTGGGGACTTTGGGGACACATATGCCTGACATATTTTTCTTTTTTTCTCTCTTTCTTTCTTTTTCTTTTTCTCTTTTTCTGTAAGGCATGTGTACTCGCTAAAGAGACAGAGACAGAGAAAGTAAGAAATCATCCCTTGGGAGGATGGCCACTGCACAATCCCTTCTCCTCCATTATCTTCTCGGGATTTGGGGCACACACCCACACACACCTGGCATGCGTTTCAAGATGCTGGATCCTGGACATAAACCGCGACTGGCCATGTGGGAGAGTCCAGTGTCTCAATCACTATGCCCCTGCTGGCCCCACCCGGCGTGTTTTTCAAGCTGCTAGGTCTGGGATTTGGACCTCATGGTTGGCCATGAGAACCTGGATCTGCTCCCTTACCCAGGCCGTGGGGCTGGGTGGGAATCTGCCTTTCGATGTAGTTCTCGGGGGACTCTGGCCAGTCCTGCCTGACAGAGCTGACGCGGGGCCCAGCACAGGGCCAGGACTCCAACCTGCCTCCACTGGACCTGGCTGGGCCCTTTCCAGCTGTGGGAGCCCAGGCAGTTCCTTGAATCCTCTGAGCTTCAGTTTCCCCGGCTGTCACATGGCCTCTGCTGGCCGCGGAGCGGAGCCGACGTGACACCAGCCCCGTGGCAGGCCAGGTAGTGTCTGAACATCCCCGCCGTCCGCCTCGTCCTACTCTGCCCGTTCATTCTTTGTTTATTTTATATTTTTAATTGATTTGTTTCATGAGAGAGACAGAGTCAAACACACTGCGTAAGGTCTTCGTGCCATGACCCACTCCCAGCCTCAGCTAGTCAGGTCTCAGGCACGCCCGTGTGGGTAGCCCGTGTGTACAGGGACACTACCCTGGGACCTTCCCATGTGGCTTCAGCATCACAGAGTTTGGGGTGACCACCATGGCTGGCCCATTCCTGATGAATCTCTAGAACTCTCAGAAGCCCTCCCACCATGACAACCCTCCTAAGGGAAACCTCAGGTCTCCTGAGGGGGTATTGGGGCTTGGGGGGGCTTCTGTCTTCCCCACCCAGCCTCTAGGGACCCCTCCCATGCGGGTCAGCCCGCAGCGTGCTCTGCTTGTTCCTCTTCCACCAGTTCCCCGGGAGGTCCTGCTTCCCAGCAACAGGGAACCCCCCAGGGAAGGCATGGAGGAGGGGGAGTGGGGCGTGAGGTCAGCCCCACGTCAGCCCCTCACTTTCCCCACTGTAGCCGGGAAGAGGCTGCTGAGCGAGTGCCAGCCACGGGGGAGGTCTGTCCCCTGCTCCGGGGCCAGACCACAGGCAGCCGTGCTGGGCTGCAGCCAGGCCAGGGGGGAGATGTTCTCAGCCCCCAAACTCCTCATGTCTGGCCCTGGGGACCCCTCCCCGACCCCAGATCCACGCAGCCGCCAAGGGCTCTTCCAAGCAGGTGAGGTCACTGTCTGCACCAGACCAGCCTGACGCAAAGGAGGCAGCCACCCACGAGGCACCCCAGTCCCCGTTCCAAACCATTTCCCCCTATGGCAGCCCTGAGCCCCCATTCTCCCCACTCCATTCTCTCCCAGGCCTTCCCAAATCGCCCCAACACCTGCTGGGGGCATGCAGCAGGGAAGGCTGAGAAAGGACCGCAGAGAAGACAGATAGGGGACCATGCTCCAGAGTTCGCCTGGTCCACCAGCAGGGGCCCCAGCATGAGCTCCCGGGGTGGCTGGTGCACAGGCAGGTCCAGGAACCTCTGCCCAAGCACCGTTTGCTGCCCACAGAGCTCGCAGTTGCAGCGGCTGCTGCTCACTCTGTACCCCAGGGACTTTAATCATGAGGTGCCTTCGCTGACTTTTTGCTTTTAAAAAATTTGCTTTAGGGCAAGTGTGCTTGCCAGAGAGAGTGAAAAAGTGAGCAATTCCCCCCCACACCCCCAAGGTAATGGCTGCACTGCGACCCCTTCTCCATTCTCCTTTCAGGATTCTGGGCATGCATGTACATGTGCCAAATTTGTTTCTCAAGCCACTGAGTCTGGGACTCAAACCATGAGGTTGGCCATGTGAGATCCAGCTGCCTTAACCACCATGCCGCCAGCGGGTCCACTGACTTTCTGCTTCTGGGGGCTTCCCAATACCGCCCGGTACTATTTTCGTGCCCAGAATACTCTTGCTAAAGGCTCGGGGAGGTCCGTGGCCTCAGAGAGGAGGGCCAATGCAGGTCCCAGTAAGTCCCTCGAGGAGGCTCAGACCTCGGGTGGCCGATGTGAGTAGTTCTCAGCTAGAGGCCATTTTGCCCCTGGGAGGCATTTGGTGATGTCTGATGGGTTGCCACTGGCATCTGGTGGGTATAGGTCAGGGGTGCTGTTAAACGTGCCACAGGGCACGGGGTATCCCCCACCACAAAGAGGTCTCTGGCTCCAAATGTCCATGGTGCTAAGGCTGAGAAGCCTTGGTCAAAATGACTCCGCGAATCAACCTCCCACCCCTTAGCATCGTCTGCTCTGCTCCCAGATGGTGTAGAGAAACAGGACCAGACTCAGCCCCCAACTGCTAAACCGAATGACTGGCTCCTCAGCTTCATATCTGTTTGTGTACACACATGTTTGCATGTGCGCATATTTGCATGTGCATGCATATTTACACATGCACACATGTACACACACAGTAACCCGAGAGGTCAACACCATGCAAATTCACACATGGAAGTGTTGGGCAGCCCCGGCAAAGTTCAGGGGATACGGAGCCAGGAGGCCTCTGTCCTGGGTCCCAGTATGCCTTTCCACCGCTGTGCACCCTGGACAAAGCACATTACCTCTCTGAGCTCAGCTTCCCTGTCACACAGTGAGGCTGGTGTAAGAGACCACAGGCTTTTAGAGCTGGGTGTTTAGGGTTGTCTTTGATCAGCTACGAGAACCCAGACTCCCAACTTTTCTTCTCTGAGACTCCATTTCCTTGCATATAAAACGGGGACTGCATGTCTCAACAGGGGGGATTCTGGGAAGACAGTGAGATAACATGAAAAGGTGCCCAGCCCAGGCCCATTCACGATGGTGTTTTTTTTTTCCCTGTCACTTTGAGGTTCAGACCAACTGAGAGTCTTTGCCAAGGAGTCAGCCAGCTTTAGCCCACCAACCAGCCTAGGGCTGTGGCTAAAATACAGAGCACTGGAATACCAATTCTTGAAATTCAATTTCCTACATCTGGCCAGATGACTTTGTAAATAAAGCTTTATTGGAACGCAGCCAGGCCCATTTGTTTATGCCATCTCTGTGTAATTGTGCGTGTGTGTGAGTAGTGGTAACACAGATCGTCATGGTCTACAAAGCCTAAAATAGAACCTGACCCTTCACAGAGAAAGTTTGCTGAGCCTGGGTCAACGTTCGGAAATGGCTGCCTGAGGGTGGGGGGTGTGCACCCGGAGCCCGTGGAGAAAAGAATCGTGGCCGCAGGGATGGGGGTCTAGGTCCTAGAGCAAGCCCTTGGCTGACTTTCTTTTTCTTTTCTTCTTAATTGCCAGAGGGGGTATGCACTTACCAGAGAGAGAGAAAGGGAAGGAGAGAGCACCCCCCAATGGGGCATAGTCCCGCTGCAATCCTTCCCTCGGCCCTGCCCTTGTTTCTCCATCTTATCAAGATTTTGGAGATGTACACATGCCTGGCCTGTTTTTCATGTCGCTGGGGCCAGGATTCGAACTTCCGTTGGCCACGTGGGTTCTGGTTTCCCATGCACAGTGCTTAACTGTGTGCTTACCTGTGACACTGAAGGTTGGCCCTTCACTGACTATTGAAAGGCGATGACAAAATCTTACCCTCTCTCTGGGCCCAGTTCTTACTTCCTTCATACTTCCAACAAATATTTACAAAATGCCTACTGTGTGCTAGGTGCCGTGTGGATGCAGGTCTCTGCTCTTCTGAAGGTTCAATTCCAGTTGGGTGCGAGATGATGGACAGGTCCGTAAATTCACAAGCTGGTGCCAGTTGGTGACAGAACACCTTGGATGAAATCAGGAGGGTGCTGTGGCAGAGGTGTGGGATGGACTGACTTAGCTGGGTGGTCTGGGAAGTGACATCTGAGTAGGGACCTCACAGTGGAGGAGCCTCAGTTTCCTCCTCTGCTGCCTGCACAGGGTTGCCAGACCA
>NW_006159701.1:5309606-5310662 GCF_000334495.1 Tupaia belangeri chinensis | reverse complement strand
TGGTGCCCGCCCAGCCTAGAGCAGGAGTGAGTCAGCTCTGGCCAAGAGGCAGGGTTTCTCCTAAACCCCTTTAGGTAAGACCCCTGGGAGAGGTGCCTTATGCCTCCTGGTCTTGGGAGGAGGGGCTCTGGCCCCAGGGCTGCCACCAGGTGGGGCTGAGGGTGAGACAGGGGAGGTGAAGATGGGCCCAACCCTGCCCTCCCTTCCTGTTTTCCCAGAGAGCGTCCTGCCTGGAGCCCAGAGCTGTCAGGGCTTCCTGCAGAGCACAGCTCTAACACCCTGGGCAAAAGACACAGCCTTGCCGGTCCCCTCCAAGTCCTCAACCCGAAGGGTGCCTGGAGGTAGGAGCAGGGGCCCAGGTCTGTCTGGCTGAGGGCATGAACATGATAGGGGTCGGGCTGTGCTCCCCAAGGGCCCCCACCCCTGACACTGAGCACTTGTTTTAGGTCCCCCATTCCCTTTTCCACGCTGGAGCTTCTGGTTCTGGGTCCTTCCGTCTAGAGCAGTTTTCTGTCTGGTTCACCCGGGGAACAGATCCATCTGCATCAGGCCTTCGGTACACTAGGCCCAGTGAGTGACTAACCCTGGGACTTTAGGCACCTGGCGACTTGGTGGGAGGTGAGGCCCCTTGAGATACAGTGTATATAAAAAAAAAATAAGTTAATTTAAAAAGCAAAAAAAAAAAAAAAAAAAAAACTAACCCAAAATGGGACCAGACAGCAGTACAGTTGTAAAATGCAATGCTCTGTAAGGCTAACCCACATACCACATAGGACGGTTCTGGGTTTGCCTCCAGAAACCTCCCTGAGTGTGGGGTGCACATGCACCCACAATCCAGAGCAGACTCTTTCTCTCTCTCCCCTCTCACTCATGGAATAAATAAATAAATAAACAAATGTAGTTTTGAAAAAAACGATCCCTTTCAGGTGAACAGAGCGTTACATTCACAGCCCTAAAGCTCATCTTGCATTCAGGCATTCAGGTATGTAATCCTGCCATAGCTCTGCAGAGAGGCAGGCCTGTTAGACGTCCCCTGCCCCCCCCCCCCGGCCCCCG
>NW_006159701.1:5273869-5308872 GCF_000334495.1 Tupaia belangeri chinensis | reverse complement strand
TGGTGCCCGCCCAGCCTAGAGCAGGAGTGAGTCAGCTCTGGCCAAGAGGCAGGGTTTCTCCTAAACCCCTTTAGGTAAGACCCCTGGGAGAGGTGCCTTATGCCTCCTGGTCTTGGGAGGAGGGGCTCTGGCCCCAGGGCTGCCACCAGGTGGGGCTGAGGGTGAGACAGGGGAGGGGAAGATGGGCCCAACCCTGCCCTCCCTTCCTGTTTTCCCAGAGAGCGTCCTGCCTGGAGCCCAGAGCTGTCAGGGCTTCCTGCAGAGCACAGCTCTAACACCCTGGGCAAAAGACACAGCCTTGCCGGTCCCCTCCAAGTCCTCAACCCGAAGGGTGCCTGGAGGTAGGAGCAGGGGCCCAGGTCTGTCTGGCTGAGGGCATGAACATGATAGGGGTCGGGCTGTGCTCCCCAAGGGCCCCCACCCCTGACACTGAGCACTTGTTTTAGGTCCCCCATTCCCTTTTCCACGCTGGAGCTTCTGGTTCTGGGTCCTTCCGTCTAGAGCAGTTTTCTGTCTGGTTCACCCGGGGAACAGATCCATCTGCATCAGGCCTTCGGTACACTAGGCCCAGTGAGTGACTAACCCTGGGACTTTAGGCACCTGGCGACTTGGTGGGAGGTGAGGCCCCTTGAGATACAGTGTATATAAAAAAAAAATAAGTTAATTTAAAAAGCCAAAAAAAAAAAAAAAAAAACTAACCCAAAATGGGACCAGACAGCAGTACAGTTGTAAAATGCAATGCTCTGTAAGGCTAACCCACATACCACATAGGACGGTTCTGGGTTTGCCTCCAGAAACCTCCCTGAGTGTGGGGTGCACATGCACCCACAATCCAGAGCAGACTCTTTCTCTCTCTCCCCTCTCACTCATGGAATAAATAAATAAATAAACAAATGTAGTTTTGAAAAAAACGATCCCTTTCAGGTGAACAGAGCGTTACATTCACAGCCCTAAAGCTCATCTTGCATTCAGGCATTCAGGTATGTAATCCTGCCATAGCTCTGCAGAGAGGCAGGCCTGTGAGACGTCCCCTGCCCCCCGCCCCTGGCCCCGGCATTGGTTCAGCACCTGGCCCTGTGCCAAGTACTAGAACCCCAGGGTGGAAACACAAGGTCCCTTTTTCAGGCAGGCCGTGTGGTCACTGTAATTCCCAAGACAACTGTCTAACAGGAGGTCGCTTTGAGGAGACGCAGGCCCAGAGAAGCGGCAGGGGCTCTCGTGGGGCCGGTCCTGCTCCAGCCCTCTGACTCCCTGTTGGGTACTCCTGTGTCAGCGTGGCTCATATCCATTTGCAAGGGAGTTCATTGGCGTTCTAAATAAAAAAGGACTTTGCATCAGAAAATTTGGGGAAACAAACTTTTTTTTGGGGAAAAAACGGTATTGTGGACCTGCTCTGTGGCACAATGGTAATGCACTGCCCAAGAGAAGCCTGATAGTACATGGTGACTGTGGTTTGAATCCCCAGGGCGGTCAGCTTGACCCATGCAGGGCATGCGTGCAAGTGCCCAAGAGCCGATGGGCTGGAGGAAGGGGATCAGGCATGACCTCCCTGTGGAGGGTGCAAATCTCTCTCTCATTTTCACAAGCAAATACTCTATCATGAATAAATAAATAAATAAATACACATAGAAAGAGAGAGAGAGGCCAGATGGTGGCCCAGAAGTAAAACGTGACACTTCTGAGGTTAACCCACATGGGAAGGTTCTGGGTCTGACACCAGAGACCTCCTTAAGGACATGGGCACCTATCTGCTCCTGGCCTGAGCTGGCTGAGGCTGGAGATAGATAGGGTCATCGAGATCCTATTGGGGGTGCTGTCTCTCTCTGTTTGTCTCTCCCGCTCGTGAAATAATTAAATAAACAAACTAATTAACTAACTTTTAAAAAACAATGTCTTCATTGCACAATTTCTCAGAGCCTTAGGAGAGTCCAGTGGGGATGGAGTGCACGGCTTGTCCTTGCGCTATTTTTTCTTTTGGAAAGATTTTTGCTAGAGGGCGCATGCACTCACCAGAGAGACAGAGACAGAAAGCGAGAAGTCGCCCCCCCCTAAAAGGGGATGGCCACGTCACTATCCCTTCTCCTCTGTTCTCCTCCCGGGATGTTGAGCATACACGTACATGTACCCAGCATGAGTTTGAAGCCATCGGGTCCTGTACTTGAACTGCAATTCCCTACGTATGTTAGAGTCCGACAACATAACTGCTACACCATCTACGGGCCCCATCTTACACTACTTTTTATTTTTTATTTTTTAATTTTGCTATCACACACATATGCTTGCCAGAGAGAGAGAGAGAGAAAGAGAGAAACAGAGAGAGAAAGTGACAAAGCATCTCCCCATGGGGGATGGTCATGCCACAATCCCTTCTCCATTCTCCTCTCGGGATTTTGGGCACACACGCGCGCGCGCGCGCACACACACACACACACGCCTGGCATGTTTTCCAAGCTACCGGGACCGGACTTGAACCACACAGCCATTTTAACCACCATGCCACTGACTGGCCCTGGTCCTGGCCCTGTACACTTACCCAGTAGTTCCTCCGGGACTACAGATTCCGCAGCTCTGGGAAACAGAGACCTGACCACCACCTTTAACGTCCCATTAGCGTCTTTCCCACAGGCCAGGGCCTGCCCAGCCAACACGGAGGCTGCCCCGGGCTAAATTCCGTCTGCAGATCTTCTCTTCTCCATGTCTCCAGCCTTCCAGCCAGGACCTGGGGTTTTGAACGGAAGAGAAAGAGACTGGACTTGCTTCTCATCTCAGACCGGCCAGACATGGGCCTGGCGCTAACCCTAGGGCACCCTCAGGAGGGGTCCCTGCAGAGACTCTGCCTCACCAGGTCTGGCCCAAGTCCAAGGCAAGGCTGGGCCAGAGTAATCTTCCTTCGCTCTCTGTTCATGATGAAACAGGCATGCACACGCATGAGAGTGAAAGAGGGAGAAAGAGAGAAACGCCCTCCATGGGGTCTGGTCTTGCTGGGACCCCCTCCTCCAGCTCTCTGGCCTGTCAGATCTTGAGCACTCATGCACCTGCCTGGCATATTTCAAGCTGTCTGAGTTGGACAGTTTGAACTATGGTTGCCAGGGAGAATCCAACTCATTGCCACGGTGCCAAGCAGCCAGCCCCAGAGTAATCCTTCAAAAACACAAATTGACCAACGTAGTTCCTGCGTAAACCCTCAGTGGCTCCCTAGTACCTCGGCTATGCCCACCTCTTGGCTAATTCCCCACTGCTTCCTGCTTTCTGCTCCAGCAAAGCCCAGCTGTGCGTGGCCCTCAGGACGCACACCCTGTTCCTGCTTTCCTGCCTCCGTGCGTCCAGCCCTGTGCCTAGAATATCCCTCCAGTTTTCTTCCTCTGCACGGTTTTATTCCTTCTTGGAGGTGAGTCAACTCAGGCCTCTTTCCTGCGAGAATTCCCCTGCACTCCCAGGTTGTCCACTCCCCCACGATCTTGTGTGTGTCTATGTTCTCGGGTGCCTCGGAGCCATGCAGAGGACCTGACTCCCGTGTGTCAGCGCTGTCCAGACGCCATGGACACGTGGGACTCCCAGGGGAGAGCAGAGGCCCGTAGCCCAGCTGTGTAAGCCTGGGCAAGCTCCTGAACCTTCCTGTGCCTCTCTTCCTCCTCTGTAGAAGGGGGTTGCAGGCCAGCTGGTGGTGTGGTGGATGAGGCGGCTGGATCCCACGGCATTGACTCCGCCGTTTGAGTCCCAGACTCGGCAGCTTGAGAAAGGTCCCTGAGGTTGTAACTAGTTAAGAATCTCTAGATGAAATAGTTCTGGATTCTCCTGCTGGATCCTTAACCCAGTGGCAAGTGTCCTTATAAGGGAAAGTCAAGGGAGCTGGCTCCATAGCTCAGCAGTAAGGCGCTGCCCAAGAGAAGCCGGGTCACATGTGTGACCACTGTTCGAATCCCCGGCCCGGTGACCCTGAGACGTGCTGGGCAGGCATGCCAGTGCTGGTGATCTGATGGGTGGGAGAGCAGGAGGGAGGGGATTGCCGCGAGACCAGACCCAGTAGACGCTCTGTCTCTCGCGTGTGTGTGCACACTCTGTCGTGAATAAAGGAGAAAAAAGGAAGTATAGAAAGTTAGGAGACACGGGAGAGGTGGTCACCTAAAGGCAGAGGCAGGGATTGGAGTGACACAGGACAGAAGGCCAAGGTAAGGGGTGCCTGGAGCCACCTTCTAGAAGCCACCTGGGAGAGGCAAGGAAGGATTCTCCCCTGGAGCCTTCAGGCAGGATGTGGCCTGCTGACACCTGGGTTTCAGACTTCTGGCCTCCAGAACCATCCGTGAATAAAGTTTGTTATTTTAAGCCACCCAGTTTGTGGTAATTTATTACGACAACCACAGGAAACCAAAATCCCTGAAGGCCTCTACCAGCTCTAACAAGTTCTGATTCAGAGAGTCCCACAGATATCCGAACTGTTCCCCATGGGAGGCTCCAGGGTCCCCGAAGCCTGGGGATCTAATTCTGGAAAAGAGAACCCTTATTCCTTCTTTGAGATATTGGTCCCGGGACACCCATGCTTCCTTCCTCATCATCCCTTAATGACCCACAGCACCCCTGGCAGTAAGAGCTGGGAGAACCCTCTGAGATGGTCCCTCATGCCTCTGCCCCTCGCTCAGGCTGTTCCCTCTGAGGGAAATGCTGTTCCCTGCTGCCTCCATCTGTTCTTGGCTACTCAGGCTCCAGATTGGCTCAGACAGCCCCTTCGCAGCAAGTCCTTCTCTGCTCGCTCTCCCGCCAGCTGCCTGGGAGGGTTAACCCTTGGCCTTTTGTCCCGGGCCAGTCTTTGTTCCTCTATGTCAGTGTCTAACTCAGTCCTGAATGCAGAGCTAACCACTCGTGCGCTCCCTCCACACGCACGTGTGCACAGGAAGGCCTCAAACAGCCTGATGTCCAGGGCAGGAGTGCAGGCCCAGGTTTGCTCAGGCCACTTGGCGGATGGCCTGGACGTCTCCTGACAATAACTTTGGCCACTTGCAGGTGACCACCGCTCCGAGACTATTTCACTGGTGAACAAGGGAAAGAACGTTGGCGAGCCTCAGAGATGGGAGAAGGCACACGGAGCGTTTCAGAGCTCCAGCCTCCCGACAGCTGCTCTCCAGGGCTGGGACCAGGCCTCGGCAGCGTACCAGACCCGGGGTGTCTCTGCTCTGGGCTGTCGTGTAAACGCAGCAGGGCCTGCCGGGCCGTGCTCGTGTCCCTGGCCTGTAACCTTCCTGGGTAATGAGTTCCATACGTCGATCTTTGCTGGGTACTGCGAATTCCTGTTTATCCAGGGACCCGCAGGAATAAACAGAGCACAGTCGGCTGAGCGGGATTTTCCATCTCAGCATGTCCGAGGGTAACCGAGGCACGGCGATCCCCCACGCCTTGCAAGACCTCGAGGGGCCTTCGAGTCACTGAATACTTGCCCTGTTATTTTGGGGTGCGTTTCTAGAATCATAGACTACTGCAGACTGAAGGACCTCAGAAAAACCCCGTGTATGTTAAAGTGGGCTCTGAGGAGCTGGGAGGTGACCCAGGGCCACTTTAGGGTGGGGTCTCCATACCAGGGTATTACCTGAGATGTTCCTTTAAGAAGTGGGATATTCTTTTGCTAAAAACAAAATAAAAACACCCAGAAAAGGTTGGAAACTACCATGTGGAATCTTCCTCACTTCACAAAAGAAACCCACGAAGACACCCATGAAGGGCAGGGGCTGCCTGCCATCCTGGGCCACGGCTCCCACTGAACCAGAATATGGGGTTCACAGGAGCCCCGTTAGCCCCAAACTCAGCGGAGCCCTTCGTTTATCCCGAGGTGACCTCCTTCCTGCTTTGAAGAGAGGGACCAGCTCGGCTATCTGGGGTTTGGGGAACGAGGCTGTGGTCACCCTCCTGATCCAGGTCACTTCCTCCGGCAGGGGAGGGGCCTGCCCACAGCCCTGCCCCTCATCCTTCCTGTGGCGTTAGCTGGCTGCCTAGGCACTGGCTGGCAGCCGGCTCAGAGACTTGTGCCAGGAAGAGTCAGGGAGCCTGCCGGGCAGCGGGCTGCCTCCTGAGGGGGCCAGCAGGGGACATGCAGGCTGCACGGGGCTGTGGTCATGCCCAGGCTGCAGAGTCAGGCGCCCCGGCTGACCAGGGCGGGCTCACTGCTAGGCCGCTGAGCTGAGGTCGCTGCCTCAGTCCCTCAGCACACATACCTGAGTCCCTACTGTGTGGAGACCCAGAGCTGAGCCACACCCCCGCGACCCTCCAGGAGCTGGCCGTGTAGGAGAAAGACAGACAGGGAGGCAGAGACGCTGTTCCGTTTAGGGGAGCAATGGGGTGCTAGAATGGAACATGAATAAGACAGGGCACAGGGCAGCCCCCGTAGTGGGAATGACACCTAACCTGAGACTCGAGGAGTTGGAGTAAGCCAGGTTGAGGAGTGGGAGAGAATGACTGGAGAAGTGGGACTGTGAGGCAGTTGCGGCCTTAAATGAGATGATACAGGGCCCAGGCAGTGGTGCAGTAGTAACGCAACTGGATCCACATGAGAAAGGTCCCGAGTTCGAGTCCCGGGACCTCCCTGGGTGTGTACGCGTGGACCTGTGATCCAGCCAGCTGAGACCTGGGGGCGGATTGCAGCACGAACACCTTATTGGGGTCTCTCTCGGTCTCCCTGTCTCATGGAAGAAATAGATGGCTGTGAGCCGGCCCTGTGGCTTGTTAGTGCAGCCGGACCCCACATGGCTGACTCTGAGGCTCCAGTCTCAGCTCCGGGAACTTGGAAAGCACAGCAGGCACACGTGGCTGTGAGAGATGAGATGGGATTGTGGACAACCACGCCCCGCGGGGGAGGGCTTCTCCCTTCCTCTCTCAGTGCGTGTCCCCTCTGGGGGCAGGGGAGGACAGACGGGTAAACTAAAAAACTAAGATGACGCGTACGGGACAGCACCACGCAGGCCACATGGAGCTAAAAAACGGTAGTGATTCTCCTGGTTCCTTAGGGAGAATGACGGAATCACAGCATTTCAGGGGATCTTAGCGGTCTAGGCCAGTCGTGCTCCACGGGGGATGCTTTTGCCCCCCAAGGCCCACTTGCCAATGTGCAGAACACTTCCGGTTGTCACAGCTGAGGGTGCACCGGCATCTGGTGTAGGATCAAGCTGCTGGGAACCGTGGTGCCAAGAACGGCCCCACCTGAGTGTCAGTTGTGCTGTTGTGAGCCCGGCTCCGGGTCACCTCCCTCACAGACTCTGTCCCCTCTGAACTTCCTCTGGCCATGGCGGCCAGGCCTGCACTGAGTGCACCCGGGGACAGGGGCTCACTACCCTCCAGGCGCCCTGTGCTGTTGCAAACAGCTGAGCGTATTCAGAATCTTCCTTCTCTGTGGCATCCCTTCTCTGCGACCCTGTAACCTCCTAAGGCGTTTGTCCTCCTGCCCTTGGAACCCCGTAAAATTGGCCCCCTTCAGCTTCTCAAGAGGGCTTTGAACATTTTTCTTTTTTTGGAGAGGTTTTTGCTACAGGGTGCGTGCGCTCGCCAACCAGACAGAGAGAGACAGAGAGACAGAAAGCGAGGGGGGATGGCCACGCTGCAATCCCTTCTCCTCCATTCTCCTCTTGGGATCCTGGGCATGCACGCACATGTACCGAGCATGAGTTTCAAGCCACCGGGTCCGGGATGCGACCCGTGGTCGACTACATGGGAGTCCAGCTACATAGCCTTTACGCTAACTGCGGGTCCCAAGAGGATTCGAACATTTGAGGACACATTTGCGAATCCTGTTCCAGACCAACCACCCTCCGCGTGGCCCAGGAGGCGGACCGGGTGTAGTGGTGGTCTCTGACCTGGGTGAGGAGGTCAGCTCAGGAGCCAGCAGGGCCAGAGGAGAGCAGAGCCTGCTGGTGATGACAGCCAGGCAGGCCCTCAGGAGGCCACCACCCCATTCCCTCCCCACTCCCCACCCTGCCACATGATGCAATTTCTCTAAGCTTCGGTCTTTGCTCCTTCAAATGTGTCTATGGGCACTCAGCTGGCTTCTATGCTTGGTGTGGCGAGGCTCAGAGGCGGTCACAAATGGCGAGCTTAAAACGTCACACAGAACCGCACAGGAGGCCGCTGTCACGGTGCCCATGGTGCCCTGCCTTCATGAGTGTCCCCGGGGCCTCACTGTGCCTTCCTCCTGGCTTGGTTGTAGCAGAGACAGCCCAGCAGGGATCTCCCTTTTACAGATGAGCAAACGCAGGGCCGGAAACCACAGTTAAGACGTGACAAAGCCAGGGGCACATGGTGGCCCAGGCTGACCGACATGAGAAGGTTCCAGGTTCGTGTCCAGAGACCTCCCTGGGTGTGCCTGGCACCTGCACGCCCATGACCCAGGCCTGGCTGAGGCCGGAGGTGGGCTGGGGCATCAGGGTTCTATTGGGGGAGCTGTCTGTCTGTCTGTCTCTCTCTTTCTTATGAAAAGAATAAATTTTTGAAAAAAAAAATTAAAACAGGGCAAGGCCAAAAGCTGAACTTAGACCCTTTGGCTCCAAATTTAGGACCCATCAATGGCAGAGCTATGGGGACTGGCAGGGGAGGAAGAGGGGGGCAGGTTTTTTTTTACCATCACCAGGACTTGTTCCTTTTTCTTCTTTTCTTTTTAAAAATTTTGCTACAGGGCACGTTCACTTACTGGAGAGACAGAGAGAGAGAAAGTGAGAAAGCACCCCCTGCCCCAAGGATGACCGCACCACAACCCCTTCTCCTCCATTCTCCTCCTGGGATTCTGGGTGCACACACGTGCTGAGCTCGTCTTTCAAGCCACCAGGTCCAGGACTGAACTATGCAGTCGGCCATGCGGGGCCCAGCCGCCGCCACCACCACACTGCCACCAGCTGGCCCGCCTCCTTTTCCTTTTGCCCCCTGAAAGCTGCCGGTACTTGGGATCCCTCGAACTGGCCTGGCAGGTGGCCGTGGCCGAGTGTGTGGAGCGTGGCTGACACGGCCCGCACGGGCACCTGCCTCTCTCAAACCTCCCCTTCTCTTTCACTTCCTCTTGCGGCTTGGGCTTCCTTCCTCCCTTCAAAGCGCAGGGTTCTCTTCTCCAGAAGCCACTTTCTTTCTTTCTTGGAATCTGCCCAGGGAGAGGCACCTGCCTTTCTGTTTCCATTTCTCCTCAGGCCCTCGTTTCCTGGACAGGCCTGAGGGGGGGCCGTGGCTCACAGGCATCAGGCTGGGCAGCTGGTGCCCCCCGGCCCTGACACCTGACTGCCCCCTCCGCCTGTCTCCCTACCTGTCACCCACTTATCATCTTCACTCTGACCTCAGTCTCAGAGACCCCCAGCCTCAGAGAAGTAAGGGCATTTGATGGAACCCAGGCCCAAGGAGGGATAAGGTCTTGCTGGAGGGGGACACAGGGGCTAGGGCCAGATGAGGGGAGGGGAGTCCTGCACTTCCCACTGTACTAGGCAGGAATCCCTCTCAGCTTCTTCCCCACCCCTACCCAGCCCCTCAGTCCCTCAGGACCTTCCCAAGCATGCTTCCACCCTCCACCCATGACATCTTTTTCTGTCCTTCACTTTCTTACTTGACTCATTCTTTAGGACTCAACCCAATATCACCTGCTCCAGGAAGCCTTCCTGGATTGCCTCTCCATTCACCCTGGCTCCTGAGGCTGAGAGGTGCCCCTGTCTCTTCTCATAGCACTTTACTAACATGGCCTCTTGTGGAAGACTTGCCATTTCCACACCAGGACTCAGTCACCTCTCCTGTTTCTTTCTGAAGTGATGAAAATATGTCCACGCAAAGGCTTGTGGGTGAACGCTCAAGCCAGTTCACCAGGCCGGGCTGCTGCCCCGTTGCCTGTGCTTGCTGGTGTGACTGTTGTGACTGGTCTCGTGCCTCTCTGTCCTCCCTCACCTCTGGCTGCACCTTAAACCTTTTCCTTTGCAGACAGCTTTATCGAGAGAGAATTCTCACATCCTACAACTCACCACGTGGTGTGCAGTCGGCCCAGCAGAGGTGGTGCGGGCCTCCGCAGTGTGGGCTGCAGTGCTGGAAGCCGCCATGGCTGACCTTGAATGTGGACCCCAAGTCGGCCTGAAGACACTCTGCACACACGCACAGGTGCCTAAGACCCCGACGAGCTGGCGGGCCGGGGGAGGGGATCCCCGCGTGATGACACCCTGTCCGGGGCGCTTCTCTCTCCCTTTCACATGTGCGCATGCTCTATCATTAAAAAATAAAATAGAAAGTAAAGTGTACATGGGCCAGCAGATGGCATGGTGGCTAAGGTCTTGGACTTCCACATGGCTGACCACAGTTCGAGCCCTGAAAGCAGCAGCTTGGAAATCACGCTGGGCACCAGTGTGGGTGTGCCCAAAATCCCAAGAGGAGAATGGAGGAGAAGGGATGGTGGCATGGCCATCCCCTGCCCAGGGTAGGGGTGATTTCTTAATTTCCCTCTCTCCGAGCCTGCGTCGTTCTCTCTGATGAGTACATGTGCCCTCTGGCAAACAAACAAACAAACTCAAAAAGTAAAGTCCACCCTTCAACAGTTTTTAATATAGTCACAGGTCTGTGTAACCAGCACACAATTTTAGTACATTTCCATCATCTCAGAGAAATCCGGGGGCCCACCCCGAGGCACAAGCATTAAGCCCTCCCTGTATATAAGCAGCTGGATCCCATATGGCTGGCCACAGTTTGAGTCCTGGCTTCAGTGGCAGGCCCCAAATCCTGAGAGGATGGAGAAACGGAGGAAAAAGGATTGCAGCGTGGCCACGCCCCATCGGCGGGGTTCCCAATCTCTAGAGAGTACACTGCACTCTGGAAATGAAAAAGAAAGCTGTACCCAGGGCCAGCAGGTGGCATGGTGTGAAGGTGCTGGATCCCATATGGACACTCTATGATTGGAGTCCTGGGCCTAGCGGCTTGAAAATCACACCGGGTGCATGTGTGTGCATGCTCAAAACCTAGAAAGGAGAATGGAGGAGAAGGGATTTTGGTGTAGCCATCCCCCTGGGGGGTGATTTCTCACTTTCCCTCTCTGTCTCTCTCCAGCAAGTGCACATGCCCTATGGCAAAAAATTTTAAAAAAAAAAGAAAAGAGAGAGAGAGGGAGAGAGAGAGAGAGAGGGAGAGAGAGAGAGAGAGGAAGAAGAAGAAAGAGAAGAGAAGAGGAGAGAAGAGAAGAGAAGAAAAGAAAAGAAAAAAGAAAAGAAAAGAAAAGAAAAGAAAAGAAAAGAAAAGAAAAGAAAGGAAAAGGAAGACTTACCCTTTGACTATTGCCCCCATGGCCCTGCCAAGCTTCCCACCCCCAACCATAAGCAGCCACTGGTCTCCTTTCTGTCTCTGTGGACATCCTTGTTTTAGGCATTTCATACAAGTGTAATCATGATATGTAGGCTTTGGGGACTGGCTTCTTTCACTTAACATAGTGTTTTCCAGGTTTATTCCTATTATAGCATGTATCAGACGTCATTCCTTTTTATGGCCAAGTAATATTCCACTGTATGGACATGCCACATTGTGTCTATCCACATTTTGGATACCATGAAGTGCGCTGTAATGAACATTCCTGGACAAGCTCTTGTGTGGGCATATGTTTCCATTTCCCTGTGGTAGATGTCGAGGAGTGGGTTGCTGGATCCTATGGTAACTCTATTTTTAATTGTTTTAGGAATTGCCAGGTTATTGTCCATGGTGGTTGTGCAATTCCACATTCCCACCAGCAGTCTGCAAGGGTTCTGGTTTGTTTTGTTTCAAAATTATTTATTTTATTACTATTGTTTTTTAATTTTATCAGAGAGAGATACACTCACAGAGAGAGAGAGAGAGCGAGAGAGAGAGAGAGAGAGAGAGCCACCATACCGCCTGCCTGCCCTGGTTTGTTTTGTTTTGTTTTTTATTTGCTATAGGGTGGCCTGAGTTTGCCAGAGATGAAAGAGACAGAGAGAGAGAAAGTGAGAAAAAAAGTGTGTTTTTCAAGCCTCCGGGTCCAAGAGTCAAACTGCGCAGTTGGCCACGTGGGATCCAGCTGCTGTCACCAGCACACTGCCAGGCTGGCCTGGGTTCTGTTTTCTCCACGTCCTGTGTCCCTTATCATTGTCTGCCCTTTGGATTGCAGCTGTCCTCGCAGGTGTGAAGTGGTGAGCCTTCAACCTTTTCTTTCTTGGGCAGCAAGGCCTGGCAGTGGAGCCCTGGAGACAGACCCAGGGTGGAAACCCAACCCTTCTGCTGCTGAGAAGGGGACTTCAGGCCAGGTCTTTTCACCTGTGGAGTGGAAGAGTAGCAGGCGACAGTGAGGGGTGTCCTGAGCACAGGTGTTGGCATGCAGCCTGTGCTCGGTGACCGTTAACTGCCATGACAACTACAATGATTGCGCCACACGCCATGCAAAATCTGGGTGCCTGGCAGGCCCTGTGGGTCTGAGATGGCCGGCCAGCCAGTGTGCACGGGAAGGCCTGGGCAGATGCAAGGCGCTCCAGCCTCCTGCTCAGGGCCCCTTGGCCACAGCCAGGTGAAGGCTGGGGCTCATCTGGCTCTTTCTACAGCACTCTGAGTCTTGGTGCACGGCCTTCCTCCCCACACTCACATTTGCAAGCAGCTGCTGTCTCCTAAAAAACCCAGGGAAAACATCATTGCTGGAGGCCAGACTCCTCTCTGGCAGGGCTGGCTGCCCTGGTCTGGCAGTCTGGAGTACAAAAGCCTTTGCTGGCAAAATGGGAGCCTTCTCATCAGGGATTCCCCTCCTCCCTCTGGCCCAGCCCCCCCTGGGCCTGGCAAACACTGCCTGGCGGATGGGAGTCGGGACAAGGATGCCCTGGCTGGCTGGGCCTGTTCGCACCACCAGCGTGTTGGTGGACTGAGGTCTGACTCAACTCCCAGCCTGGCACGGGCCTGGGTGTCTGGCTCAGTGCAAAGGTGGTGGCCTCTGGAGAAAGGGGGAGCCCCCAGGAAGGAAGAAAAGCCAGGAGGAAGGTGGTGACAAGCTGGCGGGACCCTGAGCTCAGAAAAGGAGGATGGTGTTACTGAGGATGCTGTTTGCAGACAAGGAAACTGAGGCTCAGAGAAGTCATGTCACCTGCCTGCAGTCACACGGCCAGCAAGTGGTGGCCTGAGGTCTGGCCCCCAGGCTGGCTCTGAGGCTCCACCTTTCCTTTCCTCTTTCCTTTCCTTCTTTTTTCTTTTCTTTTCTTTCTTTCAGGTTTCCCTACAGGGTGTGTCAGAGAGAGAGAGAGAGAAAGTGAGAAGTCGCCCCCGGGGGGCTGACCATGCTTCAATCCCTTCTCCATTCTCTTCTCTAGATTTTGGGCATGCATGCACATGTACCCGGCATGTTTTTCAAGCCACCAGGTCCAGGCCTTGAACCACACAGTCAGCCATGAGGAATCAAGCTGCCCTAACTGCCACGTTACCTGCTGACCCCACCTTTCCTCATGAGCCAAAAAGCACGGTACAAAATGTGAGGGGGTTGAAATATTTGTGTTGCCATTGTCCTTGCCTGGGTCTGTCCTGTCCCTGGCCACCTCCCGACCCCGAGCAGACTGGGTGGTGGTCAGAAGACACTGGAGAGGCTGCTCTTCCAGCTGGCCACGGGCCACCAACAGTTACAGCCCTGTGAGCCCGGCAGCCTT
The DNA here is from genome assembly GCF_000334495.1 of Tupaia belangeri chinensis. NCBI lineage: Eukaryota > Metazoa > Chordata > Mammalia > Scandentia > Tupaiidae > Tupaia > Tupaia belangeri. Next base: position 5,295,265 of record NW_006159701.1, on the reverse strand, counting down.
ATCGCCAGCGCGTGCTCTGAGCATCTGGCTTCAGATAGGCAGCGGCGATCGTCATGGGCTGCAGTGCCCTGATAAAGTAGCACGGGACGGGGACGGGGCAGGCTGGGGTCCCCTCATGCCCTCCTCACCCTGCCTGCACTGCCCTGCTGCCCACGCTCCTTCCCCTTGTTCAGGACGGGCACCCCAGAAACAAGCTTGCTAGAGCCCAGCAGGGCTCAGTTCTGGGTATCCAGTCCCCAGTTCAGGCAGCCCCCCATCACTTGGGAGTGAGACATCCTGGCCAAACCAGGACACAGCAGATCACGGCCACTCGGCCTCACCGTAAGACCAGGCCACTCTTGTTTCCACCACGTGGGTGCTGGGAGATGAAATGAGGTAACATGTGTCACACGGGACAGAGGCTGGCCCAGGAGATGCGCCACAAATGGTCACAGTCCTTATTAGTCCTTATTCCCCTCCCCAGCCTGGGCCTTAGCTGCTCTGGCCCCCTTGCTGCAGGGTTTAGGACTCAAACAGTGCAGTCGGCTCATATAGCCACCAGACCAAGTTCAAATTTTAATGCCAAGTTCAAATCCCACCTTCTCCTCAAAGCCATCCCAAACCTCCCTGGTTCCCAAGACCTCCCTGAGTGTCTTCTTAATAGAGCACTTGGAATCGGCCCCTTTGAGGAATAAATAAAAGACCAGAAGGAGGTACTCTGATGGGAACCAGGGCTGTCTAGGAGGGGAGCCACAAATAGTTTTGGCTTTTCCCTCCACTGTGTGTATACACGGAGGCTTAAAAAGTGCACAGAAAAATGAAATAAAAGTGTGAATTTATTTTGATGCCAGAAACCCCTTGAGACCCATGCGTAGTTTCTTCGTAATAGGCATTTTCCATCAACTTCTTGAAGACCGTGTGTGTGTGCACGTGTGTGTGTGCACATACATGTCCCACCTTTTCTGCATTTAGAAAAGAATTCCAAATAAACACTGTTGTAGGGGCCAGAAAGTGGCACAAGGGTAAAAACTCGAGGCTTTACGAGGCTGGCCCACATGAGGAGGTTCCTGGCTCAAGTCCCAAGGCCTCCCCGAGTGCACCACGGACTCCTTACCCATGCTACACAGCTGGCTGAAGGCTGGGGGTGGACTGCAGCTTTGAGACCGTGTTGGGGATGCACTCTTCCTCTTGGTCCCTCCTGCTCATGAAGAAATGGCTAGATAAACTGGAATGTGATCGTAAAGCAGGATTTGCTCTGCCTGTTGAACACTTCATAGAATGACACAATTTGTCATTGCTGTGACAGTCCTTGTAGAGGGTCTTCTACTCGATCCCCAGGGGACACCTGTTTACCCGTGGATATGGAGCTATGGGGTCAAGGCCCTTTGGGTGCAGCCTTCACTAACTCCCCAGCCTAGCCTCTTCCACTCCTCCCCTGGGGAACAGCGACCACAAACGTCCGAGGCCCTCATCCAAGAGTCCTCATCCACTTCCCTCTGAACCCGGATCTGAGTCCTGAGCTGCGTCCCGAGTGCAGCTGCCATTCTGTCTCCCATGGGCTTCCCCCCGCCACGCCTGCCCACAGGACGGCCCTGAGCCCTGGTCCTTCGTGGGGCTTTGCTGGCTGCCTTGGGGCCCTAATGAGCTCCCTCCCCAGACATTCCTGAAGAGCAGGGGGCACATCCTGCAACTCCCTGCCTCTAGGCCCTGTCACGGTGCCCAGCACACAGCCCAGCAGGTACTCAGGGAGAAGCCGGGTATAGGGGTCACAGGAGTCGTGATTATGGTCACCGTAATGATGGCGGCCACCATGCACAGGATGCTAACCTCGAGTCTGCTCGACTCTGCACCTGGACTGTCATATAACCCCCCACCCTGGCTACCCAGAGACTCAGACACTGCCTCTTCCTGCCTCCGTTTCCTCCTCTGTGCAGGGGCCTGGCACCTGATCTCTTTCTCTCCCTCTGGGTGTTGTGAGGGTCAAACAGGATAGCGAGCATGTTTTCCAGGGCAGAAGCTGGGGGATGCATGTCCACTGGAGACCCGTCCAGGGAGTAATGGGATATTTTTTCTACGAGGCTAGTGTACTCACTAGTGAGGGACGGAGGTAGAAAAAAATAAGGAAGCACCTTCCAGGTGATGGCCACACTGCAATCCCTTCTCCTTCATTTTCCTCTTGGGACTTTGGGTATGCATGCACACGTGCCAAGCGTGTTTTTCAAGCCACCAAGCCTGAGATGCAAACAGTGCAGTCAGCCATGTGGGGTCCAGTTGCCGTAACTTCACGCCACTGGCTGGCCCAGCAATGGGAACTTACAACATCGCCTTTTCCTCTTGCTCTCAGTGGAAACAGTGAACGTAAAGGCGGTACACTAGCCCTGGTTCCACGCGGGAGGGCCCAGGCAGTCCCACTGCCCTGGCTTCAGCCACATCAACCATCTTTCCATTCTAGTCAAAGCCAAGCTCCTGCCCAGGCGGCGCCTTCTCTTGGAATATTCTCCCATCTGCTTCCCGACTACGCCCACCCGCAGGTTTGGCCGAGATGGCCACTCCCGGGGTAGCGTTCCCGATCCCACCTGCACAGACCTGGTGTTCCACGAGGCCGACAGAGCCCTCGCCCTCCCTGGGGGTATTCCTCTTCCCTCTAGGGACACAGGTCATTAACAACTGGCTCTCCCTCAAGGCCAAAGGCGTCCTGGGGACAGGGAGGGTCCCATCCTTCCCTTGCTATGTCCTAGGGTCTCCTGGCAGAGCTGAGTCTCAGTAGGTGCTCACTGACTGACATACTGAATGACGGAGGATTGAGTGGACATGGCACTGAGCCCGCTTCCTCACCAAAACTCAGCCCACCTGTGCTGCGAGTCTCTTCGGGTCCCACAGAGGGGGCTGCTTGGACCTGACATTTTGACAGCACATGATGTATAAGCTCTGGAACCCTTCAGGATCCAAACCCCAGCTCTGCCTCTTCTTTGCTGTGTGATGTGGAGAAAGCTACTCAGCATCTCTGTCTAGGTGTAGAATTACTTATAGGAGATAGTGCCAGCACCTACCTCGGGGTGCTGTGGATGCGGGGATGGCAGGAGTTGAAGATTACAGTAAGTGTCACTGTGATCATTGTGGCTGCTGGTAATGACTCAAAGGGTTCCTCCTCCCAGTGAATACCTTTGTCCTTTAACAGTAGGAACCAAAGGCTTGATGACAGGACTGGAAAGGCCTGGGAGGAGAGCCAGGAGCCCGAGACTGCAGCTCAGCAGGCCCTAGCCGTGTGACCCGGAGGAAGTCACCCCATTTCTCCCGCTAACCAGATGACTAATACCAGCAGCAATCATCTTTCCTAATTTGCTACCTCACAAGGGTGTGGGAGAGGATCAAACAGAGAAATGAATGAGAACTATTCTCTCTACAAGTATTTACTGAATACCTACTGTGTTCTGGGGCCTGAGGAGGACCCGGCAGTGAATAAGATGGCACAAATCCTCTCCCCAGGAATGTACAGTCAACAGGGAAGGCAGGAATTAAATGATTACTCCAAAGCGTGCAAATGCCCTGTAAAGTCTCATGCAGCCATGGGACGGGAGCATGTGGCCACGGCTTCTGTGTCAACCCAGCCGTAGAGCCTGGTGGCTCACTGCCACTCTGCGGCCTTCTAGCCAGTTGATCTGGGCACCTTCTTTGCTCTCAAAGTCTCTGAGTCTTCATTTATAAAATAGATTTGGAAGTGGGCATAAAGTGCCCCTTCCACATGTTGGCCCTGTAGCCTAGTGGTTAAGGGAGCCAGATTCCACATGGCCAACCGCAATTCAGATTCCAGCCTCAGCAGCTTGAAAAACACTCTGGGCACCTGTGCATGCATGCCCTAAATCCTGATGGTTGGGGAAATGGAAGAGAAGGGGTTGCAGTGTGACCACACCCCACTGGGGGGGTGATTTCCCCTTCCTCTCTGTCTGGCAAGCACGGTGCCCTTTGGCAATTGTTTAAAAATGCACTTTCTCATAGCACTAGTGTAAGTGAGTTTGTGTGTGTGCAGAGCTTAGCAGGGACCAGACACATCTAAGATATCGCTGATGGCGGTTATTGTTAATGTTGTGAACTTACCATGACCTTGTCGCCTGGCACCTGGGGATGTGGCAGACGTGAATTCTTCAAAGAGGCAGAGATTAGGAGCGTGGCTGGTGCCTTGAGGCCATGTTTCCTTCCTACCTCAGGGTCTTTTTTTTCTCTTAAGTTTATTTTTTTCCATGAGCAAGAGAGAGAGAGAGAGAGAGAGAGAGACAGAGTCAATAGGGTCCTGACACTACAATCCAACCCTGGCCCCAGCCAGCCCCAATCATGGGCACGCACATATCCTGTGTCCTCAGGGAGGTCTCAGGACGCAAACCCGGAACCTTTCCATATGGGTCAGCCTCACAACACATCGTGTCTTACTGAGGCACCATTCACCCTGCTCTGGGCCAACATTTGCTCACACATATACATTGTATTGGAACATTACAAAGTTTGAAAGGAAATATTACAAATTATTAATGGAGGGGGCAGCAGGCAATGTGGTGGTTAAGGCACTGGATCCCCCGTGGCTAACTGTGTGGTTCAAGTCCCAGACCCAGAAGCTTGAAAAACATAATGGGCCATTACCCCTTGGGGGATTGGGTGATTTCTCACTTACCCTCTCTCAGGTGAGCATAAGCACCCTATAGCAAAAAACTGAAAATTAATTAATTAATTAATTAAAGGGTAGGGTTTTGAGGACATATCCTTTGATGTTTATCTCTTACATATTGGTTGAACAATAAATTGCTTTTTGTTTTTCTCTATTGTGGTAAAATATACCGTGGACAGTTCAGGACCGGTAAGGACAGTCCCAGTGCTATGGAACCATCACTGCCAGCCATCCCCAGAACGTTCCCATCTTCCCAGACTGAAGTGACATACCCGCAAAACACAAACTTCCTGTTCACCCTGTGCCAGAGGCTGGCAACTTTTATTTATTTATTATTATTTTTAAATTTGCTGGGGCCAGCAGGTGACATGGTGGTTAAGGGCACTGGACTCCCACATGGCCGACCGTGATTCTAATCGTGGACCTGACATCTTGCTTTCTCACATTCTCTCTCTTTCTCTCTCACTCTGTCCCTCTCTGGTCAAATGACATAAATAAATAAAGTTAAATTAAAAAATTCTTAAAATAATTTGCTATAGGGCACATGTTCTCACTGAAGAAAGAGAAAGAGAGAGTGAGAATGCAGTCCCCAGGGGGAGATGGTCACACCATAACCCCTTCTCTTTCATTCTTTTCTTGGGATCATGGTCAATGCATATACTTGTACCTGGTATGTCTTTCAAACCACCGGGTCCAGGACTCAAACTGCATAGTCAGCCATGTGGGAGTCCAGTCACCTTAACCTCCATGCCACCAACTGGCCTGGGTGGCATGCTTTTATTCTTCTTCTTCCTGTCTCCGTCTCTGTGGGCTCCCATTCCAGGTGCCTCCTACAAATAGAATCATACAGTATTTGTCTTGTTGTGACCAGCTTATTTCACTTAGCATAATGTCCTCAAGGACACTCACGTTGCAGTGTGAATCAGAATTTTATTCCTTTTGGAGGCTAAATAATATTCAGTAGATTACTTGTGCAATTGGAAAAAAAAATAAAGATTGGGGAAAAGCAACAAAAAGAATGACTACGTGAATGACCGAAAGGAAGGGTGTCTGCAAATCTGTGGGCTCCAGCTAGAGCAGCGGGTCAGCAGGGTGATAACTTGAAGCAGGCCCTCGTGAATCAGCCCTGCGACTCCTCTATCAGAAGAGTGGGGAGGCGGGCCTCCTGCCAGTGCCCCGGCCCCACTGTCCTCTAGAAAGTGGACAATGAAGAGACTCAGCTGAGGGCTGTGACTCACAGGCTGCTGAGGCTGGACAGGCCCCCTCATTTGGCCCTGTGGCCCCGGCCATTCAACCTGGGCAGTGAGTTCCCGGTCTCCTTCTGATACCAGCCCGGCTCCCCAGGCCCTGGAGATGACCCAGTTGGCCCGGTGAGTAAGGAGACTGTGGACAATCCCTCCTTTCATAAACCTCCGCTGACTAATGCCTTCCGATGACACTGGTCCCCTTCCACCTTCCACCCCAAAACCAACCCCTGCCCTGGAGCTGCCCCTGGGGGTTTTGAAGAAGACCCCACTATCCTCAACTCCCCTTTTACTTCCTTGGTGCTGCTCTCATGCCTTGACCCCGCTGCGAAACCCCCTCTCTTTCTTCTCACCTCCCAGTCCTCCCAAGCCCTCACCCCTCCATGAAGCTTAGGTCACTCCTATGATAATTGAGCCTTTGCCAGGATGGTGGGGATTTGGCATGTCCCCCCCCCCCACTCACCCCAGCCTTGCCCACTGCGAAGCAATGCCTAGCCACCCCAGGCTGGCATCACCCAAGAGGCACACCATCAGGGACTTTCAGGCACTCGGGCCAGCCAGTGGGAAAACTGTTTCTGAGCACGTGTGCAGGGATGTCTCAAGCCACCTCCAGCTCCCTTGAGGCACATGGAGAGGCCTTGTGGAAAGAGGTGGGCTCTGGAGTCAGACCCGAGTTCGAATTCTGTCTCTGGGCTTACTAGCTGGGTGATTATGGGCAGGTAACAACATCTCTGAGCCTCAATTTCTACCTCTCTCTCTCTCTTTTAAGTGGAGGGGAAGTGGAAATAACAATCCTTCCTCAGGAAAACTATAAAATGCCACCCAGAGAGCCTGCTGACTTGGCTGGGTGGAGGGTGACAGTCCCAACAGAGGGACTCAGGAATGGGACTGAGATACCTTGAGAAGGGCTTGGCCAAGGGGAGTGTGGCTGACCAGGGAAGAGTCGAGTCCCTCTGAGTCCTCAGCACTTGTGGTGGCTCTGGTTCTCATGGTGGCTGAGTGGCCTCCTCCTCAGGGATGACAGGAGGGCGAATGACATCCTTCTAGAACATCGTGTGAGTGCAGGTGATTGTGGCCCTGGAGAGGAGCCTGGCATGGGCAGTACAAGACATCACATGACAAGAAGAACTCTGTTCCGGAATAGAATCTCTCTTTCCTTTTCTCGTGGGGCGGCATGGGAAGGGACGAGAAGGGGCCGTGGCCTGCTTCTTTTCCTAGGCCTGACAGAAATGAATGTGGAAATGACTTGGCAAGATCCAAGAGGCAGCTTGGAAAACCGGGAAAAGCTTTGGCCTGGGAGTCGAGAGCCATAGTCTGGTCCCAGTTGGGTCTTCAACGAGCTGTGTGGCTGTGGGTGGAGTCACAGCCTCTGAGTGACACGTCCCTTATCTGCAAAGGGAGGAGGTGAGAAGTGAGGACTTTGGAGGTTCCTTCTCACTCTCAGATTCTGGAAGTCCGCAGCCATCTCTTTAAAAGATGAAGAGCGGAGATGCTGAGCTAAAACAGATGTGGCGGATAAAGCCAAGATAATCAGCCCCGCGGTTTCTCTCTCTCTAATGCCCTGCGTCAGCAAGGCCTTGGGTGAGTTCTGGCATTTACTCATTCTGATAGGTAATCGAGGCCACATCTGTGGGTCTGAACTTCCGGAAGAGGGGCTGATCAAACAGTTTCTGCCCTCAGCCCCTCCTGCTTCCTGAATGTCATGTGTGTGATCCACAGGGCCCAGCTAGCTCCCGACATGAAGCGTTTCCTAAATATGGTGTCTTTGCTCAGACTGCCATGTCTTCCCAACCTTCCACGGGCAGCCAGAGTCTGGAGATGCCCATCCTCCAAAGAAACATTCACTGTGACTCTCTCCAGCGCCGGGCACTGATGTCAGAAGGGATGCCCACGCGGCGTTGGTGCAGGAGTCAACTGCCTTCTAGTTCCATGAGGGTCTCACCTTCCAGGGAGAGAGAGATGAGAAGATGATCCAATATCCACAGGGCAAAGGGGCAAATGAGCAAGGAACAGTTTGGATCATGGAGCACAGCCCCTGGAAAGCTGCAAGAAAAAGGAACCCAGATGGGGAAAGCACATGGGCCAGGGGGTGAGGCAGGGAACACGACGTGTTCGAGGGCAGGATGGTGACGAGTGTGGGTCTGCGTGTCCGATTTCGTTTTTGTTAAGTTTCTTTCTTCGGTGAGTGTGCGTACATGCATGTGTGTATGTATACACACATGTGAGAGAGGGAGGGATGGAGTGTTACAGAGAGAGAGAGGGAGACAGCACCCCTAATAGGGTCTTGCTGCCAAGAGCCACCCTCAGCTTTAGCCAGCCCTGGGTCATGGGCACACTTGGGCCCAGCATACTCAGGGAGGTCTCTGGACGAGAACTTGGAACCTTCCTACATAGGTTGGCCTCATACAGCACTGAGTTTTACCCCTGTGCCAGTGTTCATCCCAGCACTGGCCCCATTTCATTTTAAAGGAAGTCTTCCCCTAATTCCCATCAGAGACCTGGTTTGTCACACTGATCAACTGTGATTGCTTGCTCATTTGTCACGATACGAGCTCCTCCCTGGAAGGAAAGTTCCTGGGGGAAGGCTCTCCTCATCTTCAGCACTCTCTACCCAGTGCCCAAAGAGCTCTGCACAAAGAAGTTGCTAGAAAAGTCTGTATGGGGTTTGTAAAGGCATTCGGGCAGGAGAGTGACAGAGTCGGTCACATTTCAGGATGGCGGAGTCGCAAGGCACAGTCAGAGTTGGACAAAGTGGTCAGACATTCAGTCTTTAAGAGCCTGGGGGACCAGCAGTTAGCACAATGGCTATGTCGCTGGACTCCCATGTAGTCAACCGTGGTTCGAGTCCCAGACCCGGTGGCTTAAACTCACGTCGGGTGCATGTGCGTATGTGCCCAAGAGGAGAATGGAGGAAAAGGGATTGCGGCGTGGTCATCCCCCCTGGGGGGTGATTTCTCACTTTCTGTCTCTCTGTCTCTCTGTCTGGAGAGCACCCGCGCCCTGTAGTAAAATCCTCTCAAAAAAAAAAAAAAAAAAAAGCCTGGGACATTTTTTTCTCCTTGCTTCCTAATCAGTGGTTTCTTGCCCTTCACTGGAGCCCGGGGCACGGAGCATCCGGGACGTGCGTGGGAGGGCTGTGAAACTATGCCGGCAGCTCTAGGAAAAGAGTAAGTCTTTGTCTTCATCTTCGCATACACCTGTCGTCCCAAACCCTTGACAAACACTGTGTCATACACCCTCCAAGCCTCTTGGTGGATTGGCCTTGAGGTGGGGGGGGGCAGGCGGAGCACAGGGAGCCACATTCCACAAATTCCTGCCTCCTGACAGCTCCTGGTACCACCACCAGCCGCTGAGCCTGGGATGTCCAAAAATTCCAGCTGACTCATCCGTGGGTGAGCGAGGCCAGCTCCTGTCTCTGTTGAGGTCCCCAGTTCAGAGCGAAAGAGGAGAGGAGGACAGGCAGCAGGGTGTGGAATGACGCTCGGGTGTCACTCCAGGTGCCAGAAGAGGTGGCAGGTGCAGCACAGCATCACAGGTGGAAGCCTGAGCTGGCATCTCTGATACTGGGATTTGAGTTCTGGCTCTGTTGGTGGCGCCTTCCTGTCATTAAAGCCCCCTGGGCCTCAGTGTCTTTGTGTGAAAATGGGGGAGTCTTGTGGTTCCCACACAGCTTAGTCGAGGAGAGGATGAAGGAAGAAAACGCAAATACTAAGCGGGTTCTCTGGTACAGGGGATTGCTTAGCAGTGGTGACTTATACTCAGATGTCACCCTTTTGATGCAATGAGCAAGACATGCTTCCGGGCGGACAGGCGAGTGTGTGGTCATCCCTTGCTCAGTCCCACAGGACAAAAGCTGCATAATTATACGGCTGGAATGTCTCTGCCCTGTTTGGGGATCCGGAGTATTTCTCGCTGAATTTCCCCATCAGGCTGGAGTTGGGCAGCGGCCGAGCGTCCTGTGCACAGAGGGATGTGACCACACTCAGGGAATGAGATCAAACTGCATGGGCAGTGCTTTTCTGGTCCTCACGCCAGCCTCCAGATGGCTCATAACCAGATCCCTGCCAAATTCCTCTTGCCTCCCCCCCAGGACTCGCCTGATGTCAAAGCGTTTCTTAAAAGGGGAAATACAGTTCTTTCGTCAGCACCTCATCACCGGTCACAAGCGCCCCCAGCTTGCCCTGCCTTCCAGCTGCCTTCCCGGGGGGATGTCTACAGAGCTGTCCCCCAGCTCTACTGTGGGGCTGTCCAGGAGCGCGAAGTCCGGGAATGTGGAGAGGATGCAGGACACCATGTGACCTTGGGCTCGTCGCTGGCCTGCTTTGCATCTCCCTTTCCCCATCTGTGTCTGTGAGACAAGGAGGCTGGCTGAGGTCATGTAAGCAACGGTTTCCAGCAGCCGGGTCTCAGGGGGTTCTGGCTTCCCCAGTGTGCAGGCGAGCAGGCAGGTTAGCACTTGTTCCTCCTCAGCCATAGAGCACTCAGACTGGGAGGCAAACAGCTCTGGGTTCAAGTCCTCACCAGCCCCCTTGCCCACTCTGTGACTTTAGGCAAGGCTCCGACCCTCCCTGAGCACTTATCCTATCTGTAAAATGGGTATAATTGCCACCTCCAGAGTCGTTTCAAGGATTAAATAAAAATGCTGTATTGAAGAACTCTGCATGATGTCTGACACTCACAATATTTTACATACACACAGTATATGTATTTAAATTTATTACTTACTTCTTTCTTGAGAGGGAGAGACAGCATGCCAGCTGGATAGCAGGATTTGATGCTGAGATACACCCCAAGCCCCCAGTCAGCCCGACCATGGGTAAGCACGCGCCTGGCATACTCAGGAAGGTCTCTGGACTTGAACTGGGAACCTCCCCATGTGAGATCGCATTGCAGAGCACCATGTTTTACCGCTGTGTCACCCCCCATCATTATATTTTCATTTTGTCCTCTAAGCATGGGCTCGTTCGTCTTCACTCAGTTGCCCACGGAATGAGATCAAACTGCATGGGCAGTGCTTTTCTGGTCCTCACGCCAGCCTCCAGATGGCTCATAACCAGATCCCTGCCAAATTCCTCTTGCCTCCCCCCCAGGACTCGCCTGATGTCAAAGCGTTTCTTAAAAGGGGAAATACAGTTCTTTCGTCAGCACCTCATCACCGGTCACAAGCGCCCCCAGCTTGCCCTGCCTTCCAGCTGCCTTCCCGGGGGGATGTCTACAGAGCTGTCCCCCAGCTCTACTGTGGGGCTGTCCAGGAGCGCGAAGTCCGGGAATGTGGAGAGGATGCAGGACACCATGTGACCTTGGGCTCGTCGCTGGCCTGCTTTGCATCTCCCTTTCCCCATCTGTGTCTGTGAGACAAGGAGGCTGGCTGAGGTCATGTAAGCAATGGTTTCCAGCAGCCGGGTCTCAGGGGGTTCTGGCTTCCCCAGTGTGCAGGCGAGCAGGCAGGTTAGCACTTGTTCCTCCTCAGCCATAGAGCACTCAGACTGGGAGGCAAACAGCTCTGGGTTCAAGTCCTCACCAGCCCCCTTGCCCACTCTGTGACTTTAGGCAAGGCTCCGACCCTCCCTGAGCACTTATCCTATCTGTAAAATGGGTATAATTGCCACCTCCAGAGTCGTTTCAAGGATTAAATAAAAATGCTGTATTGAAGAACTCTGCATGATGTCTGACACTCACAATATTTTACATACACACAGTATATGTATTTAAATTTATTACTTACTTCTTTCTTGAGAGGGAGAGACAGCATGCCAGCTGGATAGCAGGATTTGATGCTGAGATACACCCCAAGCCCCCAGTCAGCCCGACCATGGGTAAGCACGCGCCTGGCATACTCAGGAAGGTCTCTGGACTTGAACTGGGAACCTCCCCATGTGAGATCGCATTGCAGAGCACCATGTTTTACCGCTGTGTCACCCCCCCATCATTATATTTTCATTTTGTCCTCTAAGCATGGGCTCGTTCGTCTTCACTCAGTTGCCCACATTACAGGGTGAAAAGTCGAGGCCTAGCAGTCAGTGGGAAGAGAATTCGGACCTCGTTTCCACGCGTTAGCCAGCACGCCGGGGCAGCTCCAGAAGGGAGCCACAATAACTCAGGGGAAAGTCTCAGTGTCTGCTCTGGCTCCCGCAGGCGGCTCTCAGAGCTCGTGCCAAGAGATGGCTTGGCAGGCCCTGTCTCCGTGCATACCCATTAGCGGAGTTCCAGATGTTCAGGCAGCGGCCCCTGGAGCTCTTTCAGAGACCGTTTCTTTGGAGCTCCTTTTCCTGTAGCTTGTCTTTCCTCTGCTTTCCCCAACTGGCCATTGTAGCTTTAAACATGAAAAACGACATCTTCCCTGTCACCTTCAAAACCACCAACCACAGTTCCTTTCTCAGAAGATCCCTGGAAATGTCTTGGTTAGCCAGACTTCACAAAGGAAGGGCCAGGACAGCTGGCTACCTTGTAAAATGCTCCTGACCAGCAACAACATGGATTGCCTCTAGGATTTCACTCTTGGCTTTCGTAAGTTTCCATTCTCAACTGTGCCTGGGGCTCTGGAGGATGGCAGTCTGGAGAGTTCTGATGGCCCAGGGCAAAACAGAACAAGCTCTCTCCTACTGTGTGTGGCCACCTACTATGTGTGGCCACTTCCCCTTCGCCATCTCATTTTTCCCAGCCCCAGGAAAGAGGTATCAGTGGCCCTCCTTTTTTTGGACGAGAAACCAAGATTTGGAGATGTTCTGTAACTTGTTGATGGTAACTGAGCAGCTGCGAGGAGCATACTGGGCCAGCTCTGAAGTCTCAGCTCTTTCATGGCAGACAGGTGACAGGAACATTCTTCTGTGGCCTGTGAGTGGCCAAGGACTCAGGGCCTTTGTTACTATTTGCCTACCTGGTGCCAGGCCACAAGCTTCAAACTGAAGCCTGGCCCAGTAAGAAGTCATTGGTCCCTTGGGTCAGTCTATAATCTAGTGGTTATAGAAGCTGGATTCTACAAGGTGACTGTGGTTCAAATCCCAGCCGAGAGACTTGAAACCCATTCCAGGCAGCCAGGCATGGCATGGTGGTTAAAGCACTGGATCCCACTTGGGCAACTACATGATTTGAGTCCTAGACCTGGTGGTTTGAAAAACATGCTGGACACATGTGTGTATGCGCCCCAAATCCTGAAATGAGAAATAGAAGCGAAGGGATGCACCGTGACCATCCTCCAGGGTGGGAGTGCTGTCTTGCTTTTCCACTCTCTCTCCGTCTCTCTCTAGTAAGCGCACATGCTCTCTAGCAAATTTAAAAAAAAAAACAACAAAAAACATGCTGGGCACCTGTGCATGTGTGCCCCAAATCCCCTCAAGATGAAGCTGTGGAGGGGAAGGGATTGCAGTATAACCATGCCCCACTGGGGGATGGAGGCTATGTTCTATGTGCTGTCTCTCTGTCTCTCTCTGGTGAGCCCATGTATCTTCTGGAAATTAAAAAAAAAAAGAAATCACTGACCTTTCCTTGTCAAGGAAGAAACAATCAAACCACTCAGGGAGAAGCAAAAAAGGGATGGGTGTGTGAGAGAATGAGTGTGTATCCATGTGTGAGGGTCTCTGTTTGTGGAACATATGCATGTGTGTATCTGCGAGGATGCACACGTGTGCAAAATGCATGTGTGCTTGTGTGAGGGCATTGTGTTGTGTGAGGACATGTGTGCATGCAGGTGCTTATATGTGAAGATACATGTGTGTAAGGATGTGTGTGTTCGTGTGTGATGGTGAAAGTAAACACATGAATGTATATTTGTGTAGGTGGTATGTGCAAATATATGTGTACATCTTTGAGGATTTGAGGGTGTATGTTTGTGTGTGCAGAGTGTGCGTTTATGTGTGATTATGCCTGTGCATGTGTTCACATGTGCATAAGCACGCACACATGTGCTTTGTATGAGAGTGTGATTGTGCATACATGTACTTACATGTAAGCACATGTTTTGTGTGAGCAAGAATGTGTGCACACAGTATATGAGCATGTATATGTATGTGTACATCCATCTCTGTGTGTGTATATATATATATGTGAGGGTTGTATGTAGAAGGGTGAATTTTTGCACACTGGTGTATATGCACATGTGTGAACTCATGTGGGTGCATGACACAGGTGAGGATATGAGGAAGAATGAATTATGCACCAGTGTATATGTGTACATGTATATGCGTGACAGCGCATGTGTGCGCACATGTGTAAGGAGGTGAGGGAAAGTGAATATGTGCACACTGAGTGAGAATGTGCACCTGTATGCACGCATGTGTGGAGAAACGGGGGGGGGATAGGTGGTGGGGGTGGGAACGCTGTGATCACCACCAGATGAATGCTTTTGTTCTCCAAGACCTCCTGGGTGCTGAGTACCAGGCGTTTCCAGCACCCACGACAGATCCTTTTTAAACAACTTCTCACATGGTCAAAGGGCAGCATTCAAGCCAAAGGGGGTTCCTTTCCATGGAGCACTGGATAGCTCTCACCTGGGCCTTGCAGAGAAAGGTTTATCTGGGCCGCCTGTGCCTCTGCCAGTCCAGCTTCCTGGGCCCACTGTGCCCTGGGCCTAGGGCTGCCTCCACCTCAGGGAGTGGCTCTCCTCTATCTAACCTCCCTGGCACAGGCTTTGTTTTGGCTCATTAAGGAGGAGCGGCTGCTGAGAGCAGAGGCCTCTCCCTTCCACCCCGGGGCCTGGTTCTGCTGAAACACCGGATTCAGAGTTTTTCACTTTGCTTTCCCTGGCTGGTGTCTCAGGCAAAAGGGGAAACACCGAGGGCCTGGGCTATTTTGTGTGCTGAGATTTGGGAGAGAGATTTGGTTTCCCCACTGAGGTGGCTCTGGCCAGAGCAGTCATTGTGGTCTGCACTGTTTGTTGAGTACTTGTTACAGGGTGGGGTGGGGAGAGGGTTAAGGCTGAGAATGGGTAATGGGAAGCAGGAGAGAGGAATCTGAGACTGGATCAGATCACAATCTTCCCCTGAGGGTGGGTCCTGCAGACGGTGTGAGGGAGTCTGCTTTTTTGAGTATGTCCTGCCAGGGAAAGCCCCTGTGTTCATTCAAAACCTTTTTTTTTTTTTTTAAATTCATTCCACCCCACCCCATCCCAAACTCCTGCTTCCATTGATCTATTTTCTCTCAAGGACCATGGTGACCATGCTGCCTCAGCTCTGAATCATCTTAACAAGGTGCCCAACCAGCCAGTTGGGCCCTAGACTGCAAGCTTCCTGAGGGCAAGACCTTCTCTCTCTTAAGCCTGACATCATCCCAGTGTCTGGCATGGTGCCTGCTGCCTGGTACTAATAAGCCTGTACATATTTATCAGGTGAGTGAAGAATGAGGTAAGTTGTTACCGCTACTGGTACACGGCCCTTAGGAGGCAGCTTTAATCCAAAGATCCTTTGGTCTTTGAGCCAAAATGGTATTGAGCCAAAATCTACTTCCCCCTGAGTGCCACCCCTTGGAACTATCCAGAGTAGGTGTACCATGAAAGCCCTGCAGCTGTGTGAAGGCGGACATCATTCTCCTCCGAGGCCTGGATCCATGCTGAATATAGTTCCCGTAACCACCCCTTGTAGCGCTCGGACACAACAGCCTTCCCCACGTGGCTGCCTTCCTCAGAACAGAAGCAGTTTTTCCAGGGCGCATCTGGAAATAAGGTTTAAGAGCTAGATCTCGAAGTCTAGATGTAAAGTGGCCAGAAACAAGCATACTGGATGTTGTGGAATTG
Source organism: Tupaia belangeri chinensis (assembly GCF_000334495.1). NCBI lineage: Eukaryota > Metazoa > Chordata > Mammalia > Scandentia > Tupaiidae > Tupaia > Tupaia belangeri. The sequence continues at coordinate 5,279,658 of NW_006159701.1, read as the reverse complement.
TGTCCTCCTAAAAGATATGTTGAAGTCCTAACCCCCAGTACCTGTCAATATGATCTTATTTGAAAATAAGGTCTTTGGGACCAGCAGATGGCTTAATGGTTATGTCACTGGATTCCCATGAAGTCTACTGCGGTTTGAGTCCCAGATCCGGTGGCTTAAAACTCACGCGGGGTACATGTGCACGTATGCCCAAAATCTCAAGAGGAGACTTGAGGAGAAGGGATTGTAGCATGACCATCCCCCCAGGGGGTGATTTCAGTCTCTCCAGCAAGCACACGCTCCCTATAGCAAAAGTCTCTTTCTAAATAAAATACAGCCTTATAGATGTAATCAAGTCAAAATGAGGTCACATTGGATGAGGGTGGGCCCTAAATTCTATGGCTGATATCCCTATAAAGAGAGAGCGAGAGAGATTTGGAGGTACATAGACACTAGGGAGAGAGTCATGCAGACTGGAGGGACACGTCTCTAAACCAAGGATTGCTACAATTGCCAGTGACCACCAGAAGCAATGGGAGAGGCACAGAACAGTATCCTCATCGAAGCCTCCAGCAGGAGCCAACTTGCTGATGCCTTCATTTCAGATTGTGAACGTGGATGCACCCTTACGAAATTAAACGGATCCATCTAAAATACTATTGGAGTTCATGAAAGCGTTCAGAAAAATGACTGGATACAAGATGGACACACCAAGGTCAAAGCATTCATCTGAACCATTAAGTTACTGAGAACCATAATCATGGGTCAGTGAAGCCATAAACCACTGAAGCCATAAGCCACTTATCAATAAATCTGTGTGGGCACCAGGCGCATGTGTGTGTGCTCCCACAAGCCTGAGAGAATAATGGAAGAGAAGGGATTGTGGTGTGGCCATCTCCCCTAGGAGGTGATTTCTCTCTCTCTCTCCTCTCTCTCTCTGGTGAGCATGTATGCCCTATAGTAAACATTTAAAACCACACACACACATAAATAGAACAAATCTGTATGGTATCCTAATAAAGAACACTCTATGATTTTACTGGGACATTTAAAGAGAGATTTGAGGGGCTAGCAGGTGGTGTGGTGGTTGAGGTGCTGGATTTCCATATGGTTGACCACTGTTCAAATTCTGCACCTGGTGGCTTAAAAAATAACAAATAAATAAGAGATTTGAATAAAATAGGTAAAACTAAATTAAGTTTAAAAAACTTCTTTAACCATAAATTAATTTGATGATTATGATTCTAATAAAAAACCCTACAGAATTTATCAATTTTTTAAAAAAATCCATATTGAAACTAGCAGGTGGCATAGTTTAAAGTGCTGGACTCCCATAGAGCTGACCACAGTTCAAGTCCTGAACCCAGTAGCTTGAAACTCATGCTGGGTGAATGTGTGTGCCCAAAATCCTGAGAGCATGGAGGAGAAGGGATTGTAATGTGATCCAGGAGAACCCCTGGTGGTGGGGGGGGTGATTTCTCACTTTCTCTCTATCTCTCCAGTGAGTGCACATGCTCTATAACAAAAAAACAAAACAAACAAACAAACAAAAAAACTTTCTCTAAAAAACAAATTCATATTAAATGAATGACAGAAAATGACAAAGATAATTCTGAAAAAGAGGGATGCAGGGTGGAGGGGAGAGAGGGTTGGGAAAAGCTTGTCCTACCAGATGTTAGAACATGGTAACCAAAAATATTCAAGAGGATAGTACAAAGTAGTACCGTAAGCCAGCATCTGTTGGTGCTGGTTCAAGATCTTTTACCTCCTAGAAACAGGCTCAGAGTGAAGTGAGATGGGCGAGACAGGACCTCCGAGGACAAAATGGGAATGTCAAAATGTTGAAAATCTGCGAGGCTTGAGTACTGACACAAATGAAAGAAAATCCCCTTAGACCCCATGTATAATCTCCAGCATAGTGCGTCTTCCTAACCCAGAAGGATCCTAGTTTATAAAACCCCGTCCATTAAGTTGGTCTCTTGGTGGAAAGGGCGTCCCTGAGCTCTAGTTCTGCAATGACATGTATGCTGTTCCTGGGAGGAACCAGGAAAGGGGAGAGGCAGGGAGGATAGCGTGCATGTGCCTATCTGCCGGATCACTCCTGCATTTCCTTGGCTAGTTCTGCCACTTGCTGCATTCTCTCAGAGGGGGTTTTGTAATCACAGGGACAACTTTTTGTCAGTTCAGTCATTTGAATTTCCAGAACCAAATGAGGTTGAGGAAGTACCCTTAATTTGCAGACTTAATGTTCTCAGTCTTATCAGAACTTTGCTGAGACTTATGGTATACCAAGCCCTGGGCCAGGCCCAGAAGGTCCTGGAAGGCTCACAACACATTGTTACTTGTACCTTGCACAGGACAGGTTTCACTGGCCCCTTATGAAACTGGTACAGAGACTCCCCAAGGAAGGGTTCAGTCAAGAGGTCACATGCCACTGAACATGGCCATGCTTTTCATTTAACTGCATGAGAGTGACCAGATGTGTTACAAAGATGATTTTTATCGAGTAAGAAGGAGTAATTTAAGATGTACGATTGGGGCTGGCCCACATGGCCAACTGCTGTTCAAATCCTGGCCCAAGTGGCTTGGAAAATATAGCAGGCACGTGGTGAGTGTCTAAAATCCTAATGGGATGGAGAAATGGAGAAGATAGGATTGTGGCATGACTATACCTCACAGGAGGATGCTTTTTCTCTCTCCCTGGAGACCCTCTAGAAATAAAAGAAAAATGAAAAAAAGTTATGAAGTTATGCTTGGGGATATTTTAGGGAAGACTTCTTTTTGCTGTGGTATAGAACCAGGCTAGACCAGATCCCAGATGCTGAAGTCCAGGGTAAAGCCAGAAGGATTAGGTCCAGGGAGACGAAAGAAATGTCAGTATGTTTGGAAGGGGAGTGGGTGTCCTTCAAGGAGCTGGCAGGTGTGACTCCATTTTATGGGGCAGTGGAAGGAGGCTGCATTAGGAGACTGGTCTAGTCCAGTGGATGGTGACCCTGGGCACACATTAGAATCACCAGGGAGCTTTCAAAAAAAAAATTGTGCCCAGATTTCAGGATCCCAATTAAATCAGAATTTCTTGGGGAGATACTTAGGCACTGGGTATGATGTATTGTGGATAAAGCTCTGTAGGTGATTCTGATGCAAAAGCACCTAGGAGAACAGTGCTCTGGCCACAAGCCAGATTGCTACTTCTTGCTTAATTGTCCCTGATCAGTGCAAATGAAAATGCACACATGTATGTACATGTATAGACACATTTCATACCTGTAAAACTCTAGTCAGTATTGCCATTTTAAACAAAGCTTTAGCATATGTATAGTCAGGTATCATCATGGCCATAGGGGACATGTGGCCGATGATGACATGAGTGGAAGACAAGTGTAATGTGACCAGCCTTGGCTTAATCTCTAATCTTATGCCCCGTGTGACTTTTGTCTTTCTTTCTCTTAAAAACCCATTATTGATATCTTTTAGGATGTGTAGAAAAAATTTATTCTGGAGATACATATCTAATAAACCAGGGTGTTTTCATCCTACAGTTAGTGTCTCTGTCATTTCCCTCTTCATCACCCTTATCTGGTTTCCTTTGACTAAAATTAGTTATGTATACATGAACCCCTTCTGTCTTTGAAGGTCCCGCTCCATGGGTCTCTTGGGCAGGAGATCAGCAAAAGATTGGAATACAGAGTGAGGTGGGGGAGCCTACAAGGTTTTTTCTAGAAGTTTCTATTTTTCCCCCTTAGAGGGTTGCTCTAATAGAGGATAGAGGTCATGGTTTTGACTTAGGTATACTCCTTCTGTTGCAGGTTGATCTGACACATTTTGACATCAGAATCCTAACCTGATGCTCCAAAAGTGAAATGATCACCATGTGGAATACATCTCAAGAGAAAAACAAAACAAAACAAAAAACACATCAGGTCTGGGGAGAGGACTTTCTACTGTAATAAACAAACCTAGGTTCAGATCGGAATGAAGAAATTCAAAAGAGAAAACCCTTTTCCAGAAGATCCAACCCTACCCTGTTCCCAAGTGACCCTTACTTATTCCATCATCCAGAGAAAAACCTGCCTAAAACTTTGGTCTTCAGAAAACTTCTACTCTAAGAAAAATGGCAGGTGCTACCAGGCTGTCGCTGATCTCCTGAAGGGAGCTAGACTAGGGATAACAAGGCAGGCCTCTGTAAAAACTTTCCAAGGAGGTAAGGGGTGTGTGTGTGGGGGGAAGATTCCTCATTTACATTGAGAGTAAACTTCCTGTCCTATTAAACAATGAGGCATTCAAAATCTTCTCTGAGTAAAAGTCCCCTGATGCAATGAGAGGGTGAGCAATTTCATGTCAGGCTGTTGTTATGGGATTTATACATGTCCTAGCTAGGGCTTGAGGTGAAAATCGCAGCCAAAAACAATAGCCCTAAACCCCACATGCACAGAAACTTCATTCCAGTGGCGTTTCCTTAAGAGAGCACCAGCAGACTTTTCACAAATAAAGTGACTTCAAAGGTAGGCTTGCATCACGAGCCTCCCCCCAACTTGACACTTCCCTTTAGCCCAGACCTGGCCCCTCTGTTGCTTGGTTTACTTTATGAGATTCTCACACACATTGCAAAGCAATTATCTGAGCTCACAGGCCAACAGGAAAGCAATCGTAACTGAGTACTTCCTTTGTCAGTGCTGACGCTGGTCCTGGCCACTGCAATGGTGATGGGAGGTGTGCCGGGCAACTCAGCACCCAGCGCCCAGAACCCCCCTCCGCACACACACACACACACACACACACACACACACACACACACACACACTGCTCTCAGACTGAATTCCCCAGGGAGAAGGAAGCCAGTGGGATGAGGGTTCAGGGGGAATTTTCTTACATCACTTGCCGTGCTTTCACTCACAAAATGCTGAGTCATGACGGAAGCCCTACTGCCTCTGGCTGAAACCAGAGGTTATAGATTTGGAAACCTGACTCCACCGGCTGACTCTTGTCCAGTTCATCAGAGGAAATGTGTATTATTTTAGTTGCCCCTCTTCAAACTGAAGTGCCTTCTAATTGAGGGGATTACGTGAGGAAAGTGGCTTAGTAAGCCGATGCCATTGCTGGTGAACAATATTTGACATTCGTTGAGTTTACAAAAAGGGCAGTCTCTCTGTTTGTTTAAACCAAGATTAAGTGAAAGGAAAAGTTTTTCTTTCCCATCCCAGGACAAATGTGAAACACATGTTTTCCCTTTTGACTTGGTGAGTACAAGCTCCAACGGTTCTCCCTGCCCCCCTCAGTTGTGAGTTTTCAAGGATTGCAGAATGTTTCCTCTCTCTGGTGGCCAAAGCCAACATGAGCCTTTGTATTCCCAGACAGTAGAGCTGATGGTGATGGCCTAGCTGATTCCAAGCAGTTACGCAGGGTGTTCCTGGGCCTACCATTTTATGGGGAGGTAGGATGGTAAGGTCTAGTGCAAGGAATCCCAGAAACTGGGTTCAAGTCAAGTCCTGGAGAAGCCTGGGCCCATGTGACCTCGCTAAGCCGCACTTTCCCCATCTGCAAAATGAAATCAGTTGAACCTTTAAACGTCTTGGGTAACTTCCTGCTCTGGAAAGAATGCCCATTCAGATAGAGTTTTCTGGTATGTTGGAGACATTCCTAGTTGAGGGTCTCTTAGTAGGGCTCTGTGCTATGCACAGACACTTCCTCCCTTTGTGAGTCCTTATCAACAGTGTTGCCACTGACATAGCTGTTTAGACATGTGACAGCCAGAGTGATACTAGAGTATAAAGTATTCTGAGTTCTTTGGGATGAAAGGATAATTCATCACA
>NW_006159701.1:5258709-5261387 GCF_000334495.1 Tupaia belangeri chinensis | reverse complement strand
TATATATATATATATATTAAATGCTGTGCTTGCTTGGCAGTGGATATACTAAAAAAAAAAATTCTACCCCATAAATATTTGTTGGATTATCTCAAGGATAGAGTAAAGTAATTCTTTATTTACTCTTGGCTTTCTTTAAATTGCTACTGGTTCTGGGAAAATGAGCACCAAATGACCAAGGTGGGCTGTAAAAATCTAAACTTTTTCTGTCCTATATTGGTCAAAGTAACGTTTCTAGCAGATCGAATCAATCGTGTTGCTACTATGCTCAGAAACTTTCAGGTTTCCTTGCCTCCAAGATTCAGTTCAAACTGACATTCAGTTCCCATTATGACCTGGCTTGGCCACTTCTCCTACCTAAGATCTTAGAATTCACTGAAATTTCCATGATGATGCCAGAACTACCCCTGCGATGTCTCCCCTGTGGGAAGCCAGTCTGCTTGGACAGTGGCAGAAGTAGCTTCTTTCTGATCCTCAAAGCAATATGACTCACACTGAAGAGAGAGAGAGAGAAATCAGCCCCCTGGAGGGAGGGCCACGCTCAATCCCCTCTCCTCCATTCTCTTCTCAGGATCTTGGGTACACACACACACACACACACACACACACACACACACACACACGCCCAGCTTGTTTTGCAAGCTGCCGGGTCTGGGACTCAAACTGTGGAGTTGGCCCTGTGGGATCCAGTGCTTTAACCGTCATGCCACCTGTTGGCCCCCTGGCCTTTTTCAAATCGGTCCTCATCATTAGAAACTTCTTCCCTACATCGACTCAATCTACTTCATCATAAATCCCAACCATGCATAGGTCCTATAGAAGCTTGCCCAGTCAGTGCCATTTCTCCTCAACATTTGAAAACAGCCATCATGCCACCCCCCAGAAACCTCCTTTCCACATTAACTGCAATGTCTTTACCAGGTTTTCATTGACTTGGTTTTCAGACTCTTGGGCATGCTTTATTTCTCTTTCTCTGGACATGCTTCAAGTGATCAGTGTCTCCTAAAGAAAAGTAACTCTTTGAACATTCTATATGTGGACTGATGGGTGGCACTAGAATCTCTTTTGTTTCTACAATAGGTTTAGATGGGACATGCAACAATAATTCAGTGGCTTTTTTTTCCTTTTTTCTTTTCTTTCTTTCTTTTTTTTTTTTTTTAATTTGCCAGAGGGTGTGTGTGTTTGCCAGAGGGAGACAGAGAGAAAGTGAAAAGCATCCTCTCATAGGGGATAGTCATGTTGCAATCTCTTCATTTCTCCATTTGGGATTTTGGGTACAGACACATGCACATGTGCCTGGCATATTTTTCAAGCTACTGTGTCCAGGACTTGAACCAAGAAGTCAGCCATATGGAATCCAGCTGCCTGACTTGGCTACCACGCCACTGGTTGGCCCCTCAATGACTTTTTTTCTTTTTTTAGAGATTTTTGAGAGAGAGAGAGACAGAAAGCAAGAAGTCATCCCTAAGGCAGGATGGCCATGCAGCAATCCCTTCTCCTCTATCCTCCTCTTGGGATTTTGGGCATGCACACACATGCACCCAGTGTGTTTCAAGCTGCTGGGTCTGGGACTCAAACCACAACTGACCAAATGGGAGCCCAGCACCTTACCCCTATGCCACCTGCTGGCCCCAGCTGCTCAATGACTTTAAGAATATATCATAGTGGGACCAGCAGATGCCATAATGGTTATGTCACTGGATTCCCATGTGACTGATTGTGGTTCAAGTCCTGGACCCAGTGGCTTGAAACTCACACTGGACATTTGTGTGAGTGCATGCACAAGATCCCGGGAGGAAAATAGTGAAGGGATTGCGGTGTGGCCATTCCCCTTGAGGGGTTATTTCTCACTTTCTCTCTGTCTCTCTCCAGTGAGTGCACATGTAATTCTCTATGTGCTATGTAAGAAATTGATTTTTCTGCTAGACACAGTATTTTTACATTTATACCTATTATATTTCAGCTGGTTGTTTTTGTCTATCATTCTTGCCTCCAAATATGTTATTTGATATGTCAGCAAATACATTTATTTATCTCTTTCCGTTTCATGTGATCTGAAACTCTGCTGCATGCATCTTGTGTGTTTCCTTGTGTCATTAACAAACATGAATGAAGAAAAAAAAATGGCCTGGGCCAGCTGGTGGGATAGTTAAGGCAGCCAGATCTCACATGGCTGACTACACAGTTTAAATCCCGGATCCAGCAGCTTGAAAAACGTGCTGAGTGCATGTATACGCATGCGAAAGATCTTGAGAGGAGAATGGAGGAGAAGGGACTGCAGTGTGGCCATGCACCCCCAAGGGATGCTTTCTTGCTTTCCCTTTCACTCTCTCACAAGCACACATGCCTATATCAAATTTAAAAAGAAAACATTGAGGCCAGCAGGTGGTATGGTGGTTAAGGTTCTGGACTCCTACATGGCTAACCACAGTTTGAGTCCCAGACCTGGCAGCTTGCTTTCTCACTTTCTCTCTCTCTCTGATGAGTGCATGTTCCCTATAGACAATTAAAATAATAATAATAATAATAAATAAAATTAAATAAACAGTTCTTTTAAAAAACATTATAAAAAAAGAGAAATGGACCAAACACAGAGACTTGCCACAGTACTGGAACCACCCTTTCTGCTGTCATCAGTCCATCATCACTTTCTTTGGGTATGAATGTTTACGTATATA
>NW_006159701.1:5223258-5258695 GCF_000334495.1 Tupaia belangeri chinensis | reverse complement strand
TTTCCCCAAGAATATCGCAAAGCCTATGTCAGATGTCTTGCCAATAAAAGAGACCCCATGCCTTCCATTTTTCACCCTCACATGATCATAGAAACATTAGAAAAGACCAAATATCAGCCAATCGCAAGAATCCCCTTGACAACACCCTCTAGTTTACCAGTCTAGTAACCTTATAAAAAACAGGAAATGACTAGTTCTTAGTGAATCCATGCTTGACTCTTAATGATTATTGTTCTCTCGTAAATGTTTACAAACCTTTAATTTGTAATTTGTTCTGAAACTTTTCCAGGATCTCCTTTCTGGAAATTCTGCCACACCAGTCTATTTTCTGTCACCTAATCTTCCTCCATCCTCACACCTCTGAGCAGCCACTCCTCTGCTTCCTTCTAGCAGGAAATGCTCTTCCTGCCTGACTCTGCCCAAGCCCTGACTGCCCCTGAAAATCCAGTTCAAAAATCACCCCATCTATGAAGCCTACCCTCACCACTGCAGACCTTGCTCTGCTCTGAGCTCCCACTGGTTTCTGTTAACCCTGGTCCCCCTCAGGGAAGGAGCACATTGGTGTTGCCAGGGCTGGGCCATCTGAATGGTGCAGGCCTTCCCATGGTGCCCAACTGGTGATGCCCAGCTGTATGAAACCCTCTTCCATCAACGTGTGTACACTGAGTTGGCCCCTGAAAATCAGCAGGGAATAGCCTCTCATTAAAATTTCAGCCAAAGTTTTATTCAAAGGCCAGATGATGTCATCTTCTAGCATGGTTGGAAATTTACAAAAACAAACCAAAAACAATTGTTTTTTTTGTTTCTTTCTTTCCTTTTTTTTTTTTTTTTTAAAAAAAAAGGAAAGTGGTGGCTTAGTGGTAATGCAACTGGACCTGCATGGGAAAAGTCCTGAGTTCCAGCCCTGGGATCTCCCTGAGCACTCTGCAGACATGCAGCATGCCAGTGGTCTACGCTGGCTGAGACTGAGGATGGATTATGTCATGAAAACCCTGTTGGAAGTGCCTGCCTCTCTTTCTCTCTCCCCCTCATGGGAGAAATAAAACAATAAACTTTAAAACATAAAGATAATGAAGTCCTAAGAAGGCTGCAGAACCATTGGATTTTTACCCTAAGGGAAACCACTGTTGGACAGAACATTCTGGGAAATCAAGGTGGGTAGAGACGGATGATTGATCTAAACTGCAACATTTACACATCCCGAATGTTCCCAGAGCAAAGGACACAAATTGAAATTCACAGCTACAAGCAAAGTGTTGTATAAAGTGTCTACTCACCTTTTGGAAGTGTATTAAGATTTACAAAAGATTTTAAGTAGGGCTTCTTAAACTGCATTTGTAGATTTAAAACAATTTAATTTCATATGATGCTGGAAGAATCAGCCAATGTAATAAAGTCCACCTGCATGTCCCTTCCCTTAGTAGCATCAGTATCTGGCAGAGACACCGATTCCACATCATACCACATTTGAGAGGAAAAAGTTAGTCCTATTAGATCATCGAGTCCAATTCTTCCCAACTGCAAATGAAAACTTCATACTCTGAAGGGGAGGGACTCAGAAAGGATTCCCCATGCTGAATGAAGCCCCAGACCTGTCACAGTGCCTGCAAAAGGAGCTCCCTCCTCTTCCTGGCCTCCTGAGTCCATTCACCTTCTTCAGAAAGTTCTAGAAATTTTCCTTTCTATTAAAATGCTGATGACACTCTTTGCAAAATGTCTCATTCTAAAAATGCTCTGTGCTGCTTGCTTTCTGAGCTTTAATAAATCCTGGATTAGTATGAAAACCACCCAGGCACTGACTCCACATTTCCCGACGAGCTGTCTGGAGTTGGCTTCTTCTTCATGAGTAACTTCCCCAAGTGTTTGGAAAATTGCCCAATGCCAGGGAACTTAGGACCACCAGATAAACTTCTTGGAGCTGGGAAAGAAGACTTATCATAAGGTCAGTCCTGACGGCTGGCACCGACTGGCCTCCTTCCTCGGTTCTTTCTCTACTTTCTTGCTCAGAGGAATTTATGCATGCTCCCCCTTTTTTAGATTATGAATGGAATTTGGGTTCCCAGCTATCACCTAGCATTTGCATGTGGATTTTCAGCCTGCTCTTTGCTTCACTCTTTCTTACAACTTTCCATGATAAGATGTTCCAAGATCAGGAGGAAGCCTCTTTTTCAGGGATTTCATTCCAGTGCCTCACTGTCTTCAAATGTGTCCGTCCAGATTTCTAGGAAATTGCAGTGCTACAGCTGTTCTCTCAAAAGGGCCACATTAAAGTTTCCAGTTCTGACACTTTTTCTGGCTTGGACTTCATGTGAGCTCAGGGCCACTTTCACAGTTTCCAAAGTGTCTTTCCAGCCTCCACCTTTCCTTTTCTCATTTCTGTCTGCTCTTCTTTCCCTTTTGTGTGAGTCTCCATGAGACAAGTGCCTCAACCTTACAGAGCTTGGCTCCGTCATCCCGTTAGCAGATGTTAGGCTGAGGTGTGACCAGGTGCCCATGAAGACTTCACAGCAGCATTGAAAGGTGCCTCTATGTCAGTAACTGAAAGCAAGAACCATTCTTGGGGTGGAAGAAGTCATGATTAAAGAACTTGGGTGAAGCCCAACAGTGCTGGAAGCCACATAGCCATCTGCAGGTTCGGATCCCATGTCAACCTCAAATACACCAGGCATGTGTGTGCCCAAGATCCTGACTAGCTGGAGGCTTGGAGGTGGGGAGGGAGAAAGGGATTGCCGCGTGATGAGACCCTGTCAGGGGTGCCTGTCTCTTTGTGTCTCTGTCTCTCTCTCCTGCACATGCAACCTGCTCTCTCACATCCCATCTTACATAAAAGAAATAAACTTAGGTGCCAGCAGGTGGTGTGTTGGTTAAGGTGCTGGATTCCCATATGGTTGATTATGGTTCAAGTTCCAGACTTGGCAGCTTGAAAATCACACTGGGCATGTGTGTATGCATGCCCAAAATTCTGGGAGGAAAATGGAGGAGAAGGAATTGTGGCGTGGCCACCCTCTGTAGGGTGTGGGCATTGCTCTGGGGAGGGGGGGCGGTGACTTCTTACTTTCCCTCTTTGTGCCTCACTCCACTGAACACAGGTGCTCTATGGAGAATTAAAAGAAAAAGAAAAAAGAAAGAAAGAGAAAGAATTAAAGAAAGAACAAGAAAGGAAGCAAGAGAAAGAAAGAAAGAAAGAAAGAAAGAGAAAGAAAGAAAGAAAGAAAGAAAGAAAGAAAGAAAGAAAGAAAGAAAGAAAGAAAGAAAGAAAGGAAGGAAGGAAGGAAAAAAGGAAGGAAGAAAGGAAGAAAGGAAGGAAGGAAAGGAAGGAAGGAAAGGAAGGAAGGGAGGAAGGAAGGAAGGAAGGAAGGAAGAAAGAAAGAAAGAAATGAAGAAAAGAAGGAAGAAAGGAAGGAAGGAAGGAAGGGAGGGAGGGAGGGAGGAAGAAAGAAAAAGGGAGAGAAAAAAAGAACTTTCGAAGAAGAAAAAAGCAGTTGACCATCTAGATGCCACATTCAGAAGCCAGCCGACTTGGAAATACATCTTACCATCTGGGAATGGCAAATGCGATCTGCTTGAAGTGCAAAGAAAATTTTGATTCCATTTTTTTCTTTTTTTGATTGTTTTTCTTTTTCTTCCTTTTTTTTTAAAGGTCTTTTTGTTTGTTTGTTTGCCAGAGGGTGTGTGTGCTCACCAGAGAGAGAGAAAAAGAGAGAGAAAGTAAGAAATCACACCCAGAAAGGATGGCCATGCTGCAATCTCTTTTCCTTCATTCTCTTCCTGGGACCTTTGGGCATGCATGCACATGCACCTGGCATGACTATCAAGCCACCAGGTCTGGGACTTGAACCATGGTTGACCATGTGCCTTAACCACCATGCCACCGGCAGGTCCTTGATTCCATTATTAAAAATTCTAGTAAAATATACATAATGCAGAATGTACTATTTTAACCATCTCTAAGTATATGGTTCAGTGGTATTAAATACGTCATATTGTTGTGCAGCTGTTACCACCACCCAGCTCGGTAACTCTTTTCATCTTGTAAAACTAAAACTGAACCCGTTAAACACTAACTTCCCATTTCCTCTCCCCAGTCCCTGGCAACCATCATTCCACTTTCTGTCTCTGAAGATGCCTACTCTATGTACCTCATGCGAGTGGAGTCATGTATTTGTCTTTCTGTGTCTGACTTATTTCACTTCGCATACACAATGTTGTAGGTTCACCAATGTTATGGATGTGTCAGAATTTCTTGTCTTTTTTAGGGCTCAACAGTATTCCATTGTATGGGTATATCGCATTTTGTGTATCTATTCATTGTTGATTGATTTTAGTGTTTTTGTTTGTTTGTTTGTTTGTTTTTAAGTTTTGCCATGTAGGGTGCATGCGCTTGCCAGAGAGAGACAGACAGAGATAGAAAGGGAAAGTGAGACAGCACCCCCTGGGGGGATGACACATTGCAATGCTTTCTCTTCTATCCTCCTCTCCAGATGTTGAACATGCACACATATGTGCTCAGCATGTTTCTTGAGCCACTGGGTCTGGGTTTTAAATCTCACGGTTGACCATGTGGGATCCAGCCACCTTGACGACAACCATGACACATGGCTGGCCTGATTTTTATTTTTTATTTTTTTTAATAGTGAAGTTTATGTTTTAACATTCAGGCAGTTAAAGAGTCAGAGTCAGTGGGGTATGGGGGAAAGAACACTGAACTGGACATCAGAAACCTGAGTCTTAATTCCTGTTCTTCTTCTAGTGACCTTCCACCAGAGTGGGTGGGAGAACCCCGTCCATCAGAACTGCTGAGCTGCCTGGGAGGAACAGATTCCTTTAATCCATTGCTGAGAGTAGGGCCTGAGAACATATATTTCTTAAAAAAAAAAAAAGTGTCCCAGATGTTTTTCTACATTCAGATTTGAGAACCACTGTGCTGGACCTCACTCACCCCGTCTGGATTAGACCAGAGGTTTTTCCAACAGGGCTGCACCCCTACTCAGAAGAACACTAGCATTTCAACAGAGGGACAATGAGGATTTCCAGGTGAGTGGGGGCAAGGCCCACAACAAAGGGGAAATTCAGTGGCAGGACTTGGGTCCTCATCCCTAATGCAAAATGACCATCTCTGCTTTCTCTTTTGCCTTTAAGATTCCACAGAATTCTTCAGGGTATGTTTAAAACTGGCCCATCTAGGGACCAGCAGTTGGCGTAATGGCTATGTTGCTGGACTCCCATGTAGTCGACAGCAGTTCACGTTCTGGACCCAGTGGCTTAAACTCATGCTGGGTGCATGTGCATGTGTGTCCCAAATCCTGAGAGGAGAATGAAGGAGAAGAGATTGTGGCGTGGCCAAAACTGCCCCCTCCCCCCGGGTAAGGGGTGATTTCTCGCTTTCTCTCTCTGTCTCTCTCTGTCTTTCTGGTGAGTGCATGCGCCCTATAGCAAAAACCTCTCTGATTAAAAAAAAAAAAATGGCCCAGCCTCTGTGGCACAGTTGGTAGCATGCCAGACTGCAGTACTGGAAGCCACATGACAACTATGGTTCAAATCCTTAGCCCACTCAACCTAAAATACACCACCTGAGAGCATGAATTTCCAGAATACAGTGAGCTGGGGGGGTTGGAAGAGGGAGATTGTATCATGACCAGACCCTGTGGCAGGGGCTTCTCTCTTTCTTGCTCTTTTTCTCTCTCTCTCTCTCACACACATACACACATGCCTGTATGCACACACACGCTATCATGAATAAAGAGAAAATTTTTGTGCTAAAGTTTAAAACCAACATGGCCAAAGATGAATGAATTTTAAATTTCTTTTTAAAATAAATGAATTTAAAAATTACTATAGAAATTTTTTAAATGATCACTGTATTAAAAATATGACTGTTTTACAAATGTAATTGGGCTTTCATTCTCTTGTCTTGGACTTAACATAAGGTTGTTTTAATCTAATTTTAAGCTCTGGTAAAAGGTTTTCATAGAGCTTTGAATGTCCTCCCTGCCAAGCTATCAGCAGGCCATGACTGTAAGCGGGCATTTCGTACCCAGATGGACACTGCATATTTTAGTTCGTATGTCATACTTATACCTAATCTAGGTACTTCTTTCTTATTGTAAGACATGATTTTTCAGACCCTTGGACAAAGCTGGTGTTGACTCCTACTGTCTGGTTTTGGCTCTACCTGTGCCTTGTTTGTGCTCAGGCAAGTCCCTTTAACCTCTTCACAGGGCCCTCTAGGAACTTCCGTCCACTAGCCCCTCTTTTCCTCCACATGATCGTGAGAATGGGCCATGTGTGGTGCAGTCCTCACCCCTGGTCATCATGGGCACCCTTCCTCCCCACCTGACTCAGCCGGCCAATCAGATCATCTCTCCTGAGGCTCTGTGCCTGTGACTGAGGGGGTGCCTCTCAGCCTCCTCTTGTGGCTGAGTCTACAACATTGACCTTTGAGCCACGGGCAGCCATCTTCAGCTGATGGACTGGGTATCAGAAAGAGCCACTGGGAAGACAGAGAAAAATGACTTGTATATGTGGAGGAAGGCTGAAAGAAAACTCCCAGAAACCCTGGATTTCTAAAGGCTTTGCAGTTTCTAGCTCCACTCTCTCTCCAAAGACTGATTACATTGTTGAGTTCCATGAGATACGCTGCACAGTTATAACAAATTCTCCTCCCTCCTCCTTTTGCTTGCTTAAGCTAACTCGAATGGTTTCTGTTGTTTGTAATTATAGAGGTGCAAGTCATATATGCTGTGCTATATGGGAGAACATGGGTTTGGTTCCCCAGTCTAGTTGTAAATTCCAGGTGTACACACCAATGATGCTGGCTGGCTGGCAAGTCTGGGGCAGGAGTGGCAATATAAGACTCTGTTGAGGGGACTCGTTTTTTTCTCTCTCTATCTCATTCTCAAGAAAGAAATACATCTTTTTAAAAAATAAGTCTAATAGAAACAGTTTATTACCTGTTGACGATAACATGTAGAGTATTCTCAAGTGGTCTGGTCTGAGGTGTATTTCATGTTGGGTAAATTCTCTTTACAAGCCAAATGATATATAGCGATTGAATGTTTAATATAATAATAACAACAATAAGTGAGTCTAGGGGCTGGCAGGTGGCATGGTGGTTAAGGTGCTAGACTCCTATAGAGTCTATGGTTCAAGTCCTGAACCTGTTAGCTTTAAAATCATGTTGGGTGCATGTGTGTGTATATGCCTCAAATCCCAGGAGAATGGAGGAGAAGGGACTGTGGCATGGCCATGCCCCCCAGCCCACCCCCAGGGGTGATCTCTCCTTCTCTCTGTTTCTCTCTGGCAAGCTCAGGAGCCCTATGACTAAAAACCTTTTCTAAAAAAAAAAAAAAGAGTCTAATCAAGTTTATAGAAGTATTTTAAGCATCAATGAGGGGTAGCAGGTGGCTTGGTGGCTAAGGCCCTGGACTCCCCCATGGTTGACTGGGGTTTGAGTCCTGAACCCGGTGGTTTGCTTTCTCACTTTCCCTCATTTTGTTGTCTCTGTCTCTCTCTAGTAAAATAGAAATACGTAAATAAAATAATTCTTAAAAAAATCAATAGGGATGTTTATGTAAATATCTCAGAAGTTTTAATGCTAATTTATCTAATGGTTTTAATGCTAATTTATCTTATGGTATTATTGTTATTGTTATTTGAGTCTCTCTTTTCCCCCTTTGGATGAAAAAACACTGTATTCATTGGTTAGGCTTAATATTCTGAAGTTATTCTTTTATGTGAAATAAGGCATTGATGGTTGTAGCCATTCTGAAATGCAAAGGCAAGGGTGGGGATTTTTGAAATGTAAATATTTTCAAGTAAGAGTAACATACTTAAAAAAATAATTGAGCACTTTCTATGTTCCAGGAAAGGTGCCAGGAATATTCATTCATTCATTTCTTGTGTCCCTGAGCCAGAAGTGGGGCCAGCGGCTCCCACAGAGCTTACTGTCTCCTGCAGGAATTGTGGGCAGCCAGGCAGTTTCTGTGTGTTCTAGGTGCTGGATGAGAAGGACAGGAAGGCATGGAGGAAGATATCTGACCTGACTCAGGAAGACTTCCTAGAGGAAATGATGGCTAAACTGAGACCTAAAGAGTAAGTAGATGTTAGAAAGGCCACTGGGAAGAAGAATGCTGCAGGAAAAGAGAACAGCCCGCTGAAAGCCCAAGAGGTAGAGGAGAGTCTGGCACGTGCTCACAGGGGCACTGGTGAGGCCAGCCAGGACCAGAGCTTGCTGGCTCTTGGGCCACACCAAGGTTTCTAGACTTAACCCAAAGGCACTCATGAGCCACTGGAAGTTTTAGGCCAGAGATAAGTGTAGTATGCTTATACTCTGCAAAGATTCCTCAGCCAGAGTGTGGAACATGTGGCAGGGACCAGGGCTGGGGGCAGGGAGGTTGGGCACAAGAGGATGGTGCCCTGAAATTTGCTTTTAGAAGAAGAGTGGTTTGGAGTGAGAGAAGAAATTTGGCTACATGTGTTGCTTAATGAGGGGGATTTGATAAGTGATTTTGTCATTGTGTGAACATCACAGAGTGTATGTACACATGCAAAACTAGGCGGGATAGCCTACTACCCACGTAGGCTGTGTGGTATAGATAATTGCTTCTAGGCTACGAACCTGAACAGCATGTCACCCTACTGACCACTCTCTAGACAGTTGCAATGTAATGGTAAATATTTCCGTATCTAAACATGGAAAAATTCAGTATAAATATGGACTACTTCAATCCTAATTACTTTTTAAAAAATAATTATTTAATTTTATTTATCATTATCATTATTTTAAAATTTGGTACAGGGTGCACATGCTCACCAGAGAGGGACAGAGACAGAGAGAGAGAGAGAGAGAGAGAAAGCAAGCCACCAGGTCTGGGACTCAAACCACAGTCGCCTATGTGGGAATCCAGTGCCTTAACTACCATATCACCTGCTGGCCTCCCTAATCCCTTTTCATTTCTTTTCCAGGTCAGCCGCTCTACGCGGCCTCTTCCTGGCAACAGAGCAGTGGATTTTGTGTGCTTAGAGGCCAGGATGAACAAAACAACATGAGATTAAATCAGGCATGAGAGAAAATGATGCAATTCAGAGGTGCAGTAAACATGGCATGTGTGAGGCTGTAGTCAACTTAACATAGCATACTGGTTTTATTTTTAAAGAATTATTTAACTATATTTATTATTATGATTTAATTTGCTATAGGGCACATATGCTCCCAGAGAGAGAGAGAAAGAAAGGGAGAGAGAAATTAGGAAATTAGGAAAGCAAGTCTCCAGGTCCAGTCATCTGGGAGTCCAGTGCTTAAACCATCACGCCACCTGCTGGCCCCACACAGCATACTGTTTTAACAGTAACCTTTCTGCGATAAGTAGTACACTTTAAAACTACCATAAACAGTACAGTCTGGTAAATACATACACAGGAACATTATCATCAAATAAGTACTGTATGTCATTGTATGTGCTATACTTTCATATACCTGGCAGCACAGTAGGTTTACACCAGCAACCACCACAGACATGTGAGTAATGTGTTGTACTACACATCAGGACGGCTACAACGTCACTAGGTCATGGGACTTTTTCAGCTCCATTATAGTCTTACGGGCTCACCATCATCTGCAGCCCAAATATGTTATGCCACGCATGACTACATATAGCCTTTCAAATTTCACTTGATCCTCTTTGTGAAGAAATATTATCGCCATTTTACAGGAGACTCTCAGGCAGGCTGAACTGCTCACCTGAACTCACACAGCTGGTAAGTGGTACTGAGGGCTTTGCCAGCTCATGGCCTCTTATAGGACTTCATAGGACTTAGAGAGATGAGAGGTAGGGTGAGTGAGTTTAATTGCAGGATGAAAGGTCTAGGTTCAAGTCCAGAGGGGTTTTCCAGGATCACAGATCTGGGAGGAATTGGCTTCAGGGAGTCCTGGAAGAGTTGAAGGTGTGGAATTTGAGGGTGGAGATAGCAGGAATCTAGGGATGCCTGAAAAGGACATCCTCAGGACAGGGTAGAGGGACACTAAACACGAAGGTTGACTATTTAGCAGCCATTGAACAGACTGGTGTATTTTGGAGAAAGATGATCTTTGACTGCAGCGTAAAGTGCTATAGCTCTACGAGGAGTCCCCACGAGGGAGCGAGCCTCAGTGTGGGGAGAGCAGGGCCACCGCGCATGGGTCACAGTGCTCAGACACAGGGCCCCCAGGAGCTGTGTGATCTGGGGCAGCCAATACAGCCTCTCCAGGCTGTGGCTAGGGGTCACCACCCACCTCACGTGACAATTGTGAAACCTCAGTATTAGAAACGCTTTGTAAATGCTATGAAAGGGAGAGTTCTATATTATCCTGACTCGTGGTTTTTATCTACTGAAGTCTTCTCCAGAGGAAGATTGTCCATCTGGTCCTCAGCACTCACTGTTCCCAACACTTGCAACCTTTCTTTGACAGAGTCACTGTAGACTCTGAATGAAGGCTGGACAGCTAACAGGCCATTGGTTGGAAGAGCTGATTAGTTCTCTGTTCCACTGCTTGGTCATTCCCCCAAGACTAGAAGACAAGACTCAGACAGAAAGAATTAGAACTAGTTTTCAACACACTCGAAGCAAAAAGAGCTCTGACCTTAGTGTTAGGGTTAAAGAAAAACTTCATTTTATCCTTTGAGTGCCTGGCACCACATCTTACATTTCACATAGGTCCTACATGCAATGATTCGAGGAAGAGTGATGGTGGGATCTGGGGAAAGAGATTTGTAAGGAAAAAATAAGGAGGTGGGGGTGAATTTAGGGGCTCAAGTTCATGAATTCTGGTTTCCAGAAAAAGCCAAGTTTGACTTAGCATTTGAGATACACCTGGTTTTCTGGTAGCACAACTCAAGTTAGAACATTGGACAGGAAGTTTGATAGAGCAACTCAGGTGTATGCAAACTCCAGAAGGAACTTACTGTGGAAATGTATGTGCATACAAAAGTGATCCCCAGAGAGGGCCCTTTGAAAATGTTGGCACTTGGCCTGCCTCTCCAGTTCCTCACCTGAAAAATGAGTAAAACAACTCAGGGACAGAGGGAGGATCAGAGCAGTTATGTTTCTCATGATTTAACAATTCTTTGTTTTTGATTTTTCTTTCTTTCTTTTTTTTTTTTTCAGAGATGAGGTCAATTTTTGACTCTCCATTGAAAATACTGTTTTCTGTTTCTGTCTCTCTTTTTGGAGGGTCTATTTATTTATTTCTTCCATGACAGAGAGAGACAGTGAGATAGTTACATATATATATATATAGAGAGAGACAGGTAACCACAACAGGGTCTGCATGCTGCAATCCACTCCCAGCCTCAGCCAGCTCAGATCCGGGGCATGCATGTGGTGTATCCAGCATGCACAGGGAGACCTCAGGACACAAACTTGGGACCTTCCCATGTGGCCTCAGAGTGTTGAGTTACTGCTCTGCCACTGCACTTGGCCTGTTTCTGCCTCTTTAATAGAGCTAGAAATTTAATCAACAAGGGGCGGGAGGTGGGGGGAAGAAAGTCTTTTCAAGCCAATTTCCTTGTGTTTCCTGAGAGCTATTGAGGTTAGGTCAGCACATATCTGTGCTGTTTACCTGGCTGGCTAGTGACAGGATGACATGTGACTTGGCCAGAAGCTGTAGCTAGCCATAGCCATGACCACTACTGTCTTGGCTCCAGAGATTGCTCTTTAACGTCTTGGCATAGAATAATAGTTTTGTTTACCAGAAACATGTTTTTGTCAAATATATATTAATTATTTTTGCAACTCCTGTCACAGAAAGAGAAAGCAGCCATGCCAGGGTACAATTAGAGGCCACGGTGCTTTATCAAAGACCTCGACTTTCCTGTTGACTTGCCTAATTTTTTTTTCTTTTTTTTTTTTTTTTCACCAAGACTCACCTTCCCACCCCCATGTCTAAGAAAACCGAATAACACAAAGTGGACATAACATGAAATGCTTTGAAGGGGGAAGAAAAAAAATCACACTATGTTTCTAGCTACAACACTTTTTTTTTCAGATTGCTTAAAAGAAATTATATTTAATCCATTTTCAGGGCAGCTGTTTTAGCTTGGGGCAGGAGAGCATCTGCTAAATTGGCAGCCCCCACCCCACCTGCCAATTGTTAAGTGCTTCAAATCTCGGCTAGGCTCGAATTTACCAAGTAGGCCAAGAAAATAGTTTGAATAGTCAACCAAATTAATATCTTTCGATGGGAAACTGTTCACAAGGTACTGTTAATTGAAAAAAAAAAAATCAGAAAATGGATATATAAGGAGAGATGGTATGCTACACGAAATGTTTTTACACACACATGTACACGTGTGCATGCACACAAAGGAATTTTACTAAAATGGATGGTGGGACTACAGGTAATTTTTTGGTTATGTTTTTCTTATTTTTCCAAACTTTTTTCCATCAGCAGGTGTTATTTTCATAGTAGAGCATGGTGATCAAAAGCACAGACTTGGGGGGACCAGCAGGTGGCGTGGTAGCTAAGGTACTGGACACCCACTTGGCCAACTGTGGTTTGAGTCCCAGATCCAATGGCTTGAAACTTACACTGGGAATATGTGCATGTGTGCCCAAAATCCTAGGAGGATAATGGAGAAGAAGGGACTGCGGCAAGGCCACCGCCTCCTCTGGGTCTGATTTCTCACTTTCCTTCTCTCTCTATGGCAAGCACACACATCCTATAGCAAAAACCTAAAAACAAACAAAAAAACACAGACTTTGAAATCAGGCTGACTACTTAATTTCTCTGCGCCTCAGTTTCCTCATCTGTAAAATAGGTTTAGGATGCAATCTATCTCAAAGGATTGTTATGATAATTAGAGTTAATACGGATAAAGTACTCAGAACACATCATGTACAGTGTAAGCATTAAATGTTTGTTTAATGAAGAAAACATTTTTCTTTTTTTCCCGTGTGTGTGTGTGTGTACTTATGTGTGTGTATCAGGTTTTCAGATAGTGTCTTGCCATGTCACAATCCTGCCTCAGCCTCCCAAGCAGCTGGGACTATAGGGTGGGCATTACCACACCCAGTCTTTCTGGGTGGGTCAGGCATTGAACATGGGCCTCCTACATGGTCTCAGCTCGACAAGTAAAAGTGACCAGTGTGTGCCAGGATGACTGGGACCATCATTAATATTATTTTTTAAGTTTATTTATCCACTTCTTCTATAAGCAAGAGAGACAGAGAGTGCACCCTAAGCAGGGTCCTGATACCACGATCCACTCCCAGATTCAGCCAGTCCTAAATCACGGTACACGCATGCCTAGCACACCCAGGGAGGTCTCCAGATACAAACCCAGAACCTTCACATGCAGGCCAGCCCCACAGAGCAACACTTTTCACTGCTGCACCACCATTGGCCTTCCCTCCTAATTTTATTTTTTTTTTAATTTAGTCAAACTGTGGTTAATTTCTTCTGAAATGTTTGTCTTTAACCGAAATAGTTAGGGTGGATGCATGGCATTTGATGGGTGGCTAAAATTCTAAAGGTTATTTGCCAGGCCATGACAAAGAGCAGGGATTTCCCAAGGATATACTATGACCCCTCCTCATTTGGTTATAGGTGAATTACGGCAAGTCTAATTCTCTCCTAAACCACAGGCTATACTACTATGATTTTATTAATGACGTTCACAGAACTGGAAAGATCCTTGACCTTTAGTAAATGATGCCCCTTGCCCAGGAGTTGAAATGCCTTGGGTAAACCTGTGTTCAGTGATACGTGCTTGGTGTCCTCACGTAGGCCTGGGAGGAGCAGAGGGAAATGAGAACCGGCTTTGTGGTAGATAGTCAAATAGTTGTGAAATTGTTAATGACTGATAGAAAGAGATGAAGGATATAAAGACATGGCAGAAGGAGTTCAGGAGGCCCTTTGCCATCATGAAGAGATTTTCCACACTAAGGAGAATCCACGGTTTTAAAAAATTTTAATGTTGTGGGGAATGAGAAACATGTACTGTATGTTGTCTTGCATACTAAAGTACTAATCATAGAGCTAATGTTTCACCCAGAAAGAGTGAAAAGATGTCATGTGGTGAAGCATAGCCCAAGAACTGACAGAAAGAAGTAAACTGAAAAAATCAAAAGTACAAAAAGGTGGCAGTCTCCCATCTCCAAGGGGAGAGGGGACAAGATGGCACTGGAAATCGTATAAAATGACACAGATGCTGTTGCCTTTCAGCCCATGGAAAACCATTCTAGAAAAAGGAAACTCCAGATCTCCTGTTTACCCAGCTGTCTGTACAAAGTGAATTATTCATGATTAAATGTGAATAATAAACCTATGCAAATATTTGTTGTAGTCTCGATTTTGAGGAGGCTGGGGAAGCAGCAGGAAATGAAGTCACTTTATAGTGATTTAGTTAACTATCTCCTTAAGTAAATCAAGAAAATCGATTTTGATTGTTATTTATATATCGCCCCTCCCAAAAGAAACTGGCTGTTTTTTTTTTTTTTTCCTTAAGGCTTATGTCCTATTGGAAATGACCATTAAAAGCTTCTTCTTAGTGTCATGACCTTTATATAATTTCCTTAGAAACTAATTGTGAAAGTTGTCTTTTTTTTTTTTCTAACTTTTCTGATTTTAGAGGGTTAAAAAGCTTATGGCGGTTCTTCTATAATGGGAAACATTAACTGACAAGTTTCCAAGTACCTGCTGCTTACTGTAAATTCTTAAATATAAACTTCAGTTATAGGTTTTTGATAAATGGTATATTACAATAATACTGATACCTGGCAGTTTTAAGGTGTTTATTTTTTTGGTTACAGAGTTGGTTTAACAGTTTCCACCAGAACCATTAGACTAATGACTTTTAGCTGAACTATGTGAGATTTTATTTATTAATAGCTTATTCATTCCAAGAAGCACTTAAAATTTAAGCAATAACAGGATATCGACAGGTGTTTTATCAGCTTGCAACGTCTGTAACTTTTCTTAGTCACTTTATACAGTGTGTCGTTATCATAATCTCTCTTAAGGAGTTTATAGCATGCAAATGACTGTTTTATTAACTATAGTCATTAATGAGTTTCACTGATAAAAACAACTTTCCCTTTAGCCTCATCCTTAAGGCTGAGTTGATTCTTTTTTCTTTTTTTTTTTTTGAGATGTTTTTTGCTATATGGCATATGAGCTCGCCAGAAAGAGAGAGAAACAGAGAGACAGAAAGCAAGAAATCACCCCCCAGGAGGGATGGTCACGCCGCAATCCCTTCTCCTCCATTCTCCTCTCAGGATCTTGGGCACACATGCACACATGCCCGGTGTGAGTTGAAGGCACTGGATCCAGGACTCAAACCACAGTCGACTACATGGGAGTCCAGCCACATAGCCATTATGCCAACTGCTGGTCCCAAGGTTGAGGTGATTGTAAAAAAAGTCCAATTGTCAGTTAACCATAGACTAGGTTCAGATTAATCTTTCCTTTTTTTGCCTAAGAGAGAGAAGTATATATATATATATATTTTTTTTTTTTTGAGAGGTTTTTGCTATAGGGCATATGCGCTCACCAGGACAGAGAAAGACAGAAAGACAGAAAGCAAGAAATCACCCCCCAGGGGGCATAACCACCCCACATCCCTTTTCCTCTATTCTCCTCTTGCGATCTTGGGCACGCACGCACATGTGCCTGACAAGAGTTCAAGTCACCAGGTCCGGGGCTCAAACAGCTGTTGACTACATGGGAATTCAGCAACATAGCCATTACTCCAACCACTGGTCACAAGAGAGAGGTATATTTTTGACAGGGTGTTGCTGTTACAATCTCCTGCCCCAGCATCCCAGTTAGCTAAGATCACAGGCATGCACTACTGTGCTTGGCCTGTCAGGTGGGTCTAGAAAATGAACCCAGCATCCCTCCCCCAATGTGGCCCAGCCTCCCACAGCAGCGCTCTACCATTTGTACTACTGTGCTGGGTCAATTTGACTTTCTTTTCTTTTCTTTTTTTTAATCACTAGAGGGCATGTGCACTCACTAGAGAAAGAGAAAATGAGAGAGCACCATCACCCCCCATGGGAGATGGTCATGCCATAATCCCTACTCTTCCATTTCTCTCTCCAGGATTTTGGGCACATATGCACCTGTCTCCAGTGTGTTTTTCGTCACCAGGTCCAGGGCTTGAACTGTGCAGTCAGCCATGTGGGATTCAGATGCCTTAACCATCAACCACTAGCTGGCCTCGAATTTTGCTTTTGTTCAACAGTAACCCCAATACCTAAAAAAGGGGCCAGAGAACTGGTCTGATCTTCCCTGGTTTCTGGGGATTAGGCTCACTCTGGAATCACTGAGGGATGGGCAAGCTCCTGAAAGGAGCTCTCCCCCTCTTCCCCAAGCTATCCCCAGGCCCAGGAAGAAGGATCCTAGATACTGCACTAGATTTAGAGCAGATTGTCATATACCACTTCTAACTCCTGATTGTTAAAAACTCTAGGTGGGAGGTAGGCTTACGGTCCATAATTTGCAGCTAAAATAAAAATAAAAACAAAAACCAGAGAACTAGAAGGCTAAATGACTTGTTCAGAAATAAAAGAAGAATCAAAATTAAGATTGGTATCTTGACTTTAGCAAATTTCTAGTGAATTCTCCACATGACACTGTCCTGTACCACCCTCTCCAATCTACCTAGAAACCAATGTGTCGGTGGCTTGCCTGTTACCAGCACAATCCCAAGCATTATACTTAATCTTCTGTAATTATCTTTTTATTCTGCTACTGTCATTTCTGGAGATTTGTGCAATGTGAAAATAGACCATTCTGAGGAATAAGGGAGCAGTACATTGTCTAATCCATTCCCCAAGCTTTAAGCAACACTGCTGTAGTCTAAACCAATTTAGACTTCCAGAAAAGATCATATTACTACCTTCTCTCAAATTGCAATTCCACTCCCAAATTAATTTTTTTTTAACAGTCTATGTGGCCCTGAGTTAACTCTTTCCTTATTTAAAAAAAGCCTAAACAGGAACTGGCCCCAAAGACTAGTAGTTAAGAGAGCCAGATTCCACATTGCCAACCGCTGTTGGAGTCTCAGCCTTGACAGGTTATAAAACTCCAGGCATGTGTGAGCATACCCAGAATCCCAACGGGATAGAGAAATAAAGAAGGGATTGCAGTATGTCCACACCCCATGGGGGGATGCCTTCTCTCTTTCTCTTTCTGGTGAGCATATGCACTCTCTACAATTAAAAAAAAAAATGAGAACAAGTATGAAAACAAAAAACACCTAAACAGAATAGTGATTGCCAGAGACAGGGAGACTGGGAAGGAGGGGTAGATGTGAAGGGGTTGGTCTATGGGTACTATGGGGTACTATGTTACAATTGGATCGGAGGAATAAGTGCTAGTACTCTAATGCACAGTACAGTGACTACAGATAACAATAATGTAATGTTTATTTCAGATAACTAGAAGACAGGATTTTGAATGTTTGCACAACAAAAAAGGATAAACGTTTAAGGTGGTGAATATGCTAATTACTTGTTATTCAATGTATACATACATGGAAACGTCACATCGTACCCCATAAATATGTGCAACTGTGTTGTAGCACTCAAAAATTTAAAACACTAAAATGGCATTTTAAGGTTAATTGGCTATACTAATAAGTGGCAAATTTCAGCCTCAGATAAAAGGTGGTAATAACATTTGGAAAAATATAATCTATATTTAATTAAAAACCCCATGAGTGAGTGAAAATTGGTTTCATTATGGACATTTTCACTATCCTGCTTCTCGTAGCAGGTACAGCTATCTATTTGGCAAAATTGCATTTCACTTCATAGACAGCTCTATTGTGATTTATTTCAATGGTCTCCTCATACTGTTATAGCTAGGGAGCCATTTTCTTACGCCGGGAAGTTTTGGAATATGATCTGTAATTAATTCCTATAATAAGCTCCTCTTTAGGGAAGGCCCATTAACAGATATCACTGTGAATTAACATCTTAGTCCAGAAGAAAAGCTCTTTGGAGGCAACAGTGAAACAGATAAATCTTTGTTGAGAGATGTGACCAGGGGACTTAACCACATTCCTTGTGGTTTCAGAATGACAAGCATATTCTGGGACCCAGAGATAGGCAGAGATAGTTGTCGTTCTTAGTAATGGCCTGACCACACCAGTTCTTCAACACAGACGCAGTTGTACATGTTAAAATTTCTTAGAAGAAAACAGCATGACTGGTGTGTGCAGTGAAGGCAGGGGAATGGAGTGAACTTCTGCCCGCTGACTAAAGCCTGTGAAGAAAGCCTCTGGCCGTTAAAAGCACACCAGAAAGCTGCTGGATAAGTTCTTTCTATATTAACTAAGGCTTACTTCCCCCCTCAACCTTGATGAGTAGTAGTGAAATCTTTCTGTTGGGGTTTGAATCTTTTCTTCGGTATTTTCACATGTGGTCTCTGGAAGGATAGCTTTGGGTTCAAAATTCTGCTGTTTACTAGTTGTGTAATCTTGGGTGAGTGATTTAATTTCTCTACTTTTTTTCTTTTTTTTGGTTTTTGCTACAGGGAGAGTACACCCACCTGGGAGAGACAGAGGCAGAGAGAGGGAAAGTGAGAAATCACTCACCAGAGGAGATAGCCATGCTTTAATCTACTCTTCTCAAGAAGAGCATGCACGCACATGCACCCAGTGTGATTTTCAGGCCATTGGTCCAGGATTCAAACTGTGGTTGACCTTTTGGGAATTTAGCACTTTAACTACCATGCCACCTGCTGGCCTCCTAGTTTCTCTATATTTGAGATAGCTTATCTGAAATTGAGAAAATAGGAGAAACTGCCTCAATTGGTGTGGAGAATACTAAACGAATAAAAACATGTAGGTGCTTAGTTGAATACCTGGCCCAGAGGAAGAACCTTTGATGTTGACTGACATCGTGACCAGCCCAGCTTTGTGGAGGCCCCACCACAGTCATGGAGGCCTTTTACACAAAAGCCAAAAAACTCTGACAAAGCAGGGGATTGGATGTCTGGGCCCAGGGAGGGGGCAAAGGGACTTGAGGGAACTTCTGGGGTTGATGGAAACGCTTTATATCTTGATCATAGTGGTGATTACTCTGGCATAAGCTTAAAGGACTCCAATTTTCCCCCTGATTACTCCCTTTACTGAACTAGTCCAGGCCCTCATCACTTTACAGCTCTGTATTAATGCAATTGTATCCTGGTTGGTTTTTCTGTCTCTGAGCTCTTTCTTCTCTAATTCCTCATCAGTATGCCCACAGTCAACCCCAGTTCTGGAGCCACTTCAATAATCATGCCTAGAACAGTGTATGATGACATTTGTTTAAAAAGGAGGAAAAGAAACAAGTGTGTGTAAGCAAGTATGTGTGCTTGTTTATGCCTAAAATAGCTCCAGATAGATACACGAGAAAGTGGTTATGTTAGTTGCCTATGGGGAAGGGAACTGGATGGCTGCGGGGCAGGGTGACAGGGATGTCTTTCTCTATATACCCTTTTGTTCCTTTTGAATTTTAAATCATGCGAATGTATTACCTAATCAAAATAAATAAATAAAATGAGGAAATAATAAGAACACTGCCAAGTTCATCTATTCATTCAACAAATATTTACTGGGTATCTACCACTTGCCAGGCCCACCACAGGGCTGGGGTGTCCACAGTCATGTTGGTGTTTCATCGGCGGGACCCTTCCTAAACTGCGTCACCAGCCCCGCCTGCTTGTTTAGCTTTAAGGCTCGCTGATAGGAGATTGAAAGCACTGATTAATCGCAATGGCCAAGGCAGGCATCTGATTTAGGGAAAAAACCCCAACAAAATCAGGGCCAGCTGTGCTACTAAGGATCTTCCTCCACATACTGAAAAGATGTAAAAAGCTTAGAGGTGGCAAGGGTACCAGATAATGTTTATTGAGCACCAACTTTTTATGTGCCAGACACTCTTCTAAGCACATTATCTATATTATCTTTTATCTATATCTGTATCTATATGAACTCATTTAACTGTCATAGTAACTGTGAGACAGACACTGTTATTGGTCCCATTTTACGGACGAGGAAACTGAAGTCCTGAGTGCCAATAAATGCCCAGAGTCACACAGCTAGTAAGTAGGATAACCAAGGTTTGAATCCAGATAATGTCTAACTCCATAATCCACTCTCCTGTCTTTTGGGAGAAGAATTATAAAATGTTCCTTTGTTCTAAA
Organism: Tupaia belangeri chinensis; assembly: GCF_000334495.1. Lineage (NCBI taxonomy): Eukaryota > Metazoa > Chordata > Mammalia > Scandentia > Tupaiidae > Tupaia > Tupaia belangeri. Next base: position 5,238,525 of record NW_006159701.1, on the reverse strand, counting down.
ATACCTCTGTTGAAATTTTATTATTAATAAAAGTGACATAGAATTTTATAGTTGGAAAAGTCTTAAGTATTAAGTTGATTCAATTTTCTTTGCTTTTTCTTTTTTTCTTTTTCTTTTTCTTTCTTTCTTTTTTTTTTTTTTTTAGATTTTTTCCATAGGGAGCATGTGCTCACAGGAAAGAGACAGAGAGAGGGAAAGTGAGAAATCACCCATGGGAGAGAGATGGCCATGGCTCCAATGTCTTCTCTTCCATTCTCCTCTCAGGATTTCGGGCATGCACATTCACATGCCTGGTGTGTTTCTCAAGCTACCAGGTCTGGGACTTGAACCACTAGCCTGCCATGTAGGATCCAGTGCCTTAACCACTGTGTCATCTGAGGCCCAGTTGGTTCGATTCTTATCCAAAAGGACATCCTAGACAACTAGGCTTGAATACCTCTAGTGATGGGGAACTCATTACAGCCAGAAGCAGTCACCAACAGGCAGCTCTAATTGCTAATCAAAACAGTTAATGGTGGTTGCCTTCCATGTGCCAGGCACTTTGATGAGCATGAAGGACAAATGCTTTAATACGGGAGGTCAGATCTACCTCCTTGTGACTTCTTTCCACTGGGTCTCTGTTCTCTTTGGAACAACACAGAATGCACCTGTGGTTCTCTGCATTTCATGACAACCCTTCGTATATTTGAAGATAGCTACAAATTAAGACTGGACTACAGTGAAAGCTCAGGGACAATATAGTGAAATTATAATACAGAAAAAACCCTGACGCTGGGTAAACTGGCCTGTTCACAGAACTGCTGGCCAAACCTTCTCTCAGGATTCCCTGCTGTACAAATCTCACATGCAACTTCCAGCCAGGCTGCAGGGACCAGTTCACCTCTGCTCCGAACACAGTCAGCCAGGGGTACCTGTGAGTCACCACCCCCTACAAGAGTGAGTCTCAACATCTTTGATCCCTCCTATTCACATAGGTGTAGTCTGCCCAAGGGGGCATTATATGAGCACGTTAGTTCCTTGGCACCACAAGACTTGCTATTTCTGGATAGGAGCTTGACTTTATCATTGCATAACCGAAGTGCCCATTAACAAAAGCTTTGTTCTTCTTCAAAACAATAGTGCCATCATCCTCTACAGAAACTGAAAACTGCCTATCAAGTCTCATTCAGGACCTTAACGCACAAATCACACAATCACACTTTAAATATTACTTTGAATAATTCTTCAGAGAATACACTTAGGCATTTTCTCACTTGTATAGAATCTAGAATCATATGAGGGAGAGGTCCTTAACTTTAACTCTTACAAGCACAGAGTGTTAAGTTTCATTTTCTTATTGGGTCTACTTCTAAATGATAATGATTATAAATAAGAATAATTTTTTATACGACTCTGCATGTCAGTAAAGATCCAATACTGTTGGGTTTGAAACTATAAATCAACGATTTTAAGATACATTGAAAGCTTGGCTCTAACAGTTAGTGGAATTTTACAAAACATACACAACTTTGAACTTATATCAATGCAACTTTTGACACTGATGATCATTTCCAGCCTCTTCCTGGCAAAGGTAAGCTGGAGAATGTAGAACCCAGACAGCAGAGGGACCTGTAAGAGGGGAAATGAAGGTGCGGTTTCGCTGCCTGGCTTCAAAGGCTGGCGGCAATCATGAGCCTAACCCATCTTTTTCCAGCTAGACCAACTTTCTGTAAAGACAGAAAACCCCTGAACAGCTGAATTCAAATTTCCCCTGCATAATTTTTAATTTAACAGTGTCCCAGTTTCCAAGTTATCACCTTCTAATCTCTGTAATCACACCAGTGAACCAAGTAGTCAGGGGGAGGGAATGCCTCGTCTAGTGTAGCTCAGGCCTCCCAGCTCAGGGTCTAAGTTTTCATTCTTTTCACTGAAGTTCTGGCTCCTTGATGCATCTGTGTTTATTCATTCAATTACAATTATAGACAGGAATGAAAAGACTGTAGTCTTTAGTAAAGATTTCTTTCCTTCCAATAAATTATTCAGTAGACAGAATTGAATACCCTTCAGTCTTGCTCATTGTTTGCATATATGAGCTCTGCTGTGTAAAATCAGCTGTTCATGTTTTCATGGTTCTCAGATCCTCTTAATAACAGATTTCTTTCTCTGTGTGCCTAGCTAAGGGCGCAGGCCCAGCAACTTCTCTCTGCTGCTTTATGCACACAGCATCAGAATACATACTCTATCTATGGCAGCAATAAAGATGTTCTGTTGGTAGAGGGGGTAATAGGGACAATAAAATCACTATAGAAATTTCCTGGGCAGATTCAGATTCTAGAGTTTATTATTGTTGTTGTTGTTGTTGTTGTTGTTATTATTATTATTTACTTGTTTCTCCCATGAACAAGAGGTGCTGACACAGGGTCTCAATGCCTCAATCCACCCCTAACTTCAGCCAGCCCTCGATCGTGGACGTACAAGTGCTGGACATACTCAGGGAGGTCTCCAAAGGAGAACCTGGACCCTTCCTATGAGGATCAGCCTCCCAGAGTGTCACATTTACCACTGCACCTTCCATTTCCCATGGATTCTAGACTTTGACTTAAAAGATCTGTCAACATTAGACTCACTTTATAAAAACTGTAAATATAGATCAGGAGATAATTCCCCTTTTAAATAAAATGGTTCCTTTTGAGATTGATTAATTACTCTGTATAACTAATTTGCTTTGAGACAAGGACTCTCTGTGTTTTTGTTTTGTTTTGTTTTTAATTTGCCAGAGGGTATGTGCACTTGCCAGAGAGAGAAAGAGAAAGTGAGAAGGCACCCCCTTTGGGCAGAGTCACACCTCAATATCTTCTCCTTCATTTTAGGATTTTAGGCACACAAGCACACATGCCCGGTGTTGCCTCTCAAGCCCTAGGTCTGGGACTCACACTGTAGCCAGGCACATGCGATCCAGACTCCTCAACCACCACACCAACTGCTGGTTCAATTCTTAGAGCTTAAAGGTCATTTGTGTTCAAACACTTGTACTCACTACCTTACAAGGTACTACCTTACAAAAATTTAAAAATTTTGACAACCTGTGGAGTTAAACACTTCATTATACTGAACCAAACTGACCTCCTATAGCTTTCACCAGTTTGGTTTTAATTCTGCCCTCTGGAAAGACACAAAATCAACCTAATCCCTCTACTAGACAGCTAATCTCTTTATGTGATTCTCTTAAATGAAATCATGGTGACTCAGGCTATAGTTCTATCAAGGATACAATAAACCCAATACCTTTCCCCTCCTTCTCTTTTCAGTGGCAGAGCAGGCTTCTAGGAGTCCGAGTATGCTGGGAGAAAGTAAAATGCTCCTCCCCGCAGGCCCAGGTGCTATGGCCTAGTGCAAGGCCCCAGCTGGTAGGCTGCCCTGGGTAGGGCTGGACAGACAGGCTCCCTTGGATTTTCCTGTGTTCCTGTGTCATGCAGCCTTCTGTGGGCTGACCTGTATACCTGGCCTGGAGATGCTCTTCAGTTTAAGTCAGAGGTCAAGGGCTCTTGATTTTTGGTGTGCATTAGAATCCATAGTTTTCCTCAGGGTCTAACCCTGGAGGATTTGATTTAGTAGAGAGGAGGCAGACCCAGTAATCTATACTTTAATGAACACTCCAGGTGCTGATGTGCTTGCTACACTTTACATTTTGAAAACCACTGCTGTAAGGGAAGGAACTTTCCCAGTGGGAAAAAAGATGGGCAATAAAAGTACCTTGATTCTGGTTTCATTTCATCATAAAGTACACACACTTAGCATTTAACTTCTTGGTCCTATCAATTTAAATTTAATTATTAAATCCCATGTTACACAAACAATAAAAACATTTTAGGTCATCTATTATTCACCTCACACTAATCATTAAGTTTACCAACATTCTTCCAGAGTAAGGAAGGGACTAATTGCATCACCTACAGTTTACAGACTGATAGACGGAAGTTCTTACTGGAAAATATTCAATGTAGGCCTTAAAGAGGGAGCCAAGCTCCTGAGTTATGGCATGTGCCCTGTCTTGGACTGGCCAACAGAACAAGGCTCAGGGCCAGAGTGAGGAACTTACGGAAAGCAACATTTTGGTCCCACACTTAGCTGATCAACCTTGTGACTGAAGCTAACACATAAATCATACCTTGATAAGCACCTCCTCACACATCCTATGCAGTTCTGTGGGAATTTTAATAAAGCTGGAGAGGGATTCCAATACACAGGTTACAACAAGCTAAAACAGTCACGGTAGTCTAAATACCTGGAGAGTTTAATTATGCAAAGAAAACCCTTCTTTCCTTTGAGAACAACAGCCTGTTTCTTTTCAAAATAGCTGCTGTGATTCTTTTAAAAACAGAAAAGGTGTCTCATCTCTAACTTAGCCTTGAAGTTATGCTACCCAAAGCAGCCCTGGTGACCGTGTTTTCCTGGGGCAAAGTGAACCTATATGTCCTACCTAGTAATTTAGTACTTCAGTAAATTGACTAACAAAGTTGAATAACAAATTTAGAAAAAGATTTTGGTGATAGTAACTTATTTTCCTACCAAGACACTTCATGCATGTTTTTACAAAATAAAATTGTTTTAAAATAAAGGTAGCAAAAACATCTAACTTTCATTTTCTGTTAGAGATGACGACGTTCACTGGCTCGCTGATCTTCCTCTTCTTCCTGGTGCTCTCAGAACTTTGCTGACTGCACTCAAAATTTATTCTTCGAACCTGTGAGAATCACCAGAGAGAGGCACAATTCAACAGAGATTCTGACATCTGTACAAGACATCTGTAAGACAGGTAGACCAAGCATTAATCCCTCAAGCTGCATAATGGATCCAAACCTGCTTTCTTGTGAATTGTTTTGGCCCTGCACAGAGGCCCTGCTGCCAGTATCAGAGTCTGGTATTCCAAGTTTCAGGAGCTGAGGTCCCCTGGAGGCAGCCAGTTTCTGGGACAGTTTCTTGGCTCTCTCTAGTGAGTTCAGCACATTCCAGCTCTTGAGGGAAGGTTTGTCAAGGTGTGGAGCCAACAAGGAGCAATTAAGGGTCAGGAGAGATTGAGGGCACTGATTGCTTTAGAGGCACATATAACTTAAGTCCCAGTTTCAGCTAGCAGAGACATACAGCCTTGCCTTTTTTATCATGTGGCAGATGAACAAATTAGGAAAGACCTTGACCCTTCTATTAAACAAAAATATATGTTATTAGGGCCAGCAGGTGGCATATATCAAAAATCCCCCTCAAAAAAAGTATATATTATTGATTAAAAAACAGATTAGTGATATACACAGACACACATGCACACATTGCTTTTTTCTTCCTTGGGCTCAGCCTTGGTAAAGTTTTTAGAATTTACTTTTGCTTAACTGAGGGAACAGTCAGATGCATTATAATCTTTCAGACTCTCCCCAATGCCTGAAATTCCCAGAAATATAGAGGACATTTATATTTTTTTTCAGCCACTAGATGGGAGGAAAGTTTTTCCATGTCTTCTGTTCTTTCTTTGGAGGGAAAAGTGGAATAAGATAAATATATTTAAAGCAACACTAGTCAGATTATCTATTAGAGTCTCCAACACCGTTCTTTTTCTTTTACATTAAATGCATGTTATTATTCACATGTACTTACATATACACATGTAAGTACCATTATTCACATGTACTTACGTGTAAGCATGTAAGCATGTAAGTATCATTTACAAAGATTAGATCTAAAAATGGCTAATGTAAGTACTAACTTATCCTTCAGTTTTAGAAAGCAGATAAATTCCGGATCTCAGAAGTCACAAATTTCCTTTGTCTTAAACTAAGACAATGACTACAAACAGTAAAACTCAGAAAATAAAGAGAGCTGCTCAAGGAACTGGTTTGCTTATACATGTAAAAGTTTGAAATGGTCTGCTTTAAAGGAAAAGAAATAGCAACAGAAAAACCCAAAGCACAGAATTTGTTACAATTTGGTTGGAAGAAAGCATACTTGATAAAATTTGGCTTATCCAGAAATATTGCATGGGCATGCTTTCCATTTGAACCAAGAGATCCTCACTTCTATCAGTTCTGGGTGCACATGAGAGTAGAAGAAGTCAGTTTGGTAGTTTAATATAGCTTTGTTCCCTTTTTATTCTACTATTAAAACAATTTTGTAAAAATAATTATTTATTTAATTTTATTATTCTTTATTTTGACCAGAGAGAGACAGAGAGAGAAAGAGAAGAGAGTGAGAAAGCAAGCCACCAGGTCCAGGACTCAAACCATGGTCAGCCATGTGGGAATCCAGTGTCTTAACCATCATGCCACCTGACAGCCTCCCAGATGATTTTACTACATGTTGTAAAATTGCAATTTTATTGCAGTGAGTTAGTAAAAGCATCTTCAGTAACATATACAATCACAAGGCAAGTGAGGCCTGAGAACTCTTGATGTTTTATAAAAATATAGTCAGTCCAAAAACAAGTATGTTATCAGTCAAGGGACACTTTGAATATAGTCAGTCCAAAAACAAGTATGTTATCTGTAAAGGGACACTTCCTAACACAGATAAATAATCTATATGATCCAACAAATTTATTCATACACACGAAGACTTAAGATACATTTTTTAGGTGTATTCGAATTGGCTGAGTTTGCATATTTGATGCCAAAGTCAACCAACCAAGAAAAGGGCCAACAATCAGACTGGCTAGACAGATTATCAGGATGCGTTGAGCAATATCAGATGATCATCAAATTATTTCTAATGCATTTTATATTTAATTAATTAATTTTGTCAGAGGGAACATGCATTTGCTAGAGAGACAGGGAGAGAGAAAGAGAGGAGTCAGCATCTCCATAGGGAATCCTCATATCACAATCCCTTCTCCTCCATTTCTTCCTCCTTTCAAGACTTCCTGCATGTAACACACATGTGTCTGGTGTGTTACATAAGCCATCAGGTCTGGGACTCGAACCATGCAGTTGGCCATATGGGATCTGGCTGCCTTACCACCAGGCTATGGAGTCTGGCCTATATTATATTATATTATATTATATTATATAGCTTTTAAAGCGCTTCTTGTACAAAAAGTGCTTCTTATAACAAAAGGCTGCTATAATCTGTTTACCAATAGAGCCTCAAGAATAGAGTATCCACATTTGTGCCTGAAAAAAGCCCTGAAAATATGCTTTCTGCTGGATTACATTTCCCAACTTTCCATTTTTGGTTTATTTTATTCTGCATTTGAGACAGGTTTTATCTTAAGCACAGCTAGCTAGTTGATTTGGTAGAAGGAAATGACCAGCACTGGAAGGGATCCCTTCTAAATGTCCCTATCTTTTTTTTTTTTTTTTGGAGAGATTTTCGCTATAGGGCGCGAGCGCTCGCCAGACAGACAGAGAGAGACATAGAGACAGAAAGCGAGAAATCACCCCCCAGTTGTCGCACCGCAATCCCTTCTCCTCCATTCTCCTCTCGGGATCTTGGGCACGCATGCACACGCGCCCGGCGTGAGTTTTAAGCCACCGGGTCCGGGATGTGAACCGCGGTCGACTACGTGGGAGTCCAGCGACATAGCCATTATGCTAACTGCTGGTTCCCATCCTATCATTTTTTTCCCCCCCTTTATGCATTCCCTTTAACAATGCTTGTTTCTTGGATGTTCTTATAAAGTTCTGTCTTTGGCTGTCTTTTCTCCTTATTCTCTATACCCTGAGTGACCTCATCCACACTAAGAATCAATTACCATTCAAAAGCAAAAGCACTCACATTTGTGTGTTCAACCTACATCTTCTTTCTGAACTCCAAATCCATATGTGTATATCCAGCTGCCTAGGAAATGTCTCCACGTGGATGTCCCAAAGACAACTCAAATGCAGTATACCCAAACTGGAATTCAACATCTGCCTCCCTAAGCCTGCTCCCAATCTTTGTTCTCATTCACCCAAGGTGTCTGAGTTAAAAATCTGAGAGACAGGGCCAGCAGGTGGTGTGGTACTTTGGGTGCTGGATCCCACAAGACTGACCACAGTCTGAATCCTGAATCTGGCAGCTGAGAATCACACCAAGTGTGTGCATGTGTATGCCCCAAATCCTGAGAGGACTATAAAGAAGGGATTTTGGCATGCCCATCCCCTGGCCGGGGGGTAGTGGTGGTGGTGGTGGTGGTGGTGGTGGTGGTGGTGGTGGTAATTTCTCACTTTCCCTCTCTTTGTCTCTCTCTGGCAAGTGCATGAGCCCTATGGCAAAAATCTAAAAAGCAAAAAACAAACAAAATCCCTGAAAGTCATTCCTGACTATTCCATCATTCTCACGCTAACAACTAGTTAATCACCAATTCCTATTGGTCCTACCTTGTTAATAGCTCTCGGATCCATACATTTTTCTCTGTTCCTGTTCTCGCTGCTTTAATGCAGGCCAGCACTGACTTTCCCAAATTGCTGGGCCTTCTTCCCATTCTATTCACCTTCTGCCTTCAGGCCCTGGATGTGTTCAGTCTCCTGCCTTGTTTCTCATGCTTTCTTCTTCCTGCTTCTGGACTCTTATACATGATGCTCCTCTGCCTAAAGTGTTCTTTCATCTATACTGCCCCTCACATTTGCCTAGCTAATTCCTACTCTTCAGGTATCAGATGAAAAATTATTTCCTCAAAAATCTTTTCCAGGGTTGGCAGGTGGCGCGGTGGTTAAGGCAATGGACTCCCACATGGCTGATCACAGTTTGAGTCTCAGACCTGGAGGCTTGCTTCTTCCCTTTCTTCCTCCCTCTCTGTCTCTGGTGATCATATATGCCCTATAGTAATAAATAATAAATAAAATTAAAGAATTCCTTAAAAAATTCTTTTCTATCCCCATCTTAATTAAGTTAGCCCCCCCAATCATACACTCTATAGAGTTGAAGGAAATCAAATACATACTGATTTTGGTCACAACTATTTTACCAATATCTAGCAAGGACACTGGACTTAGTAGGGGCTCAGTAGATATCTTCTGATGGATGAATTAATTGAATGAATGGTTTTTCAAAATCACTCTATCTATTAGGTTGTCAGAAAAGTCATGATACATTTTTGCACAGAAAAAACACGTCATGACTTTTCTGAAGACCCAATAGAATGTAGAAATGTATTGGTGGCACCAAGTGAATGCAAGGTGGTGAGTCTGCTACAGCAGTAGCCAGATGATAACTTTGGTGGCAGTGGGGAGAAGTCAACATTGAGAACAATCTTAAGAAGGTGGAGTCAGAAGGATGGTCAGTTGGCTATGGGGGTAAGAGAGAGGTAGTGGGTCACTAACAGTTTCCCAGTTTCTAGTTTGGCTGTGTGGATGGAGGTGTTGTTCTCTCTGGTAGAGAACAATAGGATTTTAAAATTTGTTGTTTAGAATGCCTGCAAAACCCCCAGGTGGACAAACTGAGTAGGTGGCTGAATGCTGAATTCTGAAACTCAGGAGAGAGGTCTGGGTTGGAGATGTAAATCTGAGAGTCATCAGCATATGGAAGATAATTAATGCCATGGGTGTGGAAGAGTGCTTATTGAGAGATCAGAGCGTGAGAAGGGAAAGCGGCCAGGACATAGCCTTAAGAAACTCCAACATTCAGAGATTAAGAGGAAGATGAGCCAACAAAGGAGACTGAGAAAGAAGACTAGCAGACTGTCTTGTCAAGAATGCCAGGGAAGGGACCAGCAGTTGGCGTAATGGCTATGTCGCTGGACTCCCACGTAGTCGACCGCAGTTCGTGTCCCGGACCCGGTGGCTTAAAACTCACGCTGGGCGCGTGTGCATGTGTGCCCAAGATCCTGAGAGGAGAATGGAGAAGGGATTGCGGTGTGACCATCCCCCCTGGGGGGGGTGATTTCTCGCTTTCTGTTTCTCTCTGTCTGGCGAGTGCACGCGCCCTATAGCGAAAACCTCTCCAAAAAAAAAGAAAAAAAAAATGCCAGGGAAGGGACCAACAGTTGGCATAATGGCTATGTTGCTGGGTTCCCATGTAGTCGACCGCAGTTTGAGTCCTGGACCTGGTGGCTTAAACTTACGCCGGGCACGCGTGCCCAAGATCCCAAGAGGAAAATGGAGGAGAAGGGATTGCAGCGTGGCCATCCCCTCTGGGGGGTGATTTCTTGCTTTCTGTCTCTCTTGGGGGCGCAGCGGCCCCAAAGAAAAAAAAAAAAAAAAAAAAAAAAAAAAAAAAAGAAAGAACACTGACATGACTGCACAGGTATGAGCAATGGGAGATTGGAGTTCTGTCAGAGCTGTAGATGAGCAACAGGACCCTGCAGGGGCTTGTGGGTTTAAAAAAAAAAAAAGAACGCCAGGGAAGAGACTTTTGAGAAGAGAGTGGAGAAAAAAGGTGATACTCAGCAGTGTGAAGTGTTGCTGAGAGGTCAGGGAACATGAGGACCGGAATATGTCCACTTGATTTAGCCACATGGAGGTTACTGGGTGCATTGGGTTAGTGGGGGCAGAAGTCATCTTGAAGTCAGGTGAAGAGTAAGTTCATAAAACATCACAGAAGCTGAGACAACCAGTACACAAAGTTTCATAAAAGTCAGAGAGAGTGATCAGCTCAGCCTGAGGAACTTAGAGAAAGATTTCTAGATGAGGGATGTTGAGCTGGGTCTTGAATGATGAGTAACATTTCATCAGATTGGAAGTCATGGTGGGGGGGTAGGAGAGGAGGGGGGTAAGGGAGGTCATTCTGGGCAGAAGGCTCAGCATGTTTAAAGACACCAAATCATGAAAAGATATGGAAGGCATATAGGACATTGAGAAATGTCCCTTTACTATTGCAGATCAGCTCTTAGGTTTAGGTGCTACATATTCAACATATTTCTGCTAAAAATGTGAATTCCCCTGGAATTATTACTCAATATGTGTAATATTAGTAATATTAGTGTAAATTAACTTATCCAGTGGTCTGCAACTGGCAACCTACTGAAAGCAGGACCTCACAAGCTTTGGGAACATGACAGAGAAGTTTCAATAAAGAAAGAGCAACTGGGGACACAGCACTCACTTTGCATTAGGAGGTAGCCCTGTAAGGGGAACTAAGGGGTGGGTCAGCCCCAGACAACCAGGAAATATCGTGAGTACTTTCTGTGCCTGGGGTGAGAGTGCAATGAGTTTTGCTTACTTCAAAATTATTTTCCAGGTCAGATCTGTCAAAATATTTTCTGTTTAGAAAACCAGTCCTCATCAGTATGAATTTATAATCAAGTCTATAGACTATTTGGATTTGTCAGCTTCCAGATCAAGGAATTCTATGATTCAGAGGATCTCTATCCCTGTAAGTGGGCATAGCACTGATGTTAGCTTTTATTTCTCTGTTTTAACACTTGTGATTTGGGCATAATAATGGGTAGCTCAATGGCAATTTTAAAAAATGCTATTAACACAAAAGTAGCATACGTTAACATCATGATGGAGTGGTAAGAAAGCAATTGCTTAAGGAGAATACTTACCGCCAGTGGAGCTGTATGCTCTGAAACGTTGGGAAATGTCTGTGATTTACTGGGACTTATGAAGTATTTGCCTATTCATTTAAATTTTTTTTTCTAGTTTGTGACCAAGGTTCTGTGGCCATGACTATATTTAGGAGGAAAATGTACATTCTTCTTAGGGACATAGCCAGATATTTACATTTATCTCCAAAAGTTATAATCTCAATTTTCTCTCCTTACATATTCTCTAGGGCACTTATGACTTTAGAAGTTTAATAGTTAACTCTCTACCTCAACAAATGCTTTTTAACACCTTCTTCGTGCCAGACATTGTGCTAAACACTAAAGATACACAGCTGATCAAGATATACTTCATGTCCTCAAAGAGGGCCTTGTAGAGGAAAGCAAATAAGTTACAGATGAAATGATAAAATTATGTTTAGGGTACAACAGGGGCTCCAGAAAGATATTATCAGTTCTTCCTGAGGAAGCCTGGCAAGGCTTCAAAGGGGTTGTGAAGCTTGAACTAAGTAGTGCAAGATGAGCACATTCACAAAGCAAATGGCATTCGGGAATGGAGCTGCAGAGAAAATGGGACTGGGGATGGAAAAGGAAAGAAAGAAGTAAAAAATGATTAAAAAAACCCCTCAAATTTATGGCAATGACATTTGCTAAGATAGAAAATAGAGGGAGCTGAGGATGGGGGACATGGTAGTGAGGACAGATGAGAAACAATTGACTCTGTTTTCAGTATTCTGAATTGGAGGTGAGATGTTCACCATGGTGTTGACAAATACAGGAAGAAATAGTCACTCTTGGAACCAGCAAGTGATATAGTAGTTAAGGCGCTGGACATTTCCACATGGCCAAGCACGGTTCGAGTCCTGGACCTGGTGGCTTGCTTTCTCACTTTCCCTCTCTTTCTCTGTGTCTCTCTCTGGTCAAGTTAAAATAAATAAATGAATAAAATAAAATAAAAGGATATTACATCTGAGGACTGGAAGGAAAGAAGCAAAAGTGGATATAGATATAGGTAAAGTTTTAAATATGATGGTAGGAAGTTTAATGCTTCATGCTTAATGGCCTTAATTACTTCTGTGAAGTACCATTTAGATTATCTGCTTAGAGAGGGAGAAAATTGGTCTTGGGTGGCATTATGATATTTAAGTGTTGAAAATACGGAATAGTCATTTGGACAAAGGAAAAGAGAGCAGATAACAGATTTATAAAAATAACATTTACTGTTATTTAGGATCCAGTTAGAGTCAGGTAAAATACTTAAGGTTGACATACTAAAAATTTTTCTTTTCCTTTTACAAACATTTGAATGCTTACAATAGGCCAAATACTAAAAACATCATGTGTATTGTGTCACTTATTCCTTGCAAATTGCTGTGAGAAGTGAGGGAGAGTGTTTTTACTTCTCTTTTACAGATGTGGAAACTGAAACTCAGAGAAATGAAATGGCTTATCCAGTTCATGCATTTATTAAGTACTAGTATGGATGCCAGGTCTCCTGATCTGAAATTTAAAGCTTCTTACAATGTACCTCTTTAATCCAAAGAGGAAAACAAAAGTAACTGTAGAAGTCATCAGAACTCTTCATAGGATTTCTGGGCTTCCATCTTGGATTGACCCTTGCTTGAGCATAGCCCACTGGTACCTCACACTAAACTCAGTCAAAGCTAAATTCATTGTTTTTCCTCTGTAACTAGTTTTTCAATTTCTGTTAATCATCATTTCCCAGTCATCAACAGTAGGAAACATAGTCACCTTAGATTTCTCCTTCCTCATCTAATGCCTACACAGTGTTCTTGTAATGAGTAAATGGAATAGCACAGAGAGAGCACCTGGTACTACATTTCACATGTACCAGTCATTCAGTGATTGACAGTTATTATCATTCCTACTGACTCAGGAATCCCCTATTCCAGCCAAACGGGATCCTTGTGGTAGGCTGAGAAATAGATCCCCCAAAGACATCCCTGTCCTAATCCCTAGGACCTATGAATATTACCTGTGACAAGAAAAGAGGAGGGGTCTTTGCCGATATGAATAAGGATTTTGAGATGGAGAGATTAGTCTTAATGATCTGAGTTGATTCTGAATGTAATCATACATATCCTTATAAGAAAGAGAGAGAAAAAAATTGTCTATTTGAATAAACAAATGATGAGAAAACAACGCGGCTGTTCAGGTAGAGACTGGAGCGATGTGACCACAAGCCAAGGAATGCCAACTGCTACTAGAAGATTAGAACAGAAACTCCCATAGAGCCCACAGAGGGAGTGTGGCTCTGCCACACGTGATTTCAGCCAAGTAATGCTTATTTGGACATCTGGCCTCCAGTGCTGAGAGAATATACTTCTGTTGTTTTAAGCTACCAAATTTCTGGTGATTTGTTATAGCAGCCACAAAAAACTAATACAATCACAATTCCCCCCCAAATATTCCTCACTCTTCCTTCCTCTCTATTTCTTCCATATTTGAGAAAACAAATCTATCAGTACTCTCTTTTACAGTTTAAATGACTCAAGTCCAATTTTTTTTTTTTTTCTTTTTTTTTTTTTTTTTTGGAGAGGTTTTTGCTATAGGGTGCATGTGCTCACCAGAAAGACAGAAAGAGACAGAAAGCGAGAAATCCCCTCCCGGGGGGATGGCCATGCCGCCATCCCCCCTCTTCCATTCTCCTCTTGGGATCTCAGGCACGAATGCATACACGCCTGGTGTGAGTTTAAGCCACCGGGTCCAGGACTCGAACCGCGGTCGACTACATGGGAGTCCAGTGACATAGCCATTAGGCTAACTGCTGGTCCCTTCAAGTCCAATTTTTAACAGTATCTCATCCATAGAGTTCTCTTGCTTCTGTAATGTGATATGAACTTTCTTTGTTACAAATATCCATAGAACATTTTGCAATTGTATTTTTCTGACAATATAAATATTTGTAAACAATTTGTCCTATACCTGGGACTGGGTTTTTAATTCTTTATACATTGATTAATATTAATTTGATGGCTTTTAACCTCTCTGCAACGCTTGACACAGAGTCCCTCACACAGTAGGTATCCATAAGTCTTAGTTACCTATCTCTACAACTGACAAAATTATGGTAGCCATTAGTCACATATGGCCATTTAAATGTAAATTAATCAAAACTAAATGAAATTGGGAACCAGTAGTTAGCGTAATGGCTATGTCACTGGACTCCCACGTAGTAGACCGCGGTTTGCGTCCCAGACCCAGTGGCTTAAAACTCACTCCGGGCGCGTGTGCATGCGTGCCCAAGATCCCAAGAGGAAAATGGAGGAGAAGGGATTGCGGTGTGACCATCCCCCCTTGGGGGTGATGTCTCGCTTTCTGTCTCTATGTCTCTGTCTGTCTGGCGAGTGCACATGCCCTATAGCGAAAAATCTCTCAAAAAAAAAAAACTAAATGAAATTTAAAACTTAATTCCTCAGTTGCATTAGCCACATTTCAAATGCTTAATTACCACATGCAGTGAGTGGTTACCTGTTAGATATCATGGATATTGGATATTTTTATCATCATAAAACATTCTATTGGACAGAGTTGCTCTACAGAGGTGATCTCAGTACAAGTAAATAGAGAAGTAATACAAGTAAACAGAAAATTTCCTAGGGACTATGATTATGATAGGAATAGACACTAGAAATAACACAAAGACATTAAGTATGTAAATATTCCCAAAGTTAATTTATCAAATTCATGTGATCTCATCCAAAAATTCCAATAATATATCTGTTAGAACATGTTAAGATCATTGAAACAGTTATCTTGAAGGGGAAATGTACAGGAAAATCTTTAAAACACTAAGAAAAAATACTAAGAGGGAAAGA
>NW_006159701.1:5208594-5223227 GCF_000334495.1 Tupaia belangeri chinensis | reverse complement strand
AGAGTTGCCCTTCCTGATATCAAAACATCTTAAATGGCTTGGGACCAGCAGTTGCATAATGGTTATGTCACTAGACTCCCATGTAGTCGACCACAGTTCAAGTCCTGGACCCCATGGCTTACACTCACTCTGGGCATGTGTGTGTGTGTGTCCAAGATCCCGAGAGGAGAATGTAGGAGAAGGGAATGCAGTGTGGCCATGCCCCCTGAGGGGTGATTTCTCGCTTTCTGTCTCTGTCTCTCTCTTTCTGGTGAGCACACACACCGTATAGCAAAAACCTCTTCAAAAAAAAAAAAAAAAAGAAGAAGACAATAAAATGGCTCATCTGCTGTGGCACATCAATAAATACAGTGTCCTGAAAGGCTAGAAGCCACATGCCAACTGCAGGATTGGATCCCTGGGTCGGCCTGAAAACATGCTGAGTATGACTAAAGAGCTGGGGAAAGGAGATCACTGTGTGACAAGACACTGTCACAGGTTTTTTCTTTTTTTTCTTTTTTTTTTCCTCTCTCTGTTTCACTGTCTTTTGTGTGTGTATGTCTTGTTGATCATAAAAATAAAATACTATAAAGTTAGAGCAATTAAAATATGATGGCAATAGTAGATACAGGGATCTGTGAAACAGAATATCAAATCTAGAAACAAACCTATGCCTACATGGCAACTTGGTTTATGATAAAGCTACCAGAAAAAGGGCAACCAATTCAGGTAGTACCAGTGCAATGGAAAATAAATGTTTTCATGGGAGGGGGAAGCAGAACCCCAGCTTACTTTATGTAAGAAACAAAACTACAAACATACTAGAAGAAAATATAGGAAAACTTGTTTATTACTTTAGCATTAAGAAGACCTTCTTAAGCAATATGTAAAATGATGAAACCATGGAAAAACATCCCACATTCATAAACTGAAAATGCTTACTATTGTTAAAATGTCATTACTACCTAAAGCAATCTTTAGGTTCAATGTAATCCCCACCAAAATCCCAAAAACACTTTTGGCAGAAGTAGTAAAGCCCATTCTGTAATTCATGTGGACTTCCAAGGGACTCTAAATATCCCAAATAATCTTGAATAAGAACAAAGTTGGGGTTTCAAAATTTACTATAAAGCTATAGTAATTCAAACAGTGTGGTCATGCTTTAAAGACAAACACGTAGACTGATAAAATAGAAAATCCAGAAAAAACTGTCACACAGTCAAATGATTTTCAATAAGGGTGTCAGGAACATTTAATGGAGAAAAGACAGTCTTTTCAGCAAATGGTGTTAAGAAAACTGAATCTCCATGTGGACAAAAATGAGATTGAACCTTTATTAAGATAAATATTGTATTCATATCATATGCAAAAGTTAACTCAAAATGGATCAAAGACTTAGCCAAACTGTAAAACTTTTAGGAGAAAACATAAGGAAAACTTCATAACACTGGGTCTGTTAAGGATTTCTTGGATATGACACCAACAAAACAGATAGCAAAAAAAAAGAGTAAGTTGGACTTCGCTAAAATGTAAAATTTCTGTGTATCAAAGGACACTGTTCAAGACATTTAAAAAAACAGGATGGGAGAAAATATTTGCAAATCATTTATCTAAAAAAGAATTATTACATCCTTACAAAGATATCTTATCATTATATAAAGAACTTATCCTTATCCATATATAAAGAACTCCAACTCAACAACAACAACAAAAAACTGATTTTAAAATGAGTAAAGGGGCCGACACCATAGCCTGATGGTTAAGGACACTGGATCCCACATGGCCAACCATAGTTTGAATTTCTGCCCCAGAGGCTTGAAAAACACATCAGATGCATGTGCAGGAGTCCTCCAAATCACAACAGGGTGGAGAAATGGAGAAGGGATTGCTGTGTGACTATGCGCCATCAGGGAGTTCTTTTACCCTTTCCCTTTCCCTCTCTGTGTCTCTCTCTAGTAAACACAGGCTCTCAGACAATTAAGCATTTTTTTAATTAAAAAAATAAAACAGGCAAAGGACTTGAGATATTTATACAAAAAAGATGTACAAAAGACCAATATGTACATGCAAAAATGCTTAATATCACTAATTATTAGAGAAATACAATTCTAAACTACAATGAGTTATCTATATGAAGATACCCATGTGAAGCTATCCACTTTCCATCCATTAGGATGGTTATTATTATTTTTTTAAATGGAAGATAATCAGTGTTGGGGATGATGTGGAGAAAATAAAACACTTATACATTGCTGGTAGGAATGTAAAATGGTGTAGCTGCTATGGAAAACAGTGGGGAAGTTCATCAAAAAATTAAAAATAAAATTATCATATGATTCTGCAATTCCACTTCTTAGTGGAATTGAGTGTTTGCCCAAAAGGGCTGAAAAGCAGGAACTTGAACACTTGAACACTCATGTTCACAGCAGCATCATTCACAGTAGCCAAAAGGTAGAAGCAACTCAATGCCCATCAGTAGATGAATGGATAAACAAAATATGGTATCTATGTACAATGAAATATTATTTACTCTGCCTTAAAAAGAAAGAAAATTCTAATAAAAAAAAGAAATTTTTTGTGTGAAGATTAAACGTGGTAAGGTATTTAGCATTGAACTTGTATATCCTAGTTGTTCAATGAAAGATAGTGATCATGATGATGGTATGAGAGTATATTCGATGATCATTAATGACTGTGAAATATTTACTTAAAAAAAAGAAAAAAAGGAAGGATATTCTGAAACATGCTACAACATGGATGAATCTTGAGAAAGTTATGCTAAGAGAAATAAATCAGTCACAAAAGAATATTCATAAGAAGTATCTAGAGTAATTGGGGCCGGCAGGTGGCATGGTGGGGAAGAACACTCAAACCGTGGTCAGCCATGTGGGAGTGTCCAGCACGTTAACCACCACGCCACCTGCTGGTCCCAGGACTTATTGTTTAACAGGTATGGAATTTCAGTTTAGAAAGATGAAAAAAGTTCTGGGGATGGGTAGTGGTGATGATTGCACAACAATGTGAATGTACTTAAGGCCACTGAACTGTACACTTAAAAAATGTTAAAATGGTAAATTATATATATGTGTATATATATATGTGTGTACATATATATATATATTCACAACAAAATAAAAGCAGATTATTACTTTAAAAACAAATGAAAAATCATAAAGGAAAACATATTTCCTGAAGTAATACAACCTACAAAAACTTCAAATACATATCTTTTGACCCATAGGCAACACATGCCCAGTGTGATTTTCAAGCTGCTGGGTCCAGGACTCAAACTACACAGTCAGCCATGTGGGATCCAGTACCTTAACCTATGTGCCAACTGCTGGTCCCAAACTGGAGCACGTTAATACTAAGAAATGCTATGTCACAATGAAAAAAAAAAAAAGAGATTCACCTAGATATACTGATAAGAAAAACCTCTAAGGCATGTATTAAGTAAAAAAAGTAAGTTTCAGAAAAATACAAATACTATCCCCTTCATGCTTCTAAGATGTCCACAAATCAAATACACGCATGTATATGCATATACAGAGCTAACAAATAAAATGCAAGACATAACTACAAACCACACATATATTTTTAAAGTTCAGCATATTTTAAAGTAAAAACAGATGAAATTAAATGTTAATGATTTTTATTTAACCCATATAACAAAATGATATTATTTAAACGTGTCATCAAATCTTTTATTTTTGTAGTATATGCCTTCACAATCTAGTGTACATTTTATACTTACAGCACATCTTAGTCACACTAGTCACAGTTCAAGTGCTTGATAGCTATATATATATGGCTAGTGGCTGACATACAAGGGGACTCCAAAAAGTTCATGGAAGATGGAATTGAAGTACCAGTTTATTTTGGTGGAAAAAGAAAGGAAATCCACAGTTTTTAAAACACTATTCATTTTGCATAAACTTTTTGAAGATTCCTTGTTTTGGACAGCATGTCTTGTCTTGTGTTTGTTCCTGTGTGTGTGTATGTCTGTGTGTGTGTGTGTGTGTATGGTAAATGCAAAGTAAAAGGTATGGAATATTCTTTTTTGCAGTTTCTGAATTATGCATGAGAAAGTATTAATGTGTAATTTGTATAATTAAAGTTAAATTTAAAATATGAAGTTCCATATTAGTTTATTAATTGTTAAAATCGTATGTTTCATTATTCAATATATTTATTACTTTGATCTCTTTGTTTTCCTTTATTTCTTTTTTCTTTAAAGAGATTTTTGTTATAAGGCATGTGTACTCACTGGAGAGGCAGAGACAGAGAGAGAGAGAGAGAGAAATCACCCCCCAGAGGGGATGGCCATACCACAGTCCCTTCTCCTCCATTCGTCTCTCAGGATTTTTGGCATACATGCATTCACACCCAGACTGAATTTCAAGCCGCCAGGTCCTTGTCTCTAGTCGTGGCTGGCTATGTGGGAGTCCAGGGCCTCAATCACCAGGATATCTGCTGGCCCCTGTTTCCCTTTATTTCAATGTGATAAAGCTTTCTTACAGGCCCACCTATGGTGGCACAGGCAGGTGGGTGCCACTGTGCAATGGCTGAGGTCACATGGGAGGCCCAGGTTCAGTTGGCAGCCCAACCTAAACAAGCTGGGCATGGTGGCATGCACCAATGGTCCTAGCTAATTAGGGGGCTAAAGCAGAAAAACTGAGACATGGTAAGATCTTGTCAAAAATACTGATCTCTCTCCTTCCCACATGCTCTCTCTCTCTCTCATGAAAAAAAAATTTTTAATGAAACTCTTTGCAAGCTGGAAAGGAAATAAAAGAACATTTTCTTGAAAACTTACTATTTTACTTGGCTTATTTTTTAAGACTATAAAATATTTTAAATCATCAGATACTTTTAATAGAAAAATGAATTACTTTGCTACTTTCAAATGCTTGAGTAATTAATTAGAAATTCTGTAGTAGCTAAAGATGGACACATAAACACAAAAGCACACTCAAGCATATACTTCAAGTAATTATAAAAGTAAAAACGTTTCTTGGTTTGTGGCAAGAATGGAGGAAATCTAGTCAATGACATGATGGTGCTATTAGATGTACTAAACTCAACACAAGTTTGCTGATTCTTCAAAAATAGATGATCAGATACTAGATACAGAATTGGAAATGTGATACTCTGCTTCCCACAGTATTGCTATGTAGGTCATTTGTTTGAATTTATGTCTCTGTAAAGTGCTTTAGTAGGTGTTGAAAGGAACGTAGTATAACTGTTAGTACATAAATGACTACATAGAGAGGGCCCATAAAATATACCAAAGAGAGAGAGAGAGAGCACACTTTTGGTGTAAAAATTGACTGAAGATGAAAGATCCAAACCATGGTAGGATATTCAAACCTTGGGTCGTTATTGCCTACTCTAGCTGGCAAGAAGCACAGAGTGAAATAGATGACACTTAGGACCTCAGGCATCCCTTAAAAAGTTTCTCCCTACATGATGAAGGCAGAGTTGCAAGATATACTCATTAAGAAGTCAGATTTTCATTTTAAGTTTGTCCTAAGTTCACTTGAAAGTGAAAGAAAGAAAGAGAGAGGAAAAAAAAGAAAAAGAAAACCTCTAAAAAGAGAAGTAGTTGGGTGTTTAGAGTAAGGATAAGTTTTATACGAGGGGCAGACCCTAAACTTGATTTTTATATTATTTTTCTACCAAATGATGAAACATTTTCAAAGTTTACAACAGAAAATAAAAATGATAGTACCTCTCTTCTTTTATCTAATTTTATTTTTAAATTAATTCAAACCATTTCCAATAATTAACAGAATTTTCTATGGCATCAATTTAATTTGAGTTCTTTTGTTGCCTGCTTCTTTTTGTTGTTTGCTTTATATATCTTTCTTTTTTTAAGAGATTTTTGCCTTAGTGCATGCACTTGCAGAAGAGAGAGAGAGACAGACGTGGGGAGAGGGAAAGTGAGAAGTAACCACCCAGGGGGATGGCCATGCTGCAACCCCTTCGCCATTCTCCTCCCAGTACCTTGGGTATGCACGCACACACGCCTGGCATGATTTTCAAGTCATTGGGTCTGGGACTCACACCATGGTCAGTCATGTGGGAGTCCAGTGAAGTAACCACTACACCATTGTTTTATTTGTCTATTACAATAGTTAATACATCCACATAGGATGCAATTCACATTCCCAAAATCCCAACATGAGGCTGGAGAAGAAGGGATTATGTGAAAGCCATCTCCCCTGGGGGGGTGATTTCTCACTTTCCCTCTCTGTCTCTCAGCAAACACACACACACACACACTATGGCAAAAAATAAAATAAAATAAAATAAAATAAAATAAAATAAAATAAAATAAAATAAAATAAAATAAAATAAAGTGGATGCAATTCAAAAGCTAATATAAAGATAAGACTCTCTGCCATCCGAGAGTCACCCAATTCCCCTCTTGGAAAACAATCACTGTTACCAGTACCTTGCAGAAACAATCTGTTCTCTTTTGATTTTGAAATAAATTATGCCACTAAAAACTGCTATAAAATTTATAATTCAACAGTTCTTCCCATTATTTTATTAAGGCTGAACCAGGCCTGGCCATGGTAAGAGTAAATTAAGTGACCAAATAATAAAGCTATTTATCTGCAGGGCCATTCTCTGGTCTCATACAAAGGTGAGCTTTCTTCCCATTGCCTCCAGTCCCCATCTAGAGACCACATGTTTTCCTCCTAACTAAAGGAAATGAAAGAGAACCAAAGGGTGAAACCGCAAAGGAAGGGGGTCAGGAAAGCAGCAATTCAAGGTCTCATGTTAAATGCTGGGGTGGTCCTGGGGGCAGGGCATGGTGGGAGCAGGACAGCACAGACGGGCAATAGAGCGTTTCAGGGTAGTAAAGGACACAGACACGTAAACAACAGAG
This sequence comes from Tupaia belangeri chinensis, assembly GCF_000334495.1. Classification (NCBI taxonomy): domain Eukaryota; kingdom Metazoa; phylum Chordata; class Mammalia; order Scandentia; family Tupaiidae; genus Tupaia; species Tupaia belangeri. The sequence goes on along the minus strand of NW_006159701.1, from coordinate 5,216,350 downwards.
TCTAACCAACATCTAACACAAATAAGATGAAGTAAGGGCTAAATAAGGGTACAAGCAGTATGCTGTAGGAATGTAGAGGGAGGAGAATGGAGGGAGAACTTCATAAATTAGCCTAGGGCTGGTCGAGCACGTCTGACAAGCTTCTCAGAGTGCACACATTTTCCCTGACTCATGAAAACCTGGAGCTGGGAGAATGCCAGACCAGTGTGTTGAAGCTCAGTCAGTAAGGAAGTCTTTTGGAACTAACATGGAGAGGAAAAAAATAATCTTGCATACATGCAAAAAATAAGAGTAATAATAAAAGTTCTTCAGCAGCTCATGAATGGATCTCAGTTTTGAATTAGAGAAAGAAACGTGTATTTTCGAAAGCTTTCCAATTAGACTGAAATCAGGGCTGCCAGACAATGCTCAATTCCAGGGGTGCCACCTGCAGTTTTGTCTATATTTTAGGTATCTCTGGGTTTGTGCAATACACAGACAGCTCTGCCATGCATGGCAATCCTGCTAGGGCAAACAGTTTTTTAACTGATATTTTTTAAATTTCCCCATCACTAAGTTTTCACTTAGAATACAGGGTATTGGTTAATATTTCCTAATCGAGGAAAAAAATAACATTTGGAACATTATGAATATATTTTCTTAAAAACCCAAGGTTATTGAGTATACACTGCAGCATAGCAATGCTACAGAATATAGCTGAATTATACAGCTAATGTACAACACACTATACATATTTTCCAACCTATAAAGATTTTCCATGATGTGGAAGGGCTGTTCAGTTTCAAATTAAACACTACTTATTAAGAAATGTAGGCCTATTTCAAATACAGCTGGGCTACAGAGCAGAGTGGAATCACATTGTTACAGGGCATATGCTATATTTTTACTCTGAGGCTTTCAGAATTTAAGAATTAAAAGTTGGAAGTTTCTACCTTGTTTTAGAAAAGCTTTTCTAATTTTCCCCCAGAATTTCTCATTTCACTGCCATTATCTAATTCAGCAAAGTACAGATGTCTACCAACTTGGAAAACAACATGACAGTAGGCCACATAAAAGAATTTAAAGGGCTGGCATTATAGCCTAGTGGTTAAGGAAGTCAAATCCTACATGGCTGACAGTGGTTCAAATCCTGGTCCTGGTGGCTTGAAGAACAGGCTGGGCACATGTGCCCAAATATCTGGCAAAATGGAGAAGAGAGAAGGGATTGTGGTCCCAGTGGGGGATGCTTTCTCTCTGTTTCTCTTTGGCAAGTACATGCACCCTCTGACAACTAAAAACATTTTTTTAAAATGAGATATAAAACTGATTTTTGTGAATATTTAGTTATGCCACCATAGTTCATAACCTCTGGTTCAAATAATCCAGATTAGGAAATGTCTAACCAAGTAAAGTCAAGAAACTTTTGTCATTTTTAGACATGGCTGTGTTCTGTTCTCCACTCTGTGCTCCACATTAATTGTCAATTATGCAAAAACCACTCTTAATTTTTTTTTTTACTTTGTGAATATTGAGCTAATTCCTGGTGATTTTCAGAATTTACCCACATTTTCTACCTCTGTGGAAATATTTACACTGAGGATTTCCACGAAGGGAATGGAAGTTGGCTGATGGAGCTCTTTTGGGGGGATCTGGCAGCTGAGGGAATATTTCTTTCTCTTTTTTTCTAGGAGAGTGTTTCCTCACACAGAGAACTGAAATCTAGCAGGTTCCTATGGACTATTAGATAGATGAAATAGTATCATGCATTTGAAAATGTTTGGCATGGTATCTGGTACATATTAATTGTTCAATACAAATTTGCTTTATTTAGTTGAACAATACTTGATTTTGGTAAACATGAGATTGCTATACATGAATGTTCCCTGAGCTGATATGGTGATTAAAAAAATATCTAACTTACTTTGGAGTTTGGGAATATCTGAGTGATTAGCAAGATTATGTATTCAATAACAAAGTCTTTCACTTTAAATTCTAGTTACGAAGTTCTAGCATTCCCATAAATGCAACAGTGGAAGATAAAGTACACATGCTTGAACATGCTTAACTTATAATGAAGCAGATGAGGAGCATGCAAACTAGAGACATTGAAAACTGAAATGTGTACAAACCGAGACATCCTCTCAAATGCCACCCAAGAAGCAATGAATAAGCATGAAAAAGTATTCGTCTGGCTTTTTTCATGGTATAGACTAAGAACCAGGGGACTGGGTTCCATCACTGACTTGCAAGTTTCCATCACAGTAAGAAAAAAAAAAAGGGAGGGGGGTAATATTTGCCATGTACCAAACAGGGATGCTTTGAGGATTAATGACATAATGTCTGTAAAGAAGTTGGAGTTCCCTGGAAAAAAGACACTACATAAATATGAAGTAGTATTAATATTTAGGCTTAGTCCACAATGTGAGACCTGGTTTCTTTGGCTCATGAGGTCATCAGCAGTTTTGTAAAATATGCTCAAACACCCACAGAGGAGCCTTGTTAGCTTCCTCATAAGTGGACTGTAAAGCTAATCTGACCCACCTGGTTGGAGAAGTCACAGAGGCTGTTTTCCTTTTCACGGTCTCCAAGAGGATACAGATGGAGAGTGTTGACTTCTCTAAATGAGTGAGATGTGGCCAAGAGAGCACTTCAACAGTTTTAGGGCTTCCAAGGAATGCAGTGGGAGTTCGGGTGTATTTTGGCTTAGAATTAAACAAAAGTCCAATCATATATATAATATGTAAATAAAAATATATTAGTGTGTATGTGTGTGTGTGTATATATATATACACACATATATATGTATATACGTTTGTGTATATGTGTGTGTATGTGTATCTTGATTTAGAAGAAAGGCTAAATTTGTCTCTCAAAGAAAATTGGGAAGGGTAGGGATGAGAAAGCTACTTCTTGGAATAGTTTATATCTTGGAGGCAAACTTGGGTATTTTTAGCCTGGGAAAGTTGTAGTCACCAGGATTTTAGTTTTTTTTCTTTTTCTTTCTTTCTTTTTTTCTTTTTCTTTTTTCTTTCTTTTCTTTTTTTTTTAGATTTTTGCTATAGGGCATGTGTGCTTGCCAGAGAGACAGAAAGTGAAAACTCACCCTCCCAGGAGGGATGGCCACACCACAATCATGTCTCCTCTTGGGATTTTGGGAACACACACACACGTGCCTGCTGTGAGTTTGAAGCCACCGAGTCCAGCTCCTGAACCACAGCCGACCATGTGGGAGTCCAGTGACATAACCATTACACCATCTGCTGGTCCCAGTAGTTTAGTTTCTTTGATGGCAATGTCCTGACTCGCCATCAGTGCTTCTCTGTGAAAAGGCTATCAAAGGTAATCTTGCAGGAATTTTAGTTCTAAAGTTTCAAGGGACAATCAATTCAATATAGACATTGCCTTGCAAAATCTTGCAGTGTAAATGACAGTAATGTTATTGTTACTAAATATTTGCATTTCTCAGTTTTAAAACATAAAACTAGCTTTGTTCTAAGGGCCTCAGCCATCTTCAAAATGTAAGGTTCATGAACTAATTATTAGTCATTAGCACTCAACAGTGATTAGGACTGTGTCCCTAATAATAAAATGGGTGAACAAAAGACTTTAAAAGGGTAACAGAATTTTTCTTTTTTAACTGGTTGTTTTGTTTCTACATTGATTTAGGTTGGATATTCTTTCAGAAATGATTTGGCTCCTTGACCACTAATTGCTGTGGTATTTCAGACTGATTGATACTGATAATACATGCTATTTTAGGGGACAGGGAATAGAAATGTCACAGTCTTATTGACTCATAGTCAAATCTACACCAAGAAAAAAGCATTTACCTAAATAAAATATTGACCTTAGTTTTCCTTCTCCCTACCTCTTGACGAATTGCTCAGTCCTAAAGCCAGTGTTAGGTGTGGCAGAACAAGCCGGCATCCACATGGAGAGGTGTCAGAGCCTGAGAAGGGTGAGGAGAGCATCCTGTGGAAGACATGCACAGTGTGAAGAGTCAGAGCCCAAAAAGAGTTAAGGAGGACAGCACAAGTGTGGGTGACCCACAGCCAGATGTCAAAGCCTAGGCAGAGTGAGGAGAGCAGTTACTTAATGAAAAGGCCCAGAGTGACTGTCAAAGATCAGGCAGGATGAGGAAACAGCCTGGAGAGGAGATTGAAGTCCTAGAGGGGTGAGATGGGTAACTCTATGTGGGCAGAGAACGTGAGGAAGATGAGAGTTTGATTGCATTCAACAGAACTGATCAAGTTTGTAAACATGTCAAGAATAACATGGGACCAGCAGTTAGCGTAATGGCTATGTTGCTGAACTCCCATGTAGTCGACCGCGGTACGAGTCCCGGACCCGGTGGCTTAAACTCACGCCGGGCGCGTGTGCCCAAGATCCCAAGAGGAGAGTGGAGGAGGAGAAGGGATTGCAGTGTGGCCATCCCCCGGGGGGTAATTTCTTGCTTTTTATCTCTCTGTCTCTTTTTGTCCTTCTAGCGAGCGCACACGCTCTATAGTAAAAACCTCTCAAAAAAAAAAAAAAAAAAAAGAAAGAAAGAATAACAGAGCCAGGTTTCTCACTGATAGAGAAAGAAATGATAAATATGGAAAAGGAGAATACCAGGATATAGTATTAGACTGGAATTGGCAGTGTAGGTGTGGACTCCTGGATTTCCATATAGAAACATAAATGTAAATATGTGTGGATGCACATACACATATTCTCTAGCACTGTCCACTGAAAGAACCCACGTCTTAGCTACTATAAGGAACTACTAACAAGTCAAGGTCTTAAAATAAATGGGTGATTCTGGGACTAGATGAGTCTAACAGCTTGTGCCAGAATGGAAGGAAGTACTCAAAAAATGAGGAAAATGAGAAAATAGGAGCCAAGCTGAAGGGGCTCCTGCACAGGCAAAATTTTAGATAATGTGAGCATCAAAATAAATAATGAGGGTAAGAGATAAAAGAGCCCATCATAGAATAAATAAATGGGTAAGTGGGAAGTTTGATGAGGACCAGGATAATTTACATATTTTAAAGTACTTCCCTATAAACTACTTATTAATTACAAAGGGAAAAGGAATAATTTTACAGTGGAGAGGCCTGGCAGAAATCACCTTAATCAAGTGACCAAATAAACATCAGCAGTAATGGGTCAAATCAAAATCATGAGCCACTTGAAGGAAGTAATGACTACTCAGCACCACTCCTGTGGTAGTTTTTGAAACGATGCCTACCTCCATGTAATCATGAGGGAACATCAGACAAATGCAAACTGAAGGACAGTCTACAAAATAACTGGCATGTCAGGTCATGAAAGTTAAAAAAAAAAAATGACCTGTTCCAACCCAAAGTAGGCTAAAGAAATTTAACAGCTAAACACAACATGTGATTCTGACCTGAATCTTCTGTTATACTGGGCATTATTAGGACAATGGACAAAACTGCAATGGAGACTGAAGGCTAGGTGACAGTAAGGTATCAAAACTAATTTCAGGGCCAGCAGGTAGTGTGGAAGTTAGGGTGCTGGATCCTACAGGGCTGAGTGTGCAGTTCAAATCCTGGACCAATGGCTTGAAAATCACACTGGATGTATGTGCATGCATGCTCAAAACCTAGAGAGACCGGAGGAGAAGGGATTGTGGTGTGGCCATACTCCTTGGGGGTGATTTCTCACTTTCTCTCTCCGGCCAGGGCATGTACCCTATATTTATTACCAAAAAATTAATTTTAAAGTTTTTGTTTTTGTTTTTGTTTTGTTTTAAGGTTTTAGCCATAGGGTGTGTGTGGTCACTGGAGAGAAAGAGACAATAAGAGGGAAAGTGAGAAATCACTCCTTGGGAGGGATGGCCATGTATTAGAGAACAAGAGAAATGCCATATTTCTAGAACACCATGGATCTATGAACTCTGAGTGAATGAGTGAATGCATGCTCAGGGGATGTAGCCTTACTTACTGCTTGCAAACAACCAGAGACCATTAGACTGGGTATGTGATCTGCTAAATGTATTTTTCCAGATTCAAAGGTGTTCTGTCCAGCCTCTGTATCATTTAGCCATAACCCCCTAAATCGATACTGATATCAACCTGTTCAGGAAGTCCCCTTACTTTTCTTATTCTCTAAAAATTAACTTTCCTTCCTCCTTTGCCCTAAGAAATACAGATGACAAGAGAGGCTTAGTGGGTGCATACCTGATATGGCCTCCCCCCCTTCTTGACTCAGATCTCTGTCTTGAGTAGTTATTCCAGGCACACTTTTGATGACTCTGCCTGTCAGAAGAGTCACAAGTGGTGAGCCTGACGTGATCCCACAGAATCCAAAAGCCCAGGAGAGATAATTGGGCGATCCATTTGGGGAACTCAAAACCTGGTAAGGGATAGTCCGTTCATAGCTTCAGAGCGCGATTAATAACAAGAGCCAGAAGTTACAAAATCTCAAAAGGTCTGTTTAAAAACCTTACAGCAGAGGACTGGCTCACAGCTCACTGGCCAAGCCCCGTGCAGGGGGAGCCCGGTTCCAATGGCCAACCGAGGTTCTAATTCTGGATGAGGAGGTTTGAAGAACATGCCAGGTACATGTGCTTGTGAGCTGTAGTCCTGACAGAATGGAGAGATGGAGGAAAAATTATTGGGACCAGCACTGGTGTAATGGCTATGTTGCTGGACTCCCACGTAGTCGACTGCAGTTCGAGTCCCGAACCAGGTGGCTTAAACTCACATGGGGCGTGTGTGCATGTGTGCCCAAGATCCCGAGAGGAGAATGGAGGAGAAGGGATTGCAGCGTGGCCATCCCCCCTGGGGGGTGATTTCTTGCTTTCTATCTCTCTGTCTCTCTTTGTCTTTCTGGTGAGCGCACGTGCCCTATAGCAAAAACTTCTCCAAAAAAAAAAAAAGAAAGAAAAAAATTAGGGTTATTTTAATATGTTAAATAATATGGGGAACATTATCAAATTAAGTAATTTTAATTTTCTTTATATTACATTTGACTTATATGTATGGCTATGTTATGTGAATATTCGTGTGTATGTCTGTCTATTTATATACATATTGTGTTCCAAAATAATTTGAGATTCCCAGGAATCTATAGTGTAGTATTTATCACGTATGCCCACTGGTGTATGTCGCAGATGTATCCAAGTTTGTCAATTGTGAATTCTTGTCAGATTTTAACTCATCAGTTCAAGTCTTACTGTCTGTGGTTAATTGACATTTTAAAAGTGTTTTTGCAAATGACTATAATCCTAAAGTATGTCTTTAAGGAAATTCACAAAAAGAATATAAAGAGGGTGTACTCTTACAAATTTCTAATAATCTAATCATTAAATCGGGTAAAAATTCTCAATCTCTGTGGAAAGACTGGTTTTCTAAATGGCTAAACCAACCACTAAGCAGAACCAGAATTAACCAAAAACATAAAAGTGTTTCGACAAAATTGCATGCTAAGTCAGCTAGTACTCAAATCGTTAAACTATGCAGCATAATACTTTCTGGCCCACTATGTAAGATCAAATGTAAATTGTCAAAATATGTAATTTAAATAAATTCCATAAAATTAATTTAAGCTAAATTGCCTATGGCCATAGCTACCTAATTAACTGTGGTCACTTAAGATAATCCAAAAATGGATAACTTGTACCTTTGTACCTGACGGCATGATCTGAAAAGAGTCCAGCCTCCGCCTCAGAAGAAACTAAATGTTTCCAATGTAGGAAGCCTGGGCGCTGGACAATCCCACATCTGACATGCTCCTGCCTCAACTGGGGACTTGTCCCCAATGTGGAGGA
>NW_006159701.1:5196233-5208567 GCF_000334495.1 Tupaia belangeri chinensis | reverse complement strand
CCCTGAGCTCCAAAGGGAGACCAGGACTTCTGAAAGTCTATGCTAGCTTCTGAAATTGAGGATTAATGGGGCCAAGACCCCATAAGACATCTAAAAATCTCACTGGACAATCCAAAGGTAAATCTTTAAGTGACAAATAAAAACATGTTCTTTAAGATACAAATTTTTGTCTAGATCAGGGGTTAAAGTAATTTTTTAAAATAAACCTATAAAATGAGAAGAACAAGAATAACAGCCACACCACAATCCCTTCTCCTCCATTCTCCATTCTCCCCCTGAGATCTTGGGCATGCATGCACACACATACGCCTGGCATAATTTTCAAGCTGCCAGGTCCAGGAACCAAACTGCAGTCGGCCATGTGGGAGTCCAGCACCATACCCACTATGCCACCTGCTGGACCCAGTTTTCAAATCTTGATAGTTGTATTGTTATTATAGAGGAGAATGTCCCTGTTTCTAGGAGTTGTATACTTCAATTCAGGGATGATAGAACAATGGTTCAGAAAAACATGATTTGTGCTATACTTGCAGCTTTTCTGTAACCTTTACAGTATTTCAAAATAAAAATAAGTTTATGTAAAATATTAATTTTAGAAAAAAATTGAGAAAGAATAGTTTTTTCTATTGATGTAATACATATTTTACTGAAAAATATTGTGGGAAATAAATATTTTCTTCTAAATCATCTTGTGACTATTCTGAAATGCATCTATGAGTTAGTAAGATGTCAGTAAACTTACCTTGTTCTAGAAACAGAAAGAAGGCCAAAGAAACTGGAGATGAGGAAATGAGGTGAAATTGGGAGGAGGTAAGGTCAAAGCCTTGGGCTAGAGCAGATCAGATATAGCCTTACAGGCCAGAGATAGTGAAATGAAATGAATTAGATTCATCTTTAAAAGATGGCCCTAAGGAGAATGGAAGAGAAGGGATTGCAAAGGGGCCATCACCCCTGGGAAGTGGCTTCTCGCTTTCTGTCTGTCTCTGTATCTCAGGCAAGCACATGCGCCCTATCGCAAAAATCTCTCTCATAAAAAAACCTCTCAATGCTTTGTGTCAAACTTTGCAGTGGCAACCATAAAAGTAGGGAGACCACTGTAGAAGCGTTTATTGTTTGTTTTGGTTACAGTGGTAGCAGTGAGATGGTAAGAAGGGGACTGATTTAAAATATATTTTAACTGGAAAGCTTGCTAGACTTGCTGGTGGACTGGGTTTGGATTATGAGGGAGAGGAACCACGGATGGCTCCTGGAGCTCTGATTGGAGCAACTGGGTAAATGAGGGTGTTATTTGCTGAGCTGGGAAAGACTGAGGAAGTGACTTATGACAGGAAAATAAGAAGAATTGGGAATTGGAGGCTGGAGGGGTAGGAATGAAAGCCTGACTAAAGCGGATTAAAGGGAAAGAAAGCAGGGACGTGGATGCATGAAGCAAGAAATCCTCTTGCAAGATGGATGTGATTTGCAAAAGAAAGGCCTTCTGGACAAGAGAAAGTATATTTGTTAAAGATATGGGGGCAGAAATTAACTTGGCTTGTTCTCGTGACAGTGAGAAAACTGACCTAGCTCAAGGAAGGGAAACATGTTGGGAAATAGTGAGAAATAAGACGGGCAAGGTGGAGCCAGATTATGAGTGGCCTCCAAACCAGGTAGAGGTGTTTAGACTTGATGTAGGAAATAGGAGTCATGAGATACTTTTGATTAGGGAAGTGATATGATGCAAGTTTATACTCAAAGAAGATTAGATGGCAGTGGTATGCGGGATAGAGCAGGAGGCTGTGGGAGAGCCTGGAGGCTGTGGCAGCAATTCAAATGGGAGAGGTGAAGGTCTGGGCTCGTGTCTTGGCTGTAGGAACAGACTGGAAAGGGAAGGCTCAAGATCATTCTCACAGCTGACTAAATAAGGAGAATGCAAAAGACCGATTTCAAGATTCTGAACTTAAGACATTGAGATAAAGATGATGCTGAGAGGCAAAGGAAACTGGGTATAAAAACTTGTTCTGGGTGGGGAAGGGCAAGGGCAGCGGTGAATAAAATGATGAGTATACTAGATTTGACATGAGAGTAGGACATCACGTGGAAATGTCTAATAGAATGTTCAAGATATAGAACTGGAGCTCTTGAGCATGGTCAGGGCTCAAGATAAGACACTTGGAAGTTGACAGCATATATGCGATGCTTGAAGTCCCAAGAATGGATGACTCTTCCAAAGGAAATCATGTAGCGCTAGAAAAGCATAGGGTCAAAGACGTCGGAGCTGTCAGGGTTTGTTCACAATTAGAAATGGGAGGAAGAACAAAAGCAAAAGAGAAATGGATGATAGGTCAGACAGACAGAAAGAGATAAAAATTGTAAGTAACATAGAAATAAAAAGGAATGTTTTCAAAAAGAGTACATAGTCAACATCATACCATAGATGAAGAATGAAAAAGGAGCAAAGACTGTGAAATCTATTAATTAGAAAGTCAATATTTATTTTGAAGAGAGTAGTTTGGAAAGTGAAGGTAGGTGAAGAAGCCGGATTTCTGTGTGTAAGAACAGTTAAGGAAGCATGTAGTAAGTAGAAGCATTTATGAGAAATTACTGGGGTACAGATGGAAACAGGACTGAGAGGGTGGGCATAAGGATCATTTGAAGGTCTGATGTTTAAATCGACTTCATTCAAACGTTCTTCCTCTCCTTCTACTCAAAATTTCAAAGTTTTACTTTTTTTTTGGGGGGGGTGGATTTTCACTATAGGGCGTGTGCGCTCGCCAGACAGACAGAGAGAGACATAGAGACAGAAAGCATGAAATCACCCCCCAGGGGGGATGGTCACGCCTCAATCCCTTCTCCTCCATTCTCCTCTCGGGATCTTGGGAACGCGCGCACACGCGCCCGGCGTGAGTTTTAAGTCACTGGGTCCGGGACACGAACCGCGGTCGACCACGTGGGAGTCCAGCGACATAGCCATTACGCTAACTGCTGGTTCCCTCAAAGTTTTACTTTTGAACAAAATCATGATTATGACACAAAACACCAAAACCAAAGGGGAGGATTTGATCTTTCTGTGTGTGCTCATGAATTATCAGCAAAGGATCTATGTCAACTTTCTCTCTCTCTCTCTCTTTTTTCCAATTTGCCATATGGCACATGTGCTTGCCGGAGAAAGACAGAGAGGAAGGGAGAGATGGAAAGTGAGAAAGCACGCCTCCAGGGGGGATGGCCACACTGTAATCCTTTCTCTTCCAGTATCCTCTTGGGATACTGAGACTCAAACCTTGCAGTCAGTCATATGGGGTCTACCTCCCTTAACCAACACACCACTGGCTGGCCCTGTGTCAACTTCCAAACCAACACACCAATATTTTTTCCTAAATTGAAACTAGATATATTCTGGCAAGCTCTGAAAAGATATAGTATAAGTAAGGAAAAACATATACATTTTTTGGAGAGGTTTTTGCTATAGGGTGCATGCGCTCTCCAGAGAGACAGAAAGCGAAAAATCCCACCCCCCTGGGGGGGGGGATGGCCAAGCTGCATTCCCTTCTGCTCCATTCTCCTCTTGGGATCTTGGGCATGCACACACACGCTCCTGGCCTGAGTTTTAAGCTACCGGGTCTGGGACTCCAACTACGGTCAACTACATGGGAGTTCAGTGACATAGCCATTATGTCAAATGCTTATTTTTTAAAAAAAGATTTTTGCCATAGGACCAGCAGACGGAATAATAGTTATGTTGCTGGACTCATGCGTAGTTGACTGCGGTTCAAATCCCAGCTCCAGCGGCTTAAAACACACACAGGGCACATGTGCATGTGTGCCCAAAATCCCAAATGGAGAAGAAGGAATTGCAGCATGGTCATTACCCCCAGAGGGTGATTCCTTACTTTCTCTCTGTGTCTCCAGCAAACGTATAGCCCTATAGCAAAAATCTCTCTCTAAAAATAGATTTTTGCCGTAATTGCACATGCACGAAAGAGACACAAAAGAGGGAAAGTGAGAAAATGCCACCCAGGGGGATGACCATATCATAATCTCTTCTCCTCCATTCTCCTCTTAGGATTTTTGGCATGCATACACACATGCCTGGTGTATTCTTTTTTTTTTTTGCTATAGGGCATGTGGGCTTGCCAGGCAGACAGAAAGAAAGTGAGAAATCACCCCCCCCAGGGGGATGGCCATGCCTCAACCCCTTCTCCTCCATTCTCCTCTTGGGACCTTGGGCACGCATGCACACGCACTCAGTGTGAGTTTAAGCCACCGGGTCCGGGACATGAACCGTGATCGACTACATGGGAGCCCGCCACCCCAGCCATTATGCTAATTGCTGGTCCCCATGGTGTATTCTTCAGACTCAAACTGAGATTTTGGTCATGTGGGATCCAGCACCTTAACTATCATACCACCTGCTGGCAGAAAAAAAAAATTAAGATTTATTTATTATCATTATTTTTCAATTTGACCAGAGAGAGAGAGAAAAAGTGAGAAAGCAAGCCACCAACTCTGGGACTTGAACTGTGGTCAGCCATGCAGGAGTCCAGTTCCTTTAACTACCATGCTACCTGGTGGCCCTGTGTTAAAATTCTTAAGCAACATTTTACTTATTTTCAAAAATCCAGTCTGAAGCAAGTATTATTATCTATATTCTTCAGATCAAAATACTTAAAGGAAAAATACATTGCTTGTCTTATAAACTAGTCCTTGAGATATACACATACATAAATATTATATAAATGAAATTATATAATATATAATAAATTATATATTAATATATATTTCTATATAAATTATAAATAAATATATATGTATGTTTTTTGCCATAGGATGCATACATTCATTGGGGGGGGGATGGCTACACCACAATCCCTTCTTCTCCATTCTCCTTATGAGATTTTAGGCATGCAAACACATGCACCAGGTGTGATTTCCCAAGCTGCCAGCTCCGGTACTCAAACTGCAGTTGGCCCTATGGGAATCCAGCACCTTGACCATCGTGCCATCTCCTGGCTCCGTACTCATAGATTTTTAAAAAATTTATTCATTAATTTATTTTGTAAAATTCTTTATTTACTTTTATTTATTCATTCATTTATTTATTTTAATTTGACCAGAGAGAGAAATACAGAGAAAGAGAGAGAAAAAGTGAGGAAGTAAGCCACCAGGTCCGGGACTCAAACCATGGTTGTCCATGTGGGAGTGTCCAGCACCTTAACCACCACACCACCTGCTGGTCCCTCATTCATTTATTATTATTATTTTTTAATTTGACCAGAGACAGAGAGAGACAGAGAGAAAGTGAGAAAGCAAACCACCAGGTCTGGAACTCGAACTGTGGTTGGCCATGTGGGAGTGTCCAGTGCCTTAACTACCACGCCACCTGCTGACCCCATACTTATATTTTTTAAAGTACATTTACTTTCCCCTGGATAAAGATGATGTATCGACACACATTTTTAAAAGTTTTCTCCTAAAATCACACTAGAATGACAGCAAAGATATTAACTTAAAAGGCAGAAATCCAAAAGAACATAAAGAAAAAGAGAAAAGACAAAACAATGAGATTTTGGAAGCCAGAAAACAAATGGAAGAGATAAAACTAAGGTAGCAAACCTGAGAAAGCTAAACTGGCAGTGGACCAAACCAAAGGCCAAACAAATGTCCAGCTTTCTAAGGAAGTCTTTGCATCAGCTAATTTTGGAAGAGGTGATAGAGGGTGGGTAGAGGAGTTAAAATAAGGAAGTCCAACTAAAGGATGTTTAGGAGGCAGTGATAATCCTCAGATAACCCTCCCCAACTTTGTAGAACCAAACAGTTGTGCTTCTCCCACCCTCAGACAAAACTCACTCTCTTGAGAAGATAATAGGCAGTTTTGGATAATGAGATATGAAGTATATTTGGGGCAGGGTCTGGTATTGGAATTGGAGAATTACATGAAAGTATGCATACTTATTACAAAGATCCTCAACTGTCCCTCTCCATATTGCTCTTAAACACTGGTTGCCAGTCTAGATGCTGAGGAAAGGGACCAAGAGAAAAGATCAAATGAAGATATTGAGAATTCTCCCAAAGACTTGGCCAGCTCATTCTATAGCAAAGGGCATGATCAGCAAGCCACATCCACAAACGCTGAGCTTTATAGTCACTTTGCTCTTAAATGGGAGCAGACAGTCAAGGATTACCACCATCTGAAAACTTCTAAGGAGAAAGAAGTAGAGGAAGTGAGTAGGGGGAGAGGGGAGAACACAGGAAATGAACACAGACATACAGATAGGAAAAAAAAAATCTAGTAATACATAGGACCAGCCACCGTGTATAGCAGAAACATCAAGTGCCCTGCAAGTGTCCTAGAAATCATAAGACCAACAGTGGGGATGATCCCCAGGACAGGCTGAAAACACGCAGGGTGTTCAAGCAAGTACTCAGAATCCTGAAGAGCTGGAGGGCTGGGGAAGAGGGATTGTGGTATGCAGAGACCCTGGTGAAAGTGCTTCTCTCTCTCTCTCTCTCTCGCACACACATGCATGCACACAATCTCTATAGAAAAAACCTATACAGTGATAATGACTATCCTCCAAGATAAGAGACAATTCCGTAATCATGAACAAGAGCAGGATGCCATAAAAGGGATGTTCATAAAACAAACTTAGAAATTAAAATAGAGGGACCAGCAGTTAGCGTAATGGCTATTTCGTTGGACTCCCACGTAGTCGACCACAGTTTGAGTCCCAGACCCAGTGGCTTAAACTCATGCCGGGCACATCTGTGTGCGTGCCCAAGATCCCGAGAGGAGAATGGAGGAGAAGGGATTGTGGCACGGCCATCCCCCCTGGGGGGGGATTTCTCGTTTTCTGTCTCTCTGTCTCTCTCTGTCCGTCTGGTGAGCACAAACGCCCTATAGCAAAAACCTCTCCAAAAAAAAAAAAAGAAAAGAAAAGAAATTAAAATAGAATAGCAAAAATGAAAAATCAATAGAATAGCAAACACTATGAAAGAACAGAAAAGATTTTTTTTAATAGAGTACCCATACAGAAGGTCCATTATCTAAACATTAGGAGATCCAGAAAGGAAGAACAGAGAAATCTGATGGGACGTAATTTCCGTCAAAAAAACAGTTCGAGAAAATTTCCCAGAACTGAAGGAGTGCCTGAGTTACCACACTGAAACGGGGCACTGGGTGCCTACCTAGCACAAATAATGGATGAAAACAGACCAACATTAAAGAACACCATTACCAAATATCAGAAGGCTGAGAAAAAGCTTCCAGACAGGGGGGGAAAAAAAACAAACAGATAAGACACAAAGACTCCAAATCAGAATGGTTTGGAAGTTCTCAGCAGCAACATGGGGGGCTTAGAACCCATGTTGGGGAACAGTGCTTCCAAAATGATCATGAACAATACTTGTCCTACAGGTGTACTTCCATCCAGAATCTTGACCAAATAAGAGAGTGAAATAATATTTTTAGGGTACGTAAAGTTTCAAAAAACTTACCTCCCACGCATTCTTCCCTAAGGAAGTTACTAGAGGATAAGCTCCACCAAAATGAAGAAATAAACCAAGAATAGGAAACAAGAACGCTAGATACATAGGAGAGGGGCAGATCATTCCCTGGAAGTTGGGGAAGGGAGATTCCAAGATGAGAACCCAGAGTAGGCAGACAGAGCGATGATCCAGATTTGGTCATAAGCTCCAGAAGAAATTCCTCAGGGAACTTGAAATGTTGCTTCTGAATTCCTGAGAGAAGACTTAGACCAGCATTGTCCATTAGAACTTCCTGTGATGACGGAAATCCACACCAACCCATAGTGTAGCCGCTAGCCAGATCGCTTCAAATGTGCCTAGTGCGACTGAACTTATTTTATTTAATTAAAATTACTTAAATTTTCATAGCCACATGCAGTTAGTGGCTACCACTTTGGGCAGAGCAGATTTAAATAATCAGAGAAAGTCTGGAGATGAATTAGGAGTAAGTAAAGAGAAAACTAAGCAAATGAAAAATAATTATTAACTGTAGAGAAAACAAAAACTTGTGCAAGAAAGGAAATGCAATCATGACTTATCATATGACTCAACTGTGTATAGAATTATATAGTGATAATAATATAAGCACCAGTTATTGACATAATCCAAATTGCATTATATACCAGAAGGATATTAGATAGGTTGTTTTATTTTTTCATTCACTTACCAAAATGTATAGATATTTTCCCCAGGCCAGTACATTTTTTCCCTACTAATATAGTCTGAAAGGCTACATAGTACTTCATTTTATTGTCCTACTAAAACTTACTGAAACAATTCTTCAGTGAAGGACATTTAGGTTGTTTCCAATTTGGGATGATTATCAATAAGACTTTAATTATTAACACCATGGATCATTGCTTTTAAAAATTCAACTGCAGAGGCTAGCAGGTGACATGGTGATTAAGGCACTGGACCCCAACCACCATGTCACCTGTTGGCCCCAGGAGCCCAAATTTGATTGGACTAGTCTGTCGAGTATTTATATCTGGGGCACAGCTCAAAACAACAGAGCAATCACCAGTAATTAGTTAAGTTTAATAAATGGGTATGATTGGGAAAAGAGATGATCAAAGAAAGCTCAGATAAACCACCATCATCCCAGGATGACCACAGGCACACTCAAGGCTGCACCCCTAAGTAGTAACATCATAGGCTTAATATTGTATGAGAGAAATAAACATCACAAAAATAATACGGCCAATCACTAAACAAATAAGGAACTAATGAGTTTCAGGGAGTGAAAGAACCGGAATTGGAGTTGCCACTATATATCATCTAAATGTCGAGTTTTCAACAACAACAAACTATGGCACATAGAAACAGGAAAGCATGACCAATACGGGGTGTGCGAGGAGAGAAGCAGGAAATAGATCACACCTATGAGAGTGACCAAATGTCAAATGTAACAGATGAAGACTTCAAAGTAACCATTATAAATACATCAAAGAACTAAAGGAAACCATGATACAGAAGGGAAGGCATGATGACAATGTCATGTCAAATAGACACTATCAATAAAGAGAAAGAAACTATAAAAAGATTCGAATGCCACTTCTGGAGTTGAAAAAGTACAATAATTGAAATGAAATACTCACTGGAGAGATTCAGCTGTCAATCTGAACTGGCAAATGAAATAAAAAGCAAGTTTGAAGGTAGATTTACAGAGATGATATAATTCATAAAAAATAAAAATATAAAAGAATTAATAAAATAAACAAGAACCCCAGAGAAATGTAGAAAACCATTAAGCAGGGGCCAGCAATTAGAGTAATGGCTATGTCGCTGGACTCCCACATAGCCGACCGCAGTTTGCATTCCGGACCTGGTGGCTTAAACTCACACCAGATGCGTGTGCGCCCAAGATCCCGAGAGGAGAATGGAGGAGAAGGGATTGCAGCATGGCCATCCCCCCTGGGGGGTGATCTCTTGCTTTCTATCTCTCTGTCTCTCTCCGTCTGTCTGGTGAGCGCAGAGCCCTATAGCAAAAATCTCTCTAAAAAAAAAAAAATCATTAAGAACATCAAAATATATGTAACTAGAATACCAGAAGGAAAGAAGATACAGAGTAACAGAAAGAAAAATGTGAAGAATTAATGACTGAAACCATCACAATGTATCAAAAACACCTAAGCATTCAAGAAGTTCAACAAACTACAAATGCACAGATCTATAAATAGACACAACATAATAATAATGCTAAAACCCAAGACAAGAAGAAAATCCAAAAAGCAACAAGAGAAAAATGACTCATTATTAACAAGGGAACTCCAGGCTGACTTCTCAATAGAAACAATGAAGGTCAGTTAGACAGTGAGACAATATAAAGTACTCAAAGAAGAAACTGTCAACCAAGAATCTTTTATCCAACAAAACTATCTTTAAAAAATAAACATGGGGGGGAGGGAAGGAACCAGCAGTTGGTGTAATGGCTATGTCGCTGGGCTCCCATGTAGTTGACCACGGTTCGAGTCCCAGACCTGGTGGCTTAAACTCATGCTGGGCGTATGTGCATGCCCAAGATCCTGAGAGGAGAATGGAGAAGGGATTGCTATGTGGCCATCCCCCCTGGGGGGTGATTTCTCACTTTCTATCTCTCTATCTCTGTCTTTCTGGCAAGCGCACACACCCTATAGCAAAAACCTCTCCAAAACAAACAAACAAACAAACATGGGGACTAGCGAATGGCTTATGTCACTGGACTCCCACGTAGTTAACCGTGGTTCAAGTCCCAAACCTGGTGGCTTAAAACACACCAGCACATGTGCATGTGTGCCCAAAATCCTGAGAGGAGAATGGAGGAGAACGGACGAGGTGTGGCCATCCCTCCAGTGGGGGTGATTTCTTGCTTTCTGTCTCTCTCTCTCCTCTCTGTTTCTCAGGCGAGTGCATAAACCTTATAGCAACACTCTCTCTCTAAAAAAAAAATAATAATAATAAAATGAAGGCATTTTCAGATAGGGGCTGCCAGGTGGCATGGTGGTTAAGGGCGCTGGACTCTTACATGGCTGACTGTGGTTCAAGTCCTGGATGTGACAGCTTGCTTTCTCACTTTCCCTCTCTCTTCTCTCTCACTGTCCATCTCTGATTAAATTTAAATAAATAAAGTTAAATAAAATAATTCTTTAAAAATATTTCTAGATAAAGAAGAGGAATTTGTTGCTAGTAAACCTATCTTACAAGAAATACTAGAGAAAATTCATGAGACCAAAAGCAAGCAGCCCTAGATGATAATTCAAAGTGACTCCAGTAAAGGTGCTCCTGCAATGCACAAGAGGCAATGTAGGAGTCAGCAAGTGGCATGGTGGTTAAAGTGCTGGACTCCTACATCGCCAACCACAATATGAGTCCCAGACCTGGCGGCTTACTTTCTCACTTTGTCTCTCCCTCTCTCACTCTCTGCCTCTCTCTGGTGCCCTATAGCAAATTAAATAATAATAATAATAAAATACATAATTCTATTTTTAAAAGAGGCAATGTAATGTGTGCTTTTTTCACCTTCTTTCTCTTAAATGAATTGAAATCATATAAATAATATGTGTATGATATGGTGTCCTTCCTATAATTTAAATACATCTTTTTTTTTTTTTTTTTTGCCAATAACAGCACAAAGAAGGTAAGTGGGAGCAAAGTTGTATTGGGGTAAAGAAATGGTAAAATAATAAGTATAATGATGATTGTTGGTCTTACAACATTAATAAATGTTGTATGTATAGCAATAATACCACAACAAGAGAGAAAAGAAAAGAAAGTTATGTAAGAGTACCATTGCTATGTCTCACTGTAACTAAACTGTCATTAGTTTAAATCTGAAGCTGATTCTGCTATGTTAGGATGTATATAATAAGCCCTAGAGCAACTAAAATAAAATTTCAAAAAGTATAGTGAAAAAAATCATTAAAGAAATTCAAATCCTTCACTAGCTTAACATAAAGAAAAGCAACAAAAGAGGAACAGAGGAACAACAACAACAACAACAACAACAAAAACATGAAACACAGGAAATAAAAGAGAAAGGCTGGTTCTGGGGCATAGTGTTTAAGGGAGCCAGATCCCACATGACTAACCACTCAGTTCAAATTCTGGCCCAGGGAGCTTGAGAAACATGCTGGGCACAAGTGTGTGCATATCTAACACCCCAACAAGATGCTGAAATGGTGAAGCTATCACGGTGGGACTATATCCATTGGGAGGGTTTTCTCCTTCCTCTCCCCCTCTGTCTGTCTCTTTCTGGCAAGTGCATGTGCCCTCTGGCAATATTTTTTTTAAAAAGAAGAACAAGAAGAATTAATAACAACTTTTCATAAACTCTTGCAAAAAGTAGAAGTGGACTAAACACTTTTCAACTCATCTTATAAAGCCAGTGTTATCCTATGCTAAAACCAGACAAAGACATCATAAGAGAACTGCAGATTAGCATCTCTGATGCACTGGATATGAAAATCCTCAACAAACTACTAGCAGATCAAATCCAGCAATATAAAAAATATATATGAGGAAATTTCATAAAGTGCATGAAAAATACTGAATTAAAGTACAAGTTTATTTTGATTTAAAAAGTGAAATGTATGCATTATTTTCGTAATGCACATTTTAAAAAAATTTGCCAGAAAGGCATGTGTGTTCAGTGGACAAAGAGAGATTGAGAAAGTACTACCCATAAGGGATTGTCATGCCATAATCCCTTTTTCTCCATTTTCCCCTTATTTTGGCATTTTGGGTATGCATGCACGCACACCAGGTATATTTTTTAAGCTACAGGGTGTAGGACTTAAACTGTGATAGGCACATGAGACCCAGCTGCCTTAACCACCACACCACTGGCTGGTCCCAT